>NC_048569.1:90766826-91089326 GCF_013265735.2 Oncorhynchus mykiss | reverse complement strand
ATATACATCATAGTAGGAAATTCTGCTTATTGTAGGTATCGTGGACTGTATATTAGTGAACCGTGGTGTAATCAGGCTCTGCGGCGGTCGAGTGGTCGTCAGGAGATAAGTGCTCAGATGGATGGCAGGGCTTAGTGCCTCGTTAGTGTGTGTGTGTGTGCCTGTCTTGTTAGTGAAGGGTCAGTGAACTGCCGTCCAAATTTCTAAATGGCCACTCAGACCAGAGGTGTGTGTGTGTGTGTGTGTGTGTGTGTGTGTGTGTGTGTGTGTGTGTGTGTGTGTGTGTGTGTGTGGTTTGTCTGCAGCTTGTCACTCAGGCTTGCTGTTTAGTCTGCAAGAAATAGATAACCTTGTATTTCAATGTGATTTCATGGGAAAAAGACAGTACTCAGCATGTCCATATTCAGCAGTTTATTATTTACAATCAGTTGTCAAATGGATCCCTTGAATTGATAACAACCCACTGGCCACACTATGTAATTTAAACATGGAAATGTGGTTGAGAGGTTGATCCAGGAGATTTCAAACTTTATTCATCCATTAAACAGACGGCCAGAAGTTTAGTGGAAATCCCAATGTGTTATCACGACGCTTTTAACCATCTAAAAGCACAACCAAATTCCAAAAACAGTGATTTTTGGTTTAGTTGTCACCAACATTTCTAAAGCTGCACATTCAGCCATAAAAGCACAACACAGTTCAAATGTGAATAAATTGTCAGATACGTTGTATTTATACAATTTCGGCTGGCGTTAAGGCCGCGTTAGTGTCAAATGCACATTAGTTTGCAATTTCGTAATGTAAATGTTCATATCCCCGAGCTGACAAGGTACAAATCTGTCATTCTGCCCCTGAACAGGCAGTTAACCCCACTGTTCCTAGGCCGTCATTGAAAATAAGAATTTGTTCTTAACTGACTTGCCTAGTTAAATAAAGGTAAAATAAATCAAATCAAATCGCGAAGTAGTTTTAAGACTGTAGATAAAGGGTTTGGCTCCTGAGACGACTTGGAAATACATCTCAATCACAAGCCCTCCCTTAAACCCAAGCCCTGCCCAAGCCCTCCCTTAAACCAAAGCCCTGCCCAAGCCCTCCCTTAAACCCAAGCCCTGCCCAAGCCCTCCCTTAAACCCAAGCCCTGCCCAAGCCCTCCCTTAAACCCAAGCCCTGCCCAACCCCTCCCTTAAACCCAAGCCCTCCCTTAAACCCAAGCCCTCCCTTAAACCCAAGCCCTGCCCAAGCCCTCCCTTAAACCCAAGCCCTCCCTTAAACCCAAGCCCTGCCCAAGCCCTCCCTTAAACCCAAGCCCTCCCTTAAACCCAAGCCCTGCCCAAGCCCTCCCTTAAACCCAAGCCCTCCCCAAGCCCTCCCTTAAACACAAGCCCTGCCCAAGCCCTCCCTTAAACCCAAGCCCTCCCTTAAACCCAAGCCCTCCCTTAAACCCAAGCCCTGCCCAAGCCCTCCCTTAAACCCAAGCCCTGCCCAAGCCCTCCCTTAAACCCAAGCCCTCCCCAAGCCCTCCCTTAAACCCAAGCCCTGCCCAAGCCCTCCCTTAAACCCAAGCCCTCCCTTAAACCCAAGCCCTCCCTTAAACCCAAGCCCTGCCCAAGCCCTCCCTTAAACCCAAGCCCTGCCCAAGCCCTCCCTTAAACCCAAGCCCTCCCTTACTGTCATTGCGTTATGGTACACCAGAAGTACATTCATTTAGAATGGAACGCTGCGTTTGCCTTGCCGCGTGGTTTACATTGGATTTATGGAACGTAGGCATCAAACTGTACGTGTCGACGGCTTGACAGAAATGGAAGGTGAATGTTGAACTTATGACCTGTCGGTGTGATCATGAAGTTAGGCCTAGTATAACGAAGGCTGGTTCAACAGCAATGCATTACATTTAACATTTATTTATTTATTGTTGTTGTTGTTTTCGTCTAATTTTATTACAACCAATCTTATTAGAATGATTCAACTTCCTGGTTTTATGGCGATAACGTCTGTGGCGCGCATGCAATGGAACTTCTGGAGACGTGTAAAATGGTTCCCATTACGTTCATAAAACAGGCTTGTTTGGGAGCAGCATGTTGGATAGTGGACATTCTCCCTTCTCTTTATACTGGATCTTTGTCCAGCTACTGTGAACAGTTTAGATATGCATAAAAACCCTCCACAGTCTGCGTTGTTTTAGTGTTATATGTTCACAGAGAGAAATGTATGGTACCTTTTAAGTGTGACATAGCCTATTTCAAACAAGTGGTTTCGGTTTGCTTAGATTTTTGATTAGAATGAATAGTTCTCTTTGTAGGCCTTATCAATGATGAATTGAATATTGTTTATTGAAAATGTTTGGCATGTCCATGCTCAGTCATAATGTGATTTACAGTAGGCCTAGTCCCTATGTCAGTGTAAATGCTTTTGAAGCCATGCAAATATTTACAACAATGTGGACAGAAAATGGATTCAAGTTCATGTATTTAGCAAAGAAATGTCTAAATGTTTTACATTTAATCTCTGTTAGCCATTTAACAATCTATAACGGAATAACATTGGAATTGGAGTTGATTTCAAAGCAGTCCATAAAAGACCGTAAATACACAATTTGAAGCAACCACATATTCAGCCATGGAGCACGTTCTGATTGGCCAGGGAAGTGCCAAGCCTTGACACACCCAATGGAGCACGTTCTGATTGGCCAGGGAAGTGCCAAGCCTTGACACACCCAATGGAGCACGTTCTGATTGGCCAGGGAAGTGCCAAGCCTTGACACACCCAATGGAGCACGTTCTGATTGGCCAGGGAAGTGCCAAGCCTTGACACACCCAATGGAGCACGTTCTGATTGGCCAGGGAAGTGCCAAGCCTTGACACACCCAATGGAGCACGTTCTGATTGGCCAGGGAAGTGCCAAGCCTTGACACACCCAATGGAGCACGTTCTGATTGGCCAGGGAAGTGCCAAGCCTTGACACACCCACAATGTGTTAATTGATAAAAACCCAGCCCTTTCGCGCCAACACCAGCAAGTGCCGACAATTGTAATAGTGAAAATAGCTGAAATATTTCTGAAACACACCTGAACCTATAGCGCTACGGACTGCACTTAGATTGACCATTGTGCTAGGTTTGTTAAAATAGAGACCTTAACGTGTTATCACTGTCTGTGTTTCATCCATTAGCACAACCAAATGACCTGGATTTCAGTTGGGATTACATTAAAAGTACATAGTGCCAAATCCTCAATACTGTTTAAGATTCCTGACAGATTATTAAAGCAATTGTGAAGCTCTCCTATCTTGAACATGCACGCTTTCTATGATTACATAAGAATACATTTATAGTTACAGTAGGCTAACTTCAAAATCAAATCAAAGTTTATTTGTCACGTGTGCTGAATACAACCTTACAGTGAAATGCTTACTTACAGGCTCTAACCAATAGTGCAAAAAAAGGTATTAGGTGAACGATAGGTAGGTAAAGAAATAAAACAACAGTAAAATGACAGTGAAAAACAGTAGAGAGACTATATACAGTAGCGAGGCCATATACAGTAGCGAGGCTATATACAGTAGTGAGGCTACATACAGTAGAGAGGCTATATACAGTAGAGAGGCTATATACAGTAGAGAGGCTATATACAGTAGAGAGGTTATATACAGTAGAGAGGCTATATACAGTAGAGAGGCTATATACAGTAGAGGCTATATACAGTAGAGAGGCTATATACAGTAGAGAGGCTATATACAGTAGAGAGGCTATGAAAGAAGCGAGGCTATATACAGTAGAGAGGTTACATACAGTAGAGAGGCTATATACAGTAGAGAGGCTATATACAGTAGAGAGGCTATATACAGTAGAGGCTATATACAGTAGAGATGTTACATACAGTAGAGAGGCTATATACAGTAGAGAGGTTACATACAGTAGAGAGGCTATATACAGTAGAGAGGCTATGAAAGAAGCGAGGCTATATACAGTAGAGAGGTTACATACAGTAGAGAGGCTATATACAGTAGAGAGGCTATATACAGTAGAGAGGCTATGAAAGAAGCGAGGCTACGTATATGTTACTCATTTTTAGGTTGAATAAATACTTTTACATTTAGTTTGTAAATAGCCTTAACTTTAGGCTATTTAGTGTATTACAAAAGTAACATTGAAATGTGTTTGGTTGACAACGCAGGATCGTTTTATCTGAGCCACTGGCTTAATCCTATTATTTTACTGTTGGGTTAGTTAGAGATGTAGATACAACATAGTCTATTAACTTGTCCACAAATTAACAAATTATATTTACTGTATTGCAGAAGTGACTGAATTGTGTCTGGTTGTCAACAAATTCCAGTTTGTATACAAGTTTACAATTTATATATGTATAAGTTAAAGAAATCTAATCTAATCTAGCTTTAAATGCACTTGATTTACCTTTCATTTGATTTAGTCTTATTCTTTAACTTAGATTTTTTTGGAGATGGAGACATGAATCCAACAAATGAATTAGACAAACTGGATATATGAATTGTGTTTGGTTGTCAACACAACCATTATCAACATTTAAAGGAGATGTATCTTCTGCTTGGATAGTTCCATCTGTACTACTTGACTTAGTCTGGCTTTAATTCCAGTTTATCTACAAATTAATAATCGATGAGTTGGATTCAGGTCTCAATCTCAACCAAAAATATGAGTTAAAGAATATAACTAAATCACATCACAATGTAAATACGTCTCTGAGATGGATGGACATTGGTAGTAGTCAGTGACACATATCAAAGCTAAACTGGGCAGGGTTAAAACCCTGGATGGGAGACTAAAGTAATCGGTGTAGATAGATCAATTCTCCAGTAGGTGCTGCCTAAAAAAAAAAAACGTTTTCTGATCGTGGATATAATGTTGAAGATCCGATGTTGTTTCAAAGGTACAAATTCAATATATTATGTACAAGGTTTGTCTATGTTGAACATTGGTTACAATGATGATATAATCCTGTGGTTGAAATTTCACCCTCAAAACAACAGTTTACTTTTTGATTACTTTTTTCAAATACAATAGATAATAGATAATACAATAGATTCCACGTCATAGAATGTTGACAAATTGCATTGAAGCAACGTTAATTCAACCATTTTATGTTAAATGAAATTTAAAGGTAAATTCCAATTTAGTGTTTACCGTTAATGCAGTCTCTGCAAACGCGAGAACATTGCCTTTAAATTTCCGTCGCACTATAATAACATTTCCTCAGTAAGGATGGAATCCAGGCCTGTCTAATATGTAAACTCATATAATAACATTTCCTCAGTAAGGATGGAATCCAGGCCTGACTAATATGTAAACTCATATAATAACATTTCCTCAGTAAGGATGGAATCCAGGCCTGACTAATATGTAAACTCATATAAGGCATCCGATGCCTTTTTCCAACCTCAGTATGGTCAGTTGTGTAGCAGGGTGTTGTTGTTGTGGTCCATGTAGCAGTAAATGAGGGGTACCGAGTGTATCACCACAGGAGAGAAGAACTGCTGCTTGTTGGAATGACTGGCAGCTCCCTGTGTCCACAGGGAGGGAGGGAGAACGCATGTGTGTGCGTGTCCGTGGGTATCCGTCCATCCGTGTGTTTGTGTTTGTGTTGGACCAGGCCTGCCAGTGGAAGGCAGTATCTCCAGGGAGGTTTCTCTCTACCAGACCTGCTGTCTGTTGGGTCACAAAGAGATGAGGACAGGAAGAGAAGGGTAGAATGATAGAACTGCGGAGGAAGAGATACACATGGCTGAGCGTCTCTGTATGTACACATAAAACAATGTATGTATTTCTCACACTGCGTCAGGAATAACACACACACACACACACACACACACACACACACACACACACACACACACACACACACACACACACACACACACACACACACACACACACACAAAAACACGGGCACTAAAATTACAGAAGGTTAGCTTGAGTTAACTGGTTAACTGTGACAGCCCTAGTATCCATCTATACTTGTTATACATGTTTGATACTGTAACAGTTTTGTCAAAATGGGGAGAGAGAGTGTCTAGGACCAGTTCTGTCACTGTGGGGAGAGAGAGTGTCTAGGACCAGTTCTGTCACTGTGGGGAGAGAGAGTGTCTAGGACCAGTTCTGTCACTGTGGGGAGAGAGAGTGTCTAGGACCAGTTCTGTCACTGTGGGGAGAGAGAGTGTCTAGGACCAGGTCTGTCACTGTGGGGAGAGAGAGTGTCTAGGACCAGTTCTGTCACTGTGGGGAGAGAGAGTGTCTAGGACCAGTTCTGTCACTGTGGAGAGAGAGAGTGTCTAGGACCAGGTCTGTCACTGTGGAGAGAGAGAGTGTCTAGGACCAGTTCTGTCACTGTGGGGAGAGAGAGTGTCTAGGACCAGTTCTGTCACTGTGGAGAGAGAGAGTGTCTAGGACCAGTTCTGTCACTGTGGGGAGAGAGAGTGTCTAGGACCAGTTCTGTCACTGTGGGGAGAGAGAGTGTCTAGGACCAGGTCTGTCACTGTGGGGAGAGAGAGTGTCTAGGACCAGTTCTGTCACTGTGGGGAGAGAGAGTGTCTAGGATCAGTTCTGTCACTGTGGAGAGAGAGAGTGTCTAGGACCAGTTCTGTCACTGTGGAGAGAGAGAGTGTCTAGGACCAGGTCTGTCACTGTGGGGAGAGAGAGTGTCTAGGACCAGTTCTGTCACTGTGGAGAGAGAGAGTGTCTAGGACCAGTTCTGTCACTGTGTGGAGAGAGAGTGTCTAGGATCAGTTCTGTCACTGTGGAGAGAGAGAGTGTCTAGGACCAGTTCTGTCACTGTGGAGAGAGAGAGTGTCTAGGACCAGTTCTGTCACTGTGGGGAGAGAGAGTGTCTAGGACCAGTTCTGTCACTGTGGGGAGAGAGAGTGTCTAGGACCAGTTCTGTCACTGTGGGGAGAGAGAGTGTCTAGGACCAGTTCTGTCACTGTGGGGAGAGAGAGTGTCTAGGACCAGTTCTGTCACTGTGGGGAGAGAGAGTGTCTAGGACCAGTTCTGTCACTGTGGAGAGAGAGAGTGTCTAGGACCAGTTCTGTCACTGTGGGGAGAGAGAGTGTCTAGGATCAGTTCTGTCACTGTGGGGAGAGAGAGTGTCTAGGACCAGTTCTGTCACTGTGGAGAGAGAGAGTGTCTAGGACCAGTTCTGTCACTGTGGGGAGAGAGAGTGTCTAGGACCAGTTCTGTCACTGTGGGGAGAGAGAGTGTCTAGGACCAGTTATGTCACTGTGGGGAGAGAGAGTGTCTAGGACCAGTTCTGTCACTGTGGGGAGAGAGAGTGTCTAGGACCAGTTCTGTCACTGTGGGGAGAGAGAGTGTCTAGGACCAGTTCTGTCACTGTGGGGAGAGAGAGTGTCTAGGACCAGTTCTGTCACTGTGGGGAGAGAGAGTGTCTAGGACCAGTTCTGTCACTGTGGGGAGAGAGAGTGTCTAGGACCAGTTCTGTCACTGTGGGGAGAGAGAGTGTCTAGGACCAGTTCTGTCACTGTGGAGAGAGAGAGTGTCTAGGACCAGTTCTGTCACTGTGGGGAGAGAGAGTGTCTAGGACCAGGTCTGTCACTGTGGAGAGAGAGAGTGTCTAGGACCAGTTCTGTCACTGTGGGGAGAGAGAGTGTCTAGGACCAGTTCTGTCACTGTGGAGAGAGAGAGTGTCTAGGACCAGGTCTGTCACTGTGGAGAGAGAGAGTGTCTAGAACCAGTTCTGTCACTGTGGGGAGAGAGAGTGTCTAGGACCAGTTCTGTCACTGTGGAGAGAGAGAGTGTCTAGGACCAGTTCTGTCACTGTGGGGAGAGAGAGTGTCTAGGACCAGTTCTGTCACTGTGGGGAGAGAGAGTGTCTAGGACCAGGTCTGTCACTGTGGGGAGAGAGAGTGTCTAGGACCAGTTCTGTCACTGTGGGGAGAGAGAGTGTCTAGGATCAGTTCTGTCACTGTGGAGAGAGAGAGTGTCTAGGACCAGTTCTGTCACTGTGGAGAGAGAGAGTGTCTAGGACCAGGTCTGTCACTGTGGGGAGAGAGAGTGTCTAGGACCAGTTCTGTCACTGTGGAGAGAGAGAGTGTCTAGGACCAGTTCTGTCACTGTGTGGAGAGAGAGTGTCTAGGATCAGTTCTGTCACTGTGGAGAGAGAGAGTGTCTAGGACCAGTTCTGTCACTGTGGAGAGAGAGAGTGTCTAGGACCAGTTCTGTCACTGTGGGGAGAGAGAGTGTCTATGACCAGTTCTGTCACTGTGGGGAGAGAGAGTGTCTAGGACCAGTTCTGTCACTGTGGGGAGAGAGAGTGTCTAGGACCAGTTCTGTCACTGTGGGGAGAGAGAGTGTCTAGGACCAGTTCTGTCACTGTGGAGAGAGAGAGTGTCTAGGACCAGTTATGTCACTGTGGGGAGAGAGAGTGTCTAGGATCAGTTCTGTCACTGTGGGGAGAGAGAGTGTCTAGGACCAGTTCTGTCACTGTGGAGAGAGAGAGTGTCTAGGACCAGTTCTGTCACTGTGGGGAGAGAGAGTGTCTAGGACCAGTTCTGTCACTGTGGGGAGAGAGAGTGTCTAGGACCAGTTCTGTCACTGTGGGGAGAGAGAGTGTCTAGGACCAGTTCTGTCACTGTGGGGAGAGAGAGTGTCTAGGACCAGTTCTGTCACTGTGGAGAGAGAGAGTGTCTAGGACCAGTTCTGTCACTGTGGGGAGAGAGAGTGTCTAGGATCAGTTCTGTCACTGTGGGGAGAGAGAGTGTCTAGGACCAGTTCTGTCACTGTGGAGAGAGAGAGTGTCTAGGACCAGTTCTGTCACTGTGGGGAGAGAGAGTGTCTAGGACCAGTTCTGTCACTGTGGGGAGAGAGAGTGTCTAGGACCAGTTCTGTCACTGTGGAGAGAGAGAGTGTCTAGGACCAGTTATGTCACTGTGGGGAGAGAGAGTGTCTAGGACCAGTTCTGTCACTGTGGGGAGAGAGAGTGTCTAGGACCAGTTCTGTCACTGTGGGGAGAGAGAGTGTCTAGGACCAGTTCTGTCACTGTGGGGAGAGAGAGTGTCTAGGACCAGTTCTGTCACTGTGGAGAGAGAGAGTGTCTAGGACCAGTTCTGTCACTGTGGGGAGAGAGAGTGTCTAGGACCAGGTCTGTCACTGTGGAGAGAGAGAGTGTCTAGGACCAGTTCTGTCACTGTGGGGAGAGAGAGTGTCTAGGACCAGTTCTGTCACTGTGGAGAGAGAGAGTGTCTAGGACCAGGTCTGTCACTGTGGAGAGAGAGAGTGTCTAGAACCAGTTCTGTCACTGTGGGGAGAGAGAGTGTCTAGGACCAGTTCTGTCACTGTGGAGAGAGAGAGTGTCTAGGACCAGTTCTGTCACTGTGGGGAGAGAGAGTGTCTAGGACCAGTTCTGTCACTGTGGGGAGAGAGAGTGTCTAGGACCAGTTCTGTCACTGTGGGGAGAGAGAGTGTCTAGGACCAGGTCTGTCACTGTGGAGAGAGAGAGTGTCTAGGACCAGTTCTGTCACTGTGGGGAGAGAGAGTGTCTAGGACCAGTTCTGTCACTGTGGGGAGAGAGAGTGTCTAGGACCAGTTCTGTCACTGTGGAGAGAGAGAGTGTCTAGGACCAGGTCTGTCACTGTGGGGAGAGAGAGTGTCTAGGACCAGTTCTGTCACTGTGGAGAGAGAGAGTGTCTAGGACCAGTTCTGTCACTGTGTGGAGAGAGAGTGTCTAGGATCAGTTCTGTCACTGTGGAGAGAGAGAGTGTCTAGGACCAGTTCTGTCACTGTGGAGAGAGAGAGTGTCTAGGACCAGTTCTGTCACTGTGGGGAGAGAGAGTGTCTATGACCAGTTCTGTCACTGTGGGGAGAGAGAGTGTCTAGGACCAGTTCTGTCACTGTGGGGAGAGAGAGTGTCTAGGACCAGTTCTGTCACTGTGGGGAGAGAGAGTGTCTAGGACCAGTTCTGTCACTGTGGAGAGAGAGAGTGTCTAGGACCAGTTATGTCACTGTGGGGAGAGAGAGTGTCTAGGATCAGTTCTGTCACTGTGGGGAGAGAGAGTGTCTAGGACCAGTTCTGTCACTGTGGAGAGAGAGAGTGTCTAGGACCAGTTCTGTCACTGTGGGGAGAGAGAGTGTCTAGGACCAGTTCTGTCACTGTGGGGAGAGAGAGTGTCTAGGACCAGTTCTGTCACTGTGGGGAGAGAGAGTGTCTAGGACCAGTTCTGTCACTGTGGGGAGAGAGAGTGTCTAGGACCAGTTCTGTCACTGTGGAGAGAGAGAGTGTCTAGGACCAGTTCTGTCACTGTGGGGAGAGAGAGTGTCTAGGATCAGTTCTGTCACTGTGGGGAGAGAGAGTGTCTAGGACCAGTTCTGTCACTGTGGAGAGAGAGAGTGTCTAGGACCAGTTCTGTCACTGTGGGGAGAGAGAGTGTCTAGGACCAGTTCTGTCACTGTGGGGAGAGAGAGTGTCTAGGACCAGTTCTGTCACTGTGGAGAGAGAGAGTGTCTAGGACCAGTTATGTCACTGTGGGGAGAGAGAGTGTCTAGGACCAGTTCTGTCACTGTGGGGAGAGAGAGTGTCTAGGACCAGTTCTGTCACTGTGGGGAGAGAGAGTGTCTAGGACCAGTTCTGTCACTGTGGGGAGAGAGAGTGTCTAGGACCAGTTCTGTCACTGTGGAGAGAGAGAGTGTCTAGGACCAGTTCTGTCACTGTGGGGAGAGAGAGTGTCTAGGACCAGGTCTGTCACTGTGGAGAGAGAGAGTGTCTAGGACCAGTTCTGTCACTGTGGGGAGAGAGAGTGTCTAGGACCAGTTCTGTCACTGTGGAGAGAGAGAGTGTCTAGGACCAGGTCTGTCACTGTGGAGAGAGAGAGTGTCTAGAACCAGTTCTGTCACTGTGGGGAGAGAGAGTGTCTAGGACCAGTTCTGTCACTGTGGAGAGAGAGAGTGTCTAGGACCAGTTCTGTCACTGTGGGGAGAGAGAGTGTCTAGGACCAGTTCTGTCACTGTGGGGAGAGAGAGTGTCTAGGACCAGTTCTGTCACTGTGGGGAGAGAGAGTGTCTAGGACCAGGTCTGTCACTGTGGAGAGAGAGAGTGTCTAGGACCAGTTCTGTCACTGTGGGGAGAGAGAGTGTCTAGGACCAGTTCTGTCACTGTGGGGAGAGAGAGTGTCTAGGACCAGTTCTGTCACTGTGGGGAGAGAGAGTGTCTAGGACCAGGTCTGTCACTGTGGGGAGAGAGAGTGTCTAGGACCAGTTCTGTCACTGTGGGGAGAGAGAGTGTCTAGGACCAGTTCTGTCACTGTGGAGAGAGAGGGTGTTATGGAGTTATGTCTTTCTTCAGTGTATCCATCAACCTGCTATTTTAATTGGCTACGCTTTTACTCAGCTCCTACAGAGAAGAGAGGTGAAGAAAGATGGAGGGAGACGGAGAGTGATGGGGGAGAGGGAGGGTCGGCGACGGAGGGAGACAGAGGGATACGACACGCTGCTCATGGTTCCCATCTTCAGCTCTCCAGCTATGTCATCTCACCGTCATTCCAATCTATAATAACCCCACTGTGTGTGTCTCTGCGAGTGTCATTCCTATCTCTGTATCCTAGGCCGCATTTCTCCAGGTTTAAGAGGTGTATCTGAGGAATTGTGTGGTGTGGTACTGTATTGTGAGGTGTGATATTGTGATATATGTGAGGTATGGTGTGGTATTGTATTGTGAGGTGAGGTGTGGTATTGTATTGTAAGGTGTGGTATTGTATTGTGAGGTGAGATGTGGTATTGTTTTGTGAGGTGTGGTATTGTATTGTGAGGTGTGTGGTATTGTATTGTGAGGTGTGGTATTGTGAGGTGTGGTGTGGTATTGTATTGTGAGGTGTGTGGTATTGTATTGTGAGGTGTGGTATTGTTTTGTGAGGTGTGGTATTGTGAGGTGTGGTGTGGTATTGTGAGGTGTGGTGTGGTATTGTATTGTGAGGTGTGGTATTGTATTGTGAGGTGTGGTATTGTATTGTGAGGTGTGGTACTGTATTGAGAGGTGTGGTATTGTGTGGTATTGTATTGTGAGGTGCGGTACTGTATTGAGAGGTGTGGTATTGTATTGTGAGGTGTGGTATTGTATTGTATTGTGAGGTGTGGTATTGTGTGGTATTGTATTGTGTGGTACTGTATTGTGAGGTGTGGTATTGTATTGTGAGGTGTGGTATTGTGAGCTGTGGTATTCTATTGTGAGGTGTGGTATTGTATTGTGAAGTGTGGTATTGTATTGCGAGGTGTGGTATTGTGTGGTGTGGTATTGTGTGGTGTGGTATTGTATTGTGAGGTGTGGTGTGGTACTGTATTGTGTGGTATTGTGAGGTGTGTTATTGTATTGTGAGGTGTGGTATTGTGAGGTATTGTATTGTGAGGTGTGGTATTGTGTGGTGTGGTGCTGTATTGTGAGGTGTGTTATTGTATTGTGAGGTGTGTTATTGTATTGTGAGGTGTGGTATTGTGTGGTGTGGTATTGCATTGAGAGGTGTGGTATTGTATTGTGAGGTGTGGTTTTGTATTGTGAGGTGTGGTATTGTATTGTGAGGTGTGATGTGGTATTGTATTGTGAGGTGTGGTATTGTATTGTGAGGTGTGGTATTGTATTGTGTGGTGCTGTATTGTGAGGTGTGGTTTTGTGTGGTGATGTATGGTGTGGTATTGTGTGGTGAGGTGTTGTATTGTGTAGTGTGGTATTGTGAGGTGTGGTATTGTGAGGTATTGTGTGGTGTGGTTTTGTGTGGTATTGTGTAGTGTGGTATTGTAAGGTATTGTGTGGTGTGGTACTGTGAGGTGGTATTGTGTGGTGTGGTTTTGTGAGGTGTGGTTTTGTGTGGTATTGTGTAGTGTGGTATTGTAAGGTATTGTGAGGTGTGGTATTGTGAGGTGTGGTTTTGTGTGGTATTGTGTAGTGTGGTATTGTAAGGTATTGTGTGGTGTGGTACTGTGAGGTATTGTGTGGTGTGTTATGGTGTGGTACTGTGTGGTGTGGTATTGTGAGGTATTGTGTGGTGTGGTACATCCTGCTAGACAAAGCAATGACATGCATTATGTGTGTTGATACGACAACACACAGGTAGTGTGTGTGTGTGTGTGTGTCCGGCTACAGGGCTCTGGGCCTGTCCTCATTAGGAGTCTATCAGTCAAACACAAACACCACACACACACATACACACACACTGCCAGAGAGCCCAAAACACAGCAGCTAAGACGGACACACGTACACTAGAAGACAGAGTAGCTATTTGACCAACGGTGACGATGAGGCAGCATCCCACTGACTGAAGGCATGCCTATATCTGGCCTGTGTTAGCAGGTGATATGGTGGTACGCCACCGGCAGCAGTGGTGCAGTGAATAGGCATCTGCCTCATTTCTCTTCAGTGGTGCCTAAACAGTTGCCCAAAACATCTGACAATGTCAATGGGATAGTTTCAACGTGGAGACACACTGCCATCCAGTGGCCAGAAATGGTACTGCATTCTCAGTAATGCCTTATAATGAATAGCGCAATGAAACACATTTCATGGACAAAGATTTATTGAATTGAAACCTACCAGTGAAATGAGTGTCGTTATTATAACTGATTATAAGAGAGTGAGTTACATAAAGATCTAAATGGGGTCTTTATTGCCATATAGGAGATACCCAACCGGGTGGAATGCAGTCACATTCAAAACCAACTGTAGTCCCGCCTCCCTCATACACTCATTAGACTCTAATGGACATCTGATTACACTTTATTAGACATAATTGACAATGGAATGTTTGTTTTGTTGTAAGACAGACCTTTGGACATACAGCAATATGAACATATGATATACAATACAGTTGACTGCAGAAGTACAAATTGATCACGAATTGGTTATCAACAAAAATCAGTAATGTTGAGGACCTTAAAAACCAAACTCTACATTTTCACGTTACTGATGATGTTCTGGTAACTTGGAGGTACTTTTGAGGCTGTGGGCTAAAAACACTGAGGATGAAGGCTTCGCCTCGCTTCAGACGTGACGAACAAATGGTTCACCGGCTGTCTGACTCTCCAGAGTCTTTTCCATAACAGAGATAATATACACACTGCTAACCCCCCCCCCCCCCCCCCTGAGATTCCCCGACTTCTTCAGCTAGTCACCAGGTTCCCAATGGAAGAAAGAATAAATTACCACACAAATCATCAAAGTTCATATACACAACTGGATCTGTCTTCATACAGTATATACACAATCAATGGAACATAATGGAAAGCTGTATAGATACAAAAAGTAATGTGACAATATATACAAACAACATCTTTTGAAACTTTGTCCGGGATTCAATCCGATTGCGCTTTGCGCCATCTAAAGGTCATTTCCGATTGCTCTTTGTCGGCTATGCGCCATCTAAAGGTCATTTCCGATTGCTCTTTGTCGGCTTTGCGCCATCTAAAGGTCATTTCCGATTGCTCTTTGTCGGCTATGCGCCATGTAAAGGTCATTTCCGATTGCTCTTTGTCGGCTATGCGCCATGTAAAGGTCATTTCCGATTGCTCTTTGTCGGCTATGCGCCATGTAAAGGTCATTTCCGATTGCTCTTTGTCGGCTATGCGCCATGTAAAGGTCATTTCCGATTGCTCTTTGTCGGCTATGCGCCATCTAAAGGTAATTTCCGATTGCTCTTTGTCGGCTATGCGCCATGTAAAGGTAATTTCCGATTGCTCTTTGTCGGCTATGCGCCATGTAAAGGTAATTTCCGATTGCTCTTTGTCGGCTTTGCGCCATCTAAAGGTCATTTCCGATTGCTCTTTGTCGGCTATGCGCCATGTAAAGGTAATTTCCGATTGCTCTTTGTCGGCTATGCGCCATGTAAAGGTCATTTCCGATTGCTCTTTGTCGGCTATGCGCCATGTAAAGGTCATTTCCGATTGCTCTTTGTCGGCTATGCGCCATCTAAAGGTAATTTCCGATTGCTCTTTGTCGGCTTTGCGCCATCTAAAGGTCATTTCCGATTGCTCTTTGTCGGCTATGCGCCATGTAAAGGTAATTTCCGATTGCTCTTTGTCGGCTTTGCGCCATGTAAAGGTAATTTCCGATTGCTCTTTGTCGGCTATGCGCCATGTAAAGGTAATTTCCGATTGCTCTTTGTCGGCTATGCGCCATGTAAAGGTAATTTCCGATTGCTCTTTGTCGGCTATGCGCCATGTAAAGGTAATTTCCGATTGCTCTTTGTCGGCTATGCGCCATGTAAAGGTAATTTCCGATTGCTCTTTGTCGGTTATGCGCCATGTAAAGGTAATTTCCGATTGCTCTTTGTCGGCTATGCGCCATGTAAAGGTAATTTCCGATTGCTCTTTGTCGGCTATGCGCCATGTAAAGGTAATTTCCGATTGCTCTTTGTCGGCTATGCGCCATGTAAAGGTAATTTCCGATTGCTCTTTGTCGGCTATGCGCCATGTAAAGGTAATTTCCGATTGCTCTTTGTCGGCTATGCGCCATGTAAAGGTAATTTCCGATTGCTCTTTGTCGGCTATGCGCCATGTAAAGGTAATTTCCGATTGCTCTTTGTCGGCTATGCGCCATGTAAAGGTAATTTCCGATTGCTCTTTGTCGGCTATGCGCCATGTAAAGGTAATTTCCGATTGCTCTTTGTCGGCTATGCGCCATGTAAAGGTAATTTCCGATTGCTCTTTGTCGGCTATGCGCCATGTAAAGGTAATTTCCGATTGCTCTTTGTCGGCTATGCGCCATCTAAAGGTCATTTCCGATTGCTCTTTGTCGGCTATGCGCCATGTAAAGGTCATTTCCGATTGCTCTTTGTCGGCTATGCGCCATGTAAAGGTCATTTCCGATTGCTCTTTGTCGGCTATGCCCCATCTAAAGGTAATTTCCGATTGCTCTTTGTCGGCTTTGCGCCATCTAAAGGTCATTTCCGATTGCTCTTTGTCGGCTATGCGCCATGTAAAGGTCATTTCCGATTGCTCTTTGTCGGCTTTGCGCCATGTAAAGGTCATTTCCGATTGCTCTTTGTCGGCTATGCGCCATCTAAAGGTCATTTCCGATTGCTCTTTGTCGGTTATGCGCCATGTAAAGGTAATTTCCGATTGCTCTTTGTCGGCTATGCGCCATGTAAAGGTCATTTCCGATTGCTCTTTGTCGGTTATACGCCATCTAAAGGTCATTTCCGATTGCTCTTTGTCGGCTATGCGCCATGTAAAGGTCATTTCCGATTGCTCTTTGTCGGCTATGCGCCATGTAAAGGTAATTTCCGATTGCTCTTTGTCGCCTATGCGCCATGTAAAGGTCATTTCCGATTGCCCTTTGTCGGCTATGCGCCATGTAAAGGTCATTTCCGATTGCCCTTTGTCGGCTATGCGCCATGTAAAGGTCATTTCCGATTGCTCTTTGTCGGCTATGCGCCATGTAAAGGTAATTTCCGATTGCTCTTTGTCGGCTATGCGCCATGTAAAGGTAATTTCCGATTGAGCCGACATACGCAGCGTTTACCAAGAATGCACCACGAACGGGCCAACATTGTCTTTAAAAGGTGCATTGCGGACAACGCCAGTCGGATTGAATCCCAGCCTTTGATTGCTTTTGTGTGTTTTCAGTGGTGTATACTACTTAAATAAAAATACTTTAAAGTACTACTTAAATAGTTTGTTTTGGGAGTATCTGTACTTTATTTTTGACAACTTATACTTGTACTTCACTACATTCCTAAAGAAAATGATGTACTTTTTACTCCCTGAAACCCAAAAGTACTGAGCTAGATAGCTTAGCAGGACAGGAAAATGGTCAAATTCGCACACTTATCAAGAGAACATCCCTGGTCATCCCTACTGTCTCTGATCTGGTGGACTCACTAAACAGAGAACATCCCTGGTCATCCCTACTGCCTCTGATCTGGTGGACTGACTAAACAGAGAACATCCCTGGTCATCCCTACTGCCTCTGATCTGGTGGACTCACTAAACAGAGAACATCCCTGGTCATCCCTACTGCCTCTGATCTGGTGGACTCACTAAACAGAGAACATCCCTGGTCATCCCTACTGCCTCTGATCTGGAGGACTCACTAAACAGAACATCCCTGGTCATCCCTACTGCCTCTGATCTGGTGGACTCACTAAACACACATGCATCCTTTGTAAATTATGTCTGATTGTTGGAATGTGCCCCTGGCTATCCATAAATTTAAAAAACAAGAATGGTGCCATCTGGTTTGATTAATATAAGGAATTTGAAATGATTTATACTATTACTTTTGATACTTAAGTATATTTAAACATTAAACTTTTAGACTTTTACTCAGGTAGTATTTTACTGGGTGACTTTCACTCGAGTCGTTTTCTATGAAGCTACTTTTACTTTTACTCAAGTATGGCAATTGGGCTCTTTTCGGACCACTGTGTTCTTATATGTTTAAGTAAAGCAGAATACTTCTATATCTAGTGGCAAGACTGGAAGCCTTCTCTGTCCACCTATTCATATCCTCATCTAGTGCAGAGCGGTCCTCTGGAGCTCCCATTTCACTACAACATTCAAGTGTTTTGAGGACCAAATGAAAGGTGCAGTATTCGGCAAAAACAGTAGAAATCCCAAGTGTTCCTCAATAAGATCCAACCTGAACTCAGGGATAAACGTAACATAGTAAATCCCGAATACTCCAACTAGTACGATTATGTTTCGTATGGTATGTATTAATTTATGGATGTCCATCATACATTTCGTACAATATGTTACGATTTTGAAAACATATGATATGTTACGAATTCCAATTAGTTGTGGCTAACGTTAGCTAAGTGGCTAATGCTAACGTTAGCGAGGTTAGTTAGGCTAGGGGATGAGGTTAGGAGTTAGGTTAATGGGTTAAGGGGAAGGGGAAGCTAACATGCTTAAGTAGTTGCAAAGTAGCTAAAAAGTAGTAAGTAGTGGCTAAATTTCTAAATCTGCCCGCCATGATTCAAACACGAAACATTTGGGTCGCTAGACATTGGCGTTATACATCCACCCAGACCAACCACTGTACTTTCCTTTTTGCCTTATGTCTTATGTAACCATACAAAACGTAACACATCATACTAATTTCAGTCTTCTGGATTTACCTTTACTATGTTACATCTAGTCTATGAGACCAGGCTTTAAGATCAGGTCAGGAAGGACCTCTGTATCTCAGTTGGTAGAGCATGGTGCTTGCAACACCAGGATAGTGGGTTCGGTTCCCGGGACCACACATACGTAAAACGTGGATAAAAGTGTCTGCTAAATGGCATATAGTATCATATTACCCCAGCGATGATATTGGGATAAAGTCTCCTCTATGAGTCTCTCCATCGTGTTGAGTAGTGGGTTTGGAACTGGGCCCAGGACAGTCAGTGTGGCTGGATCACTTGATAAAGGGCTCAAAGGCCAAGTGTTCGGTTTGAGATTCAGCCTGTGTTGGGTCAGTGGTGGGTTTTGAACTGGGCCCAGGCCAGTGAGTTGTGTCTCAATATGTCTCCATGGGACAGTGGTGAGTGGTGGGTTTGGAACTGGACCCAGGCCAGTGAGTTGTGTCTCAATATGTCTCCATGGAACAGTGTTGGGACAGTGGTGAGTGGTGGGTTTGAAACTGGGCCATGTTTTATATGAGTCTCTCCACGGGCGGCGGCTGGGCTATGTTCCACATCTCTACGCGGGATCCCTCCTTCTCCTGTCGGCTGGGGCTGTAGGTGCCATGGGTGGCCCTACGGTTCAGAGCCACCACCAGGCCCACAGAGGTACTGACCAGGGCCAGTAGCAGCACCACTGACACCAGACTGACTGACAGCAATAGGTCAGCTGTCAGCCCTTCAGAGGTCAACTGGAGGGGGAGAAGGGGTGAGGAAGAGGAGGAGGGCAGAAGGGGAGAATGGGGGAGGACAGGGGTGGAGGTGGGAGGAAGAGGAGGAGGACAGGGGTGGAGGTGGGAGGAAGACAGGGGTGTACAGCAGTGGAGGTGGGAGGAAGAGGAGAAAGGGGAGGACAGTGGTGGAGGTGGGAGGAAGAGTAGAAAGGGGGAGGACAGTGGTGGAGGTGGGAGGAAGAGTAGAAAGGGGGAGGACAGTGGTGGAGGTGGGAGGAAGAGGAGGAGGACAGTGATGGAGGTGGGAGGAAGAGGAGGAGGACAGTGGTGGAGGTGGGAAGAAGAGGAGGAGGACAGTGGTGGAGGTGGGAGGAAGAGGGGGAGGACAGTGGTGGAGGTGGGAGGAAGAGGAAGACAAGGGTAGAGGTGGGAGGAGGAGGAAAGGGGTAGAGGTGGGAGGAAGATGAGGACATGGTTAGAGGTGGGAGGAAGAGGAGGAGGAAGAGGAGGACAGGGTTAGAGGTGGGAGGAAGAGGAGGACGGGGTAGAGGTGGGAGGAAGAGGACAGGGTTAGAGGTGGGAGGAAGAGGAGGAGGGGAGATGGGGGTGGAGGTGGGAGGAGGAGGACAGGGGTAGAGTTGGGAGGAAGAGGAGGGGAGATGTGGGAGGAGGAGGACAGAGGTGGAGGAAGAGGAGGAGGGGAGATGGGGGTGGGAGGAGGAGGACAGGGGTAGAGGTAGGAGGAAGAGGAGGGGAGACGGGGGTCAGTACAAGTACACTACAAACTGCGAAGCAGGAAACACATGAACATCAATAAATAGGTGCTAAAGAACATTGGCAGCATCATTAACAAACTGGTCAGAGCAGAGGGAAGAAAAACACAAACTCTGTCTTTAATCTCTCTCTCCATTTCACACACACGGTTCCAAGCGCTGTGCGAGCGTCAAAGATCTAATGGGGTCTTTGACGAGCGTCATGGTGGATCTGTCCCCTAGCCAGGAGGCAGTAGAGTTGGGATCAGACGAGGATCAGGGATTGGACGAGGCTGGACAGGACCAGGCTGCACTGGAGACTGGTCTCTGAGGTGTGAACCCCCCCCCCCCCTCCTCTATCTGGCGCCGCTCACGGCTAACACCAGCACCGGTAACAGGATTATCGTCATGCCAACACACCGCTGCCCTGTGCGAGCCACTTGGAGCTCCGTCTGAGGAGAATCACACAAACGCAGGGTCGTGTCAACTCAGCTCAGAAACAGAGAAACACGTACACCGTGCCAACACAATCCAAACACACATCACAGACAACTGTTGCCAGGGCTGCTCAAACAACAAGGACCGATTAAGGAAGTAAAATCATCACTGTTTTTGACATAGTGATTCACAGCACATTGGATGTTGTATATCTGATGATTTTGACTAAGTGCTGTATGTTCCGTCTTACTAAGCCACTGCTGTCAGAATGACCTTACATGTGTCATATTGGAGCCAAGATGAGGTGCTGTTGGGAGATTTGAGCAGTTAAACCAAGTCAACTGTCACCTCACACAGGAAAAAGAGTGAGCAACATGCCCTTGTGTGATGTCACAGAAAAACACTCCTGAAAAGAGTCATAGCACCAGGAAACCCTGAAATAAAGCTACACGAATGCCTTTTTTAAAGGGTTATTGGTTGTTTGTCTGTCAGAAGAGAAGGGTTGACTGTCAGAGTACCCAGAGAACTCCACAGCCACCCTGGCTCTTCATCAGTCACAGCCAGACAGGTCCAGAGGACTCTCTAACCAGTCTACACTCTTAGCAGTTTCTATAGCAAGGCCACACACACTGTCTGTCCCTACGACAGCTACACAGGGTACATCTCAGAACATAGGTGTCTGAGAGGGAGATGTATCCTGTGATGTGTGTGTGTGTGTGTGTGTGTGTGTGTGTGTGTGTGTGTGTGTGTGTGTGTGTGTGTGTGTGTGTGTGTGTGTGTGTGTGTGTGTGTGTGTGTGTGTGTGTGTGTGTGTGTGTGTGTGTGTGTGTGTGTGTGTGTACTGCTGAGTTCTATGTGGGTGTGTGTGTGTACTGCTGAGTTCTATGTGTGGGTGGGTGGGTGTGTGTGTGACTGTATCTCGATGAACGATCGTATCTGCCAGATAAGCTGCACAATGTGCATTTCTCTGAAACAGTCCCAACCTGCTGAAACACCTCCAGATCTATGAAACAGTCCCAACCTGCTGAAACACCTCCAGATCTATGAAACAGTCCCAACCTGCTGAAACACCTCCAGATCTATGAAACAGTCCCAACCTGCTGAAACACCACCAGATCTATGAAACAGTCCCAACCTGCTGAAACACCACCAGATCTATGAAACAGTCCCAACCTGCTGAAACACCACCAGATCTATGAAACAGTCCCAACCTGCTGAAACACCTCCAGATCTATGAAACAGTCCCAACCTGCTGAAACACCTCCAGATCTATGAAACAGTCCCAACCTGCTGAAACACCACCAGATCTATGATACAGTCCCAACCTGCTGAAACACCACCAGATCTATGAAACAGTCCCAACCTGCTGAAACACCACCAGATCTATGAAACAGTCCCAACCTGCTGAAACACCACCAGATCTATGAAACAGTCCCAACCTGCTGAAACACCACCAGATCTATGAAACAGTCCCAACCTGCTGAAACACCACCAGATCTATGAAACAGTCCCAACCTGCTGAAACACCACCAGATCTATGAAACAGTCCCAACCTGCTGAAACACCACCAGATCTATGAAACAGTCCCAACCTGCTGAAACACCACCAGATCTATGAAACAGTCCCAACCTGCTGAAACACCACCAGATCTATGAAACAGTCCCAACCTGCTGAAACACCACCAGATCTATGAAACAGTCCCAACCTGCTGAAACACCACCAGATCTATGAAACAGTCCCAACCTGCTGAAACACCACCAGATCTATGAAACAGTCCCAACCTGCTGAAACACCACCAGATCTATGATACAGTCCCAACCTGCTGAAACACCACCAGATCTATGAAACAGTCCCAACCTGCTGAAACACCACCAGATCTATGATACAGTCCCAACCTGCTGAAACACCTCCAGATCTATGAAACAGTCCCAACCTGCTGAAACACCACCAGATCTATGAAACAGTCCCAACCTGCTGAAACACCACCAGATCTATGAAACAGTCCCAACCTGCTGAAACACCACCAGATCTATGATACAGTCCCAACCTGCTGAAACACCACCAGATCTATGAAACAGTCCCAACCTGCTGAAACACCACCAGATCTATGAAACAGTCCCAACCTGCTGAAACACCACCAGATCTATGAAACAGTCCCAACCTGCTGAAACACCACCAGATCTATGGGGAGTTGTAACTCCAGACGGAAACACAGACTGCTTTTAGCTGGTCAAGCATCTCTCTCTCTCTCTCTCTCTCTAATTCAATGGGCTTTATTGGCATGGGAAACATGTTTACATTGCCAAAGCACGTAAAATAAACAATAAACAATACAACAAAAACAAACAAATCGAATTAAACAAAACAAAGAAAACCTCCGATATTAACAGTAAACATTACACAAAAAAAGTTTCAAAAGAATAACAATATTTAAAATGTTATATTATTAGTGGTTAAAAAATGTAGTATGACATTTAAAATGTTACATAATGCTATGTGTTGTGACAATAGTCAAATGTACGAATGACAAATAAATATAGGTTATATTACAGTGGCGTTTCTCACCCACTGGTTGACCTTTTCTTCTGGCAGCAAGTCACACATTTTGCTGCTGGTATTGCACACTTCGATATTTCGCTTAACAGTTACGGAGGTTTGTCAAAATGTCATTTGTGTTCAAATTCTTTGCATGTTTGTGTAATCTGAGGGAAATGTGTGTCTCTAATGAGGTCATACATTTGACAGGAGGACAGGAAGTGCAGCTCAGTTTCCACCTCGTTTTGTGGGCAGTGTGCACATAGCCTGTCTTCTCATGAGAACGAGGTCTGTCCACGGTGGCCTCTTTCAATAGCAAGGCTATGCTCACTGAGTCTATCCTTATTCAAGGCTTTTCTTAGTTTTGGGTCACTCACACTGGTCAGGTATTCTGCCATTGTGTACTTTCTGTTTAGGGAAAGGTAGCATTACAATTTGCTTTGTTTTTTGGTTGATTCTTTCCAATGTGTCAAGTAGTTCTCCTTTAGTTTTCTCATAATTTGGTTGGGTCTAATTGTGTTGCTGTCCTGGGGGTCAGTGGGGTCTGTTTGTATTTGTGACCTGAGCCCCAGAACCACTTCTCTTTTCTGGAAATTGATAACCTGTGGGTATAGTCATAATTCTGCTCTGCATGGATTATTTAGGGGTTTGCATTGCACTCTGATGATATTTTTGGTGAATTCTGCATGCAGAGTCTCAGTTGGGTTTTTGTCCCATTTTGTGAATTCTTGGTTGGTGAGGGACCCCAGACCTCACAACCATAGAGGGCAATGGGTTCTATAACTGATTCATGTATTTTTTGCCAGATCCTAATTGGTATGTCGAATTTTGTGTTCCTTTTGATGGCATAAAAGGCCCTTCTTGTCTTGTCTCAGCCTTGTGGAAGTTACCTGTGGTGCTGATGTTTAGGACGAGGTAGGTATAATTCTTTGATGTCCTAGACCAATAGATAGAATTTATGTTTGTTTTGAATTACTGAGATTAACTGTCAGGGCCCAGGTCTGGCAGAATCTGTGCAGAAGATCTAGGTGCTGCTGTAGGTCCTCCTTGGTTGGGGACAGAACAACCAGATCATCTGCAAACAGTAGACATTTTCATTTAGATTATTGAGGTCAGGTTTTGCAGTCTGTTCTAGTGCCCGTGCCAATTCATTTATATACATTCTGAAGAGGGTGGGGCTCAAGCTGAATCCCTGTCTCACCCCCCCCTCCCCCCAACCCCCAGGGAATAAATCGGTGTATTTATTGACCACACACTTATTATCGTTTGTCAATTAGAGTGTGCAGGGTGTGTACAGTGCCTTAGGAAAGTATTCAGACCCCTTGACTTTTTCCACATTTTGTTACGTTACAGCCTTATTCTAAAATTGATTACATAAAAAAAAAATCCTCAGGAATCTACACACAATACCCCATAATGACATCACAATACCCACGATGACAAACCGAAAAAAGGTTGTTAGACATTTTTGCAAATGTATAAAAAATGTGGTCTGTCGTATGGTATTTTGGTAAGAAGCCTATTTGACATTGTTTTCACTGAGGAAATGTTGGAGTCTGCTGTCGATGATATTGCAGAGGATTTTCCCGAAATGACTGTTGACACAGATTCCGCGGTAATTATTGGGGTGATTAGACCTTGGTTCCAAATATTGTGGAAGATGCCAGATCTGAGGAGAATGTTGAAGTTGTTGAATTTGGTGTGTGTATGTGTGCTACCACTAGCGGCCTTTGAGTTGGTATCTTAGGATCTAATGGAAAAAGAAATGGAGCAACCTCATTGTCTCTCTGGGTGGGCAAGGAGGCTTTGAAATAGAGGACTCCTCGGGCCCCAGAATTTCAATATGAACCCGAATTGGATCCGTTAAATTCCAAAACCTGTCCGAGCTGAGAGAAAATCGGATCAAATTTGGGTCTGGTCTGTATACAACCTAAATGGAACCGAAAGCAAAGTAATTCCATTTTATTGCTCGTTTAAGCCAGCGAAATTGTTTTGACTTGTCTAGCAGTGAACTTTTATGTGCATTTTTGGTTGTATCTAAAATAAACGATTTGTGGTCTACAGCTTAGTATTTTCATAATGACATCTCTATAGGTAGATGGAGAATTTCATGAAGTTTTCAGAAATGTTTTCCTTATTTCTGTTGACCAAATATTTTAGAAGAAGGATATTTTTATGTGATGATCATCACATGCCAGACTGAGAGCAGCGAATAGTAGTTCACTTTTGTCAGTAACATAATATTCTGTATGCTCATTGTTGTACTGAGCAACATTACAATCTAGCCTATTTAACTGTTTGGATCAACATTGATTTAGACTGAAGTTAGGCTAAGCCTGTTTGACCAGCAAGCTTCAAATTCAAACCCCATTTAGAATAGGCTATGGAAGAATGGAGTCTCCCATCAGCATTCCCAAAAATAGCAAAATAGCTAAATAAAATAGCAAAACAGCCTACTAAATAGGTGAGGTCTAAACAAATAAATTAGATCGCCTAAATAAACAAGTAAATTGAATAAATAAAGCAATTCAATTAAATAGCTAAGGTATGTTTCCCCTCCGTATAATGTGGATAAATGAAGATTTGCCTGTTGGTTTTTCCTCTCTGTACTCTCTTTCCTTCAGCAAAGAGCGATTCAATGTTTCAGAAACTATTTTTTATGTGATGATCATCACGTGCCAGACTCAGAGCAGCGAATAGCAGGGAAAGGTCAGTTGTACAACTGAATGCCTTCAACTGAAACGGGCCTTCCTCATTTAACCCAACACCTCTGAATCAGAGAGGAGCAGGGGGCTTGCCTTAAATCGACATCCACGTCTTCGGCGCCCGGGGAACAGTGGGTTAACTGCCTTGCTCAGGGGCAGAATGATAGATTTTTACCTTGTCAGCTCTGGGATTCTATCCAGCAACCATTCAGTTACTATCCCAACACTTTAACCACTAGGCTACCTGCCTTTCACGTTTGGCTGTTAGCCTATCTTATCGCTTGATGTGCAGTGGCTTATTTTCATAAAGAGAATATAGCATTTTGTCACAACATGATATTGACACATTTGGTTTGATGAAAGGGGACCCATGACAGTAATTTAAGAGAATACGATCTAAATGTGTTAAATTTGCGTCTGCTGTTTAGGAACTAAAGTCTTCAAATATCATTTTGGATCCGGTCGGTATTTCACATTTTTTTCTACACAGAACCGTGGCCACCGAGCGGGATCCGACCAGGGATCCGTGGCCACCGAGCGGGATCCGACCAGGGATCCGTGGCCACCGAGCGGGATCCGACCAGGGATCCGTGGCCACCGAGCGGGATCCAACCGGGGATCCGTGGCCACCGAGCGGGATCCGACCAGGGATCCGTGGCCACCGAGCGGGATCCGACCGGGGATCCGTGGGTTAACTACATAATGTGGGATCCCGGATCTCGTGCAACAGGATTCGGAAAGATCCGTGAAGACCTCTACTTTAAAATAGGCTTCACAGAACAGTTAGTAACACATTCAAATTCAAACACTTTCCACTTTTAAAAGTTCCCAATCAGAATTCAACAATGGATGTTAATCAGATAGGATCGGGTGACAGGACAGAATATGATAAAAGGGGAAGAAACAGGCTAACACACTAGTCTCTCTCTTCTTTCTTCCATCTTCATCAGACCTTCACCCTCTACAACACCCTCTATTCTCTCTCTCTCATTCTCCCTCTCATGCTCTCTCTCTCTTTCTCATTCTCTCTGAAGAGAGACACATCAGTAAAGCCACTGAGAGAAGATTCACTATTTCTCTCAACTTTATCTTTAATTTCCTCTTCCTTGGGTCTCAGCTACTTCACACACACACACACACACACACACACACACACACACACACACACACGCCTACACAAATACACACACACACACCTACACAAATACACACACTTGCAGGCATATTGACGTGCACATTCATACACACACGGAATGGAAAGGTTTGCGTGTGTACAGTATGTGTGAGGTTATCAAGAGGTCACTTCTCTCTGTGTATCCTGTTAAGAGAGATTAGGTAACTATGTTTGGATGCCACACAGCTCACCGGATGACTGGTAAACCCACCCAGTACTGACCAGTGACATAACTAATTGATGTTGGATAAATGAAGACAGGAAGTGAAAGGAGGACAAACAACAGATTGAGGGTGAAAAGACAGGAAATGTTTATTTGAAAACAGACAGAGAGATGGACATAAAGACGGACAGACAGAGATGGACATAGAGACATACTTGTTTAAAGAAGACATGAAAGAACAGACTGAGAGATGGACAAATACAGACAGCCGGACAGAGAGACAGGCAGAGACAGCCAGACAGATGTGATGGATGACAGACAGACATAGAGACAGAGACAGACTGAGACATAGAGACAGACATAGAGACAGACGGACATAGAGACAGACAGACAGAGACATGCACATAGAGACAGACAGAGAGCTGGACATAGAGACAAACATGCAGAGACATGCACATAAAGACAGACAGACAGAGAGCTGGACATAGAGACAGACAGAGAGCTGGACATAGAGACAGACAGAGAGCTGGACATAGAGACAGACAGACAGATCTGACGGGTGACAGACAGACAGAAAGATGGACATAGAGACAGACAGAGACAGACTGAGACATAGAGACAGACAGACAGATCTGACGGGTGACAGACAGACAGAAAGATGGACATAGAGACAGACAGAGACAGACTGAGACATAGAGACAGACATATTTTTAGGTCTAGACAACAACAGGGAATGTGTGACAGAGTTTGAAATGAATAAACGTTAGTGTGATTCATTGCCTTCAAGGGCCTAGGGCCATCTCTCTAGCTACACCTCATACAGTATCAGGACAGTACCATCATCCTCAAGGAATACAAAGTATAAATGAACACGAGGCTGACCAGATATTGTAAGTGAGATTAATCTCAGAAAACACGTCATACTTTTCCAAAAGTGCAAAAGTTTTTCAATAAGAAATAACATTCCTTTCGGGAAATTGTGCTTATACACTGACTAGCCTGTGCAATTGCAAAACCAGTGTCTTATTTTCCATTTGGAAAATTCCATTTATTACAGTTTCTGTCTAGCCCAGTCTAATGTACATTATAAACCGGGTGGTTCGAGCCCTGACTGCTGATAGGCTGAAAGCCATTGAATATCAGACTGTTTACCATGGGTATGACAAAAAAAAAACATATTTTTACAGTTCTAATTACGTAGGTAACCAGTTTATAACAGCAAGGGGTTTGTGGAATATGGTGAATATAGCACGGCTAAGGGCTAAGGGCTGTAATCCAGGCACTCTGCGTTGTGTCGTGCTTAAAGAACAGCCCTTATCCGTGGTATATTGGCCATATACCACACCTCCTCGGGCCTAAATGCTTAAATATAATGCTACCTGAGTTGTGTTAGTATAGCAAAATCGCCCAAAGGATATTCATATTGCCATATCCAACAAAGAGCATATTCAAAAATCACACAACTTTATTAAAAAATATGCTGCCTATAGAAAACGTGTTGTTTTTAAGGCACAATAACAGCTCTGTGCTCTTTTCAGAAAAATAAGATAAATCCATTTAAATGTAGCTCACCTCAACAATATATAACAGAATTAAACCAATAACTAAGTTGTACTTTCACACATACAATACCATTCAAAAGTTTGTGGTCACTTATAAATGTCCTCGTTTTTGAAAGAAAAGCAATTTTTTTTATCCATTCAAATAACATCAAATTGATCCGAAATACAGTGTAGACATTGTTAATGTTGTAAATGACTATTGTAGCTGTAAACGGCTGATTTGTTATGGAATATCTACATTGTTCGAAATGGCGCCAGAAGAAATAACAGCAGTTTGAAATGGAGGCAGTTTTACGGGCGCCCAACCAATTGTGCTATTAAGTGTTTTTCCAAGTTATTTGTCACTTATTACGTACATAATGTTTCTGCAACCGTATTTTACAGCAAAAAATAGCTTCTGGATATCAGGACAGCGATCACTCACCTCAGATTAGACAAAGAGCTTCTGGATATCAGGACAGCGATCACTCACCTCAGATTAGACAAAGAGCTTCTGGATATCAGGACAGCGATCACTCACCTCAGATTAGACAAAGAGCTTCTGGATATCAGGGCAGCGATCACTCACCTCAGATTAGACAAAGAGCTTCTGGATATCAGGACAGCGATCACTCACCTCAGATTAGACAAAGAGCTTCTGGATATCAGGACAGCGATCACTCACCTCAGATTAGACAAAGAGCTTCTGGATATCAGGACAGCGATCACTCACCTCAGATTAGACAAAGAGCTTCTGGATATCAGGACAGCGATCACTCACCTCAGATTAGACAAAGAGCTTCTGGATATCAGGACAGCAATCACTCACCTCAGATTAGACAAAGAGCTTCTGGATATCAGGACAGCGATCACTCACCTCAGATTAGACAAAGAGCTTCTGGATATCAGGACAGCGATCACTCACCTCAGATTAGACAAAGAGCTTCTGGATATCAGGACAGCGATCACTCACCTCAGATTAGACAAAGAGTTTTTCTTCAATAAGCAGGACGCACAGGACATTCTACAAACACCCGACTAGGCCAACATCCCAGTTATTGGCAAGAGGAAGAGACGCAGGTACAGAGGACACAGAGTGGGGTGCTTCGTAAGGATCCGCTGAAGGCGAGTGGGAAAGCTGCCATTACTGTCAATATTACTCGCCAACGTGCAATCATTGGACAATAAATTACACGAGGTACGATCACGAATATCCTACTAACGGGACATCAAAAACTGTAACATCTTATGTTTCACGGAATCGTGGCTGAATGATGACATGGATATTCAGCGAGCGGGATATACGCTGGAGGGGGGGGGGGGGGGGGTTCTGTGCATATTTGTAAACAACAGCTGGTGCAGGAAATCTAAGGAAGTCTCTAGATTTTGCTCACCTATCTTATGATAAACTGCAGACCACACTATTTGCCAAGAGAATTTTCATCTATACTTTCGTGGCTGTTTGTTTACCACCACAGATGGATGCTGGCACTAAGACCGCACTCAGTCAGCTGTGTAAGGAAATAAGCAAACAGGAAACCGCTCACCCAGAGGCGGCCAGAGAGTTTAATGCAGGGAAATGTGAATCAGTTCTACCTAACTTATATCAACATGTTAAATGTGCAACCAGAGGGAAATAAATTCTAGATCACCTGTACTCCACACACAGAGACGCGTACAAAGCTCTCCCTCGCCATCCACTTGGTAAATCTGACCACAATTCTATCCTCTCGATTCCTGCTTACAAGAAAAAATTAATGCAGGAAGTACCAGTGACTCGGTCTATAAAAAAGAGGTCAGATGAAGCAGATGCTAAACTACAGGACTGTTTTGCTATCACAGACTGGAACGTTCCGGGATTCTTCCGATGGCATTGAGGAGTACACCATATCAGTTTTATCAATAAGTGCATCGAGGACGTCATCCCCACAGTGACTGTACGTGCATACCCCAACCAGAAGCCATGGATTACAGGCAACATTCGCACTGAGCTAAAGGGTAGAGCTGCCGGGACTCTAACCCGGAAGCTTATAAGAAATCCTGCTATGCCCTCCGGCGAACCATCAAACAGGCAAAGAGTCAATACAGGGCTAAGACTGAATCATACTACACCGGCTGCGATGCTCGTCTTATGTGGCAGGGCTTGCAAACTATTACAGACTACAAAGGGAAACACAGCCGCAAGCTGCCCAGTGGCACGAGCCTAATAGACGAGATAAATCACTTCTATGCTCGCTTCGAGGCAAGCAACACTGAGGCATGCATGAGAGCATCAGCTGTTCCGGACAACTGTGTGATCATGCTCTCTGTAGGTCAACATTCACAAGGCCAGACGGATTACCAGGACATGTGCTCCGGGCATGTGCTGACCAACTGGCAGGTGTTTTACTGACATTTTCAACATGTCCCTGATTGAGTCTGTAATACCAACATGTTTCAAGCAGACCATCATAGTCCCTGTGCCCAGGAACACTAAGGTAACCTGCCTAAATGACTACAGACCCATAGCACTCACGTCCATAGCCATGAAGTGCTTTGAAAGGCTGGTCAGGCTCACATCAACACCATTATCCTAGAAACCCTAGACCCACTCCAATTTGCATACCGCCCAAACAGATCCACAGATGAAGGCATCTCTATTGCACTTCACACTGCCCTTTCCCGCCTGGACAAAAGGAACACCTGCGTAAGAATGCTATTCATTGACTACAGCTCATCGTTCAACACCATAGTACCCTCAAAGCTCATCACTAAGCTAAGGATCCTGGGACTAAACACCTCCCTCTGCAACTGGATCCTGGACTTCCTGATGGGCCGCCCCTCCAGGTGGTGAGGGTAGGTAGCAACACATCTGCCAGACTGATCCTCAACACTGGGGCCCCTCAGGGGTGTGTGCTCAGTCCCCTCCTGTACTCCCTGTTCACCCACGACTGCGTGGCCAGGCACGACTCCAACACCATCATTAAGTTTGCAGACGTCACAATGGCCGGATTCAACCCCTTAACATGCCTGATCATCAAAAACGACAACACAGGGCACGACAAAGCCTATGCCCTCTCAGGAAACTAAAAGGATGTGGCATGGGTCCTCAGATCCTCAAAAGGTTCTACAGCTGCAACATCGAGAGCACTGGTTGCATCACTGCCTGTTACGGCAACTGCTCGGCCTCCAACCGCAAGGCACTACAGAGGGTAGTGCGTACGGCCCAGTACATCACTGGGGCTAAGCTGCCTGCCATCCAGGACCTCTACACCAGGCGGTGTCAGAGGAAGGCCCTAAAAATTGTCAAAGACCCCAGCCACCCCAGACTGTTCTCTCTACTACCGCATGGCAACCGGTACCGGAGGGCCAAGTCTAGGACCAAAAGGCTTCTCAACAGTTTTCACCCACAAGCCATAAGACTCCGGGATGCTGACCTTCTAGGCAGAGTTGCAAAGAAAAAGCCATATCTCAGACTGGCCAATAAAAATAAAAGATTAAGATGGGCAAAATAAGTGTTATGGACAGACTAATCTAAGTTTGAGTTGTTCGGATCACAAAGAAGAACATTCGTGAGACGCAGAAAAACTTGAAAGATGCTGGAGGAGCGTTTGACTCCATCTGTCAAGCATGGTGGAGGAAATGTGATGGTCTGAGGGGGCTTTGGTGATGATTAAGATGGGCAAAAGAACACAGACACTGGACAGAGGAACTCTGCCTCGAAGGCCAGCATCCCAGAGTCGCCTCTTCACTGTTGACATTGAGACTGGTGTTTTGCGGGTACTATTTAATGAAGCTGCCAGTTGAGGACTTGTGAGGTGTCTGTTTCTCAAACTAGACACTCTAATGTACTTGTCTTCTTGCTCAGTTGTGCACCGGGGCACCCACTCCTCCTTCTATTCTGGTTAGAGCCAGTTTGCGCTGTTCTGTGAAGGGAGTAGTACACAGGGTTGTATGAGATCTTCAGTTTCTTGGCAATTTCTCGCATGGAATAGCCTTAATTTCTCAGAACAAGAATAGACTGACGAGTTCCAGAAGGAAGGTCTTTGTTTCTGGCGATGTTAAGCCTGTAATCGAACCCACAAATGCTGATGCTCCAGATACTCAACTAGTTTTATTGCTTCTTTAATCATAACAACAGTTTTCAGCCATGCTAACATCATTGCAAAAGGGTTTTCTAATGATCAATTAGCCTTTTAAAATGATCAACTTGGATTAGCTAACACAGCGTGCCACTGGAACACAGGAGTGATGGTTGCTGATAATTGGCCTCTGTACGCCAATGCCGATATTCCATAAAAAATCTGCCGTTTCCAGCTACAATAGTCATTTACAGCATTAACAATGTCTACACTGTATTTCTGATCAATTTGATGTTATTTTAATGGACAAAAACATTTGCTTTTCTTTCAAAAACAAGGACATTTATAAGTGACCACAACCTTTTGAACATTAGTGTACATACTGTATCTCTGAACAGTCAAGAGACCTTCAGTCTGGCCCACGGCTCCAATTTCTAATTGGCGCAGTTTAGGAACAACCCCTATTGCTTTTAAAGACTCCTGTCTAAGGCTAAATCAAGTACGTAGTGTTTCAGCTGTCACGGCCAGATTCAACCCCTTAACACCCGGTTAAGAGAACCCTCTCTGGGAACCCTGGTGGTACTGTAAAACAGACACAGATATAACAGTACTCACACACTGTTTTTCATTGGACAGGCATTTAACAATGAAACACCCACCACCATAAGTCTTAAGCTTCCACTACAAGCTACACACACACACACACACACACACACACACACACACACACACACACACACACACACACACACACACACACACACACACACACACACACACACTCTCTCTCGCTCAGTCGTCCTGCCCTCCCCAGTCGATCTCGGGGTCGTCATCGAGTCGCAGGATAAGGTAGGAGAGTAGCTGGAAGAGGTTCTGCCAGAGCAGAACGGCCACGTAAAAGTAAATGTCGCTTACGTCGATCTGGCAATTGTCCCCGGCGAAACTCATGTCACACACACAGTGGTACTTGTTGATGAGGTTTCGGCAGTAGCCCCCATTCAGACAGGGGTTGGACTTGCACTCATCCACCTCCTGCTCACAGCTACACAGTACAGACACAGAGACAGAGGCCGAGAGAGGGTCAGAAAAACAGACACACAACATCACGTGGTCTGTGTGTAATGTATGTGTTCTGTGTGTGTGTTTTACAAAGTTCACCTACATTCTGGGTATATTTTCTTACCTTATCCCTCCCCTCCTATCCCATCTACCCCTTCCTCCCTCTGTTTCCTTCTCTTTCTCCCTCTGTCTTTTACTGCTGCCCTGTGAAGCCAGGTAGACAGTCACAGGACAGCTCTCTCTCGGTGCAGTTCCCTACCCCTTCCCTCTATCTCTTACCGGTGCCCTGTGAAGCCGGGTAGACAGTCACAGGACAGCTCTCTCTCGGTGCAGTTCCCTGAGTTGAAGCAGGTGTAGTTTCTGGTTTCATCTCCACAGACAGACACTGGCAGCTTGGGCCGACTGAGCAGAAACGCAAACACATACAGGACAACCCATCAGACAGGACAAACCATCAGACAGGACAAACCCTCAGACAGGACAACCCATCAGACAGGACAAACCATTAGACAGGACAAACCATCAGACAGGCACACTTCTCTAGAGAGCGAGTGTGTGTGTGTGTGTGTGTGTGTGTGTGTGTGTGGGTGTGGGTGTGGGTGTGGGTGTGGGTGTGTGTGTGGGTGTGGGTGTGTGGGTGTGTGTGTGGGTGTGGGCGGTTGGGAGGCGGGCGGTGCCCAGGAGTGACAATGTGGGACCGGGGTTATTGGGTACTTGTGTAAGGGGGTTTATTTGAGAACTAAGGGGGAGTGGGGGGTACTGTCTGTCTCCCGACTGGGAGACTACGGGGTCTAGGGGGTGATAGACCCCCTACTGCTCCTAAACTACAGGACATTAAACCAGAACTTAACACATCATGGACTCAGTCCTGCTCTATGGGACTTACAACATCCCATATGTAGGCTGGTTGATATGGTGTTTCTTGAAATAGGTAGGGAGGAGTGAGAGGACTAGCAAATAATGAAAAAACAACTTACACATTCCTGTTGACTACTATGTACCATGGAATTTCCTCAACGCGATCACTGGAGGGAGAGAGAGATAGAGGAGAGAGAGAGAGACAGAGAGAGAGATACAGAGAGAGAGAGAGATACACAGAAGAAAAAGTTTGATTTAGGATGTAAACTCTTTAATTATAGCTTAGTGATGGAGGCTGTTTCAAAAATGTCCTTGTGAAGGAGCGATGTGAGATAGAGAGTGTTGAAAGAGCGTGTGAGAGAGAGTGTGTGTTTACAAGATAAATGAATGGAGGAATTCCCTCGATGATGCTCCGAAACTAACAAAAGAGGAGAGGCAGTAGCACTGAACCACCAGGGAACTGATTACGCAGTACACTACAGCGACACACTAGAGCCATAGCCATATGACGTTTAGTACAACAGACATGCAACAAGTAAAACATGCAGTTCATGCATGGTTTCAGTGCCTTATACACATCTGAACATTTAGAAGATCTCCTTTTGCCTTAGTGTGTTGTAAAACTAAAAGGGAGTCTCGCTGGTATACTGTCCTGTATATCACTAAAAGGGAGTGCCGCTGGTATACTGTCCTGTATATCACTAAAAGGGAGTCCCGCTGGTATACTGTCCTGTATATCACTAAAAGGGAGTCCCGCTGGTATACTGTCCTGTATATCACTAAAAGGGAGTCCCGCTGGTGTCCTGTCCTGTATATCACTAAAAGGGGGTCTCACTGGTATACTGTCCTGTATATCACTAAAAGGGAGTCCCGCTGGTATACTGTCCAGTATATCACTAAAAGGGAGTCCCGCTGGTATACTGTCCTGTATATCACTAAAAGAGAGTCCCGCTGGTATCCTGTCCTGTATATCACTAAAAGGGAGTCCCACTGGTGTCCTGTCCTGTATATCACTGAAAGAGAGTCCCGCTGGTGTCCTGTCCTGTATCACTAAAAGGGAGTCCCGCGTCCTGTCCTGTATATTACTAAAAGAGAGTCCCGCTGGTGTCCTGTCCTGTATATCACTAAAAGAGAGTCCTGCTGGTGTCCTGTCCTGTATATCACTAAAAGAGAGTCCTGCTGGTGTCCTGTCCTGTATATCACTAAAAGAAAGTCCTGCTGGTGTCCTGTCCTGTATATCACTAAAAGAAAGTCCTGCTGGTGTCCTGTCCTGTATATCACTAAAAGAGAGTCCTGCTGGTGTCCTGTCCTGTATATCACTAAAAGAGAGTCCCGCTGGTGTCCTGTCCAGTATATCACTAAAAGGGAGTCCCGCTGGTATACTGTCCTGTATATCACTAAAAGGGAGTCCTGCTGGTGTCCTGTCCTGTATATCACTAAAAGAAAGTCCTGCTGGTGTCCTGTCCTGTATATCACTAAAAGAGAGTCCTGCTGGTGTCCTGTCCTGTATATCACTAAAAGAGAGTCCTGCTGGTGTCCTGTCCTGTATATCACTAAAAGAGAGTCCCGCTGGTGTCCTGTCCAGTATATCACTAAAAGAAAGTCCTGCTGGTGTCCTGTCCTGTATATCACTAAAAGAAAGTCCTGCTGGTGTCCTGTCCTGTATATCACTAAAAGAGAGTCCTGCTGGTGTCCTGTCCTGTATATCACTAAAAGAGAGTCCTGCTGGTGTCCTGTCCTGTATATCACTAAAAGAGAGTCCCGCTGGTGTCCTGTCCAGTATATCACTAAAAGAAAGTCCTGCTGGTGTCCTGTCCTGTATATCACTAAAAGAAAGTCCTGCTGGTGTCCTGTCCTGTATATCACTAAAAGAGAGTCCTGCTGGTGTCCTGTCCTGTATATCACTAAAAGAGAGTCCTGCTGGTGTCCTGTCCTGTATATCACTAAAAGAAAGTCCTGCTGGTGTCCTGTCCTGTATATCACTAAAAGAAAGTCCTGCTGGTGTCCTGTCCTGTATATCACTAAAAGAGAGTCCTGCTGGTGTCCTGTCCTGTATATCACTAAAAGAAAGTCCTGCTGGTGTCCTGTCCAGTATATCACTAAAAGGGAGTCCCGCTGGTATCCTGTCCTGTATATCACTAAAAGGGAGTCCCACTGGTGTCCTGTCCTGTATATCACTAAAAGAAAGTCCTGCTGGTGTCCTGTCCTGTATATCATGTACAAGTTGCAGAACCCGTTTTCAAAACATGAAATATTGTTTCATGATGTTATTGTTTCAACTGCCAGTTATTAAAGTCTATTTGTAGACTTCAAACTTCATATTTTTCAAAATTGGGACTTAAACAAACGTGACAGACAAAAATAACATAAAAGCAAAAACAATTTGGTGACAATGTTTCAGAATGAGGTGATGGTTTTCTGTTGCATTTAGTCCTTTGTATAAAAATAAATATTACATTTCATTCCATTCCTGACCCCAGCCATGTGACTCACTTGCAGTAAGGTCCGGTGTAGTTCTCAGCACACAGACATGCGTACTTGTTCACTCCATGTAGACACGTGCCTCCATGAGCACATAGATGGTTCTCACACACATCCACCTCCTCCTCACAGTTCATACCAGTGTAGCCAAACTCACAGGAACACTTGTATGCCAGCCCCTGAACGCTACAGTTGCCATGGATACAGGGGTTGGAGGCGCAGGTGTCTGTGTTGAGCTCACAACGGCGTCCGGCCCAGCCCTCGTCACAGCTACAGTTGAACAGGTTCCAGAGGTCCTGACAGCTGCCTCTGTTCACACATGGGCTGGGCTGGCACACCGGGCCTCCACTGCACCCGCCCCTGGGTGGGCTGGGGGATGTCCGCAGGAACTGCTCCTCCTGAGTCCGGGGAAGGTTGACCTCTGAAGGGCTATAGTAAGGCAGGGCGATGCCCCCCACCTCCACGGTGCCCAGGCACCCCACTAGGCTCCAGCCAGCCTCGGGCCCCAGCCCCCCCAGCAGGATGTCCACCTCCTCCCTGAGGAAGTCCAGGTTGCCCCCTTCGCTGCTGGAGGTCCCTGCCTCCTCCGCCTCCTCATCCAGCACCATGGTCCAGCGGGATGCCTCTGCCCAGGGGGTGACCATGAAGAGGTGGATGCTGTGCCACTCCCCGTCACTGACCCTCCTCCGACTGCTGAGGGACACTGTGGAGGAACCCTCCCCCACCCCGCTCTGGAGCTCAAGGAAGAGAAGGCCATCCTGCACAGACACCGTCACAAACTCCGGCCCACTCTCAGCGTGCAAGATGGCGGCGTGGCGTTTACGGGTGCGCATGCTGAGGGAGATGCTGGCCAAGCTGCGTTGGATACGGCCGTTACCGCGGTAAGACAGCACACTGCTGTCGTCAAGGAAAGTGGCGTTGGAAAAGCCTGTGAAGGAGAAGAAGGGATAATTATGTAAATATGTGGTCATTTTAAAAAAGGTTTTAATCCTCAACCATGTCATGGAAGACAAGTAGTAGTGAAGCAATAAATACAGATATGAGATTTTCATGAATAATTAGAATATTCCACCCTGAAACCATATGATTATGACGGGGAGTGATTCTCACGGCCTCCCCTAATCTTTGTCGGATGGGTAGCAGGACAGTATGTGCGTAGGATACCTACTGTTTGTGTGTGATGTCTGTGTTTTCTTGACTTTAGAGCGTTCTCTGAATAAACTGTGCTAAACTTTGAGTCTTTGACTAATTATTATTATACCCATGGTCTTACAAACCTCGGGAATTGGTCAGAGCTATTGATTGTTAGTTATTATCATTGGGATTGAATATTCTCGTGACAACTTGGTCCTTCCAGACGGATTTCAATTCCTGTTTTCTGTCGTCCCATGGGAGCGCTGAAAACCGTGCACGGACGGGTCAGAGATCCGTAAGTTAAACACCTGGCCTCTGGAAATTGAGGTTCCATTTCAGGCCGGGCAAACTGGTACACGACAGAAAACGGTGACGAAATCCAACCAACATTGAATTGTCAGCTGCAAGATAAGTTTGGTGATCTTTATTCATTAGTTTGGGTTTAAATTCTAAACTTACAAAAAAAGCTAGATAAATGTGAGGGAGGATTTTAACTGTAAAGCTAACAGTAAGTAAGATTTGTATCGGGTATACCGTCCATATAATCTAATGTAGAGAAAGTTGGCGGCACTTGGTCACAGATCTAATTAAGACATTTCGAAGTACAGTATCTAACAGTAAGACCTAAAAGTAAAACTGGTTGAAGTACAGTATCTAACAGTAAGACCTAAAAGTAAAGTAGCCAGAAAACGTAATATAGAAGGTGAAATAAAGTAAAGTAAGATCGATTGAGGGAACAAGGCCGCAATGACCTGAGGTACATGTGCACTACCATGAATAAAAATAGCTTAATAATTGAGGTCTGTGAGGAATGGCCGAAAGGTTATTTGAGGGATGCCCGAGAGGTTATTAGCAAGGGATATAAATAGATATGTGAGAGAGGACGGTAAATTCTATGCGAACAAGATAACTCAAATGGTCAATTAACAAAAGTGAATTAGCCATAGATCCGATTCAAAAGACAATACTGAAATAAAGTCCAAAACAAAATGGAAAAAGAAGGGAAACCTAATATAGCGGAGTGAGATACGAGATATTAACATCAAAAGAACAAGCAACAACAGAAAAATAGGCTGCTGACTAGGGATTTACGACCCCTGGATAATAGCTTATAGGTTGTATATGGTGAGACCTAATGTCTGATCGACACCACTATAGATAAAGTTTCAAGAAAGGAAAAGCACACATAGGTTAAGAGATAGCAGATTACACATCGAGTGTGAGCACACACATAGGGAGTAGTGACATACACATCAATAGTGAGACACATAGGAGTAATTTAATCAGAATTTGAAAAGCACACACATAGAATAAGAAGATCATTATTTGCGTGTGAGATAGATATATTTCTCAGTCAAAAGTCACAAGGAACAACTAAGAATAAGTAGAACTTATGGTCATATAACGTGTGAGATCCAAATAATATATCAAGATTCATACTAATAATTATTGTAAAATTCTAGGAAAGATTAACGGGAGGTATTTATCAACATAGGTTAAGGATAATAAGGGTAAAGAGCACATACATTGATCATAGAAATACATACACATAGATTGTGAGGAGAACCATAATAGTAATTGAATAAACATGGAGAGTAGAAAATGGATAGAACCCGAGAACAGAAAATGGATAGAACCCGAGAACAGAAAATGGATAGAACCCGAGAACAGAAAATGGATAGAACCCGAGAACAGAAAATGGATAGAACCCGAGAACAGAAAATGGATAGAACCCGAGAACAGAAAATGGATAGAACCCGAGAACAGAAAATGGATAGAACCCGAGAACAGAAAATGGATAGAACCCGAGAACAGAAAATGAGTTACAACTGTAGCAAGCCAGGACATTTGGCTGAGGAGTGTGGGGAACCATGCATGCACTGCGATAAGGTGGGCCACAATCACCGAGACTGTAGAGACAAAGAGGACAGAAAGGATAGGAGAGAGGGTCAAAGGCAAGAACAGAGAGAAAAAGATCAGGCGCCTACAGCCAGACTCAGAGGAGGAATAGAAAAGAAAGGAGATCAGTACCTAATGGTCACTATCGGGGTAATTGTAGATAAGCATAAAGGAGGCTTCAAGGAAAAGAAAAGTAAGAAAGATCAGACAGGAACGGAATATTTCATTGCCACTCTTGGGGAAAGAGCAGGAAAGATTTGAAATAGAAGGGGAAAACAGAGAAACGCGATGACGGAGACGGAGGGAAGCAGTGTTTTAACTGCGAAAAGAAGCGGTGTTTAAATTGTGATAAAACAGGACATTTCGCCAGGGACTGTAAAACACCCTGCAAATACTGTAACAAAGTAGGACACAATCACCGAAACTGCAGATAGAGAGAGTAAGGAGAATCCTCGCTGGGGAAACGCTTGGGCCTTTAAATGAGGGCTATTTTCTGGGAATTGTCTCTGTAGTACGTGCCGAATTTTACGACTACAGACAACTATAAATAGGGTTATTTGCGTGGAGGCTCCGGCACTATGCACCAAGAGACTAAAATGTGGCTTTCTGATTGTTATTCAACTATTGATATGTTTTGCCTGGAAAGATACGGTTGTTAGTGTTGGTTTAAGATATAAACTGAACGTTTTAATAGCTTGTTGAGGTTAAATTGAAAGACTAATTCATTCTAAATAACAAATTCCAAATAATATCCGTAATGGCCACAGAAACATGTCAAATGTTTTTTATAGTCAATCCTCAGGTTGTTTTTAAAATATATAATCGATAATATATCAACCGCAAATGTCTTTATCAGTAGGAGAGGGAAAAACAATAGCTGTCCAAATTCTGTTGCGCGAGCAAAACTCAGCAAAACCTGACGCGATGTTATCTTTCTGGCTCATTTTTCAAAATAAAAGCCTGAAACTATGTCTGAAGACTGTTGATACCTTGAGGAAGCGATATGAAAAGGAATATGGTTGATATCCCTTTAAATGGAGCAGTGGGAGGCTATGGAACATGGAGTTTTCAAAATAGAAGCCACTTCCTGGTTTGATTTTTCTCAGGGTTTCGCCTGCAATATCAGTTCTGTTATACTCACAGACAATATTTTGACAGTTTTGGTAACTTTAGAGTGTTTTCTATCCCAATCTATCAATTATATGCATATTCTAGCATCTGGTCCTGAGAAATAGGCCGTTTACTTTGGGAACGTTATTTTTCCAAACATAAAAATAGTGCCCCCTAGCTTCAAGAGGTTGAAGGGGTACACACACATATGGAATATTAGAAGTTTATTTTCGGAGTTTTAATTAAACACGGGATTTCTTTAGATAAAGGGAATGTTCTGGGAACCTGGGATATAATATGTAGAAAATGTTTGATGTTTTTTCTTTAATTTGTATTATATAGTAAGAAACACGACTGTAAAGGGTGGTATGACTTTTGACCTCTATCATGGCTTTCCTTTGTGGTCTGATCAGCCTCACGGGAGGGCCATTTGGATAATGAATTTAAGGTCATCTGTGTAATGGATAATTATGAATGAGTTTATAGTTCTTTGACACAGTTGTAATTTGAACCAATGAGAAGAAAGAAATGGCATAGCCTTGGATTACTGGTAGACTTATGTTAAGTATTTAGAACCTAATCGAAGCCAATCGAAGCCAGGGATATATGACATCTGTGGTGATTCAGGATTATTGAGAGCATCGAGATAACCTTAATCAAACTATGTAATAACCTTAAAGATTGCCACCATAGACAGGTGATTTTTCTAAAAATCCATGAATTCAGACAAGGAGACAGTGAGACATTTAATGCAATATTTGAAAACAACCTATATTTGATACTGACAGACAGATAGTAGAAAGGGCAGGCTGAGAAGGGCTCCCCCACCCTGTGCGGAGGCCTAAGGTGACCTTGATGGTCTGGGAGTGAGGAGCAGGAGACCTGGAGCATTACGAAAGTTAGAAGTTCATAATAAGCCAGGATTGAGAGGACATAGAAGTGACACAGAATGGGTAGATAACAGTTACTAAGGGGAGACAAAAGGGGAATAAAGCTTAGTTGGTTTCAGGAACTAAGGTGTTAGAACCTGAACCATTGCCTAGAAATGATTCTGTACAACAGGCTGAAATAGTAGCATTGACTAGTGCTGGCGAAATAAGAAAGGAGAGAAAGGTTACTATTTACATAGACAAGCACATAGGCATTTAAAACCATACAAAGCAGCACAGATAAATCTTAAAGAAGATAAGACACTTTGATTGTTACAGGATAGCCATGAACGAACGCCCCAGGGAGATTTGGATATGTGGAAAATGAAAGGGGCGATCCTACAAGATAATGTCCGACATAAGGATAATTTACTAATCTTACCTGTCATTGTTTAGATATGCGGCAATATCGATACATGGCTCTGGGGGGGATAGGTTAGGACACTTGGTGGCCTATTGGATAATAATTTTTATTACATTTTTTATAATAGATAAATATAGCAAATGGGTAGAAGAGTTCCCAACTTACTTGGCGGGCAAAATTATGGGAACTAAAATATTAGGTGAAGATATTATCCCTAGAGTTGGTTTACTAGGATTTATTTATTTAAATAATGGATGACAGTTTAGCTAATCAGGTAGAACAAATAGAAAGCCAGAGTTAGGGACCAGAACAAGAAGACATAGAAGTTGAAGATATACTAGCAGAACACATGAGAAGACTGTTTGTTTAACCAAACCCGTATGTCCAAGATTTTGTGTCCAACAGGTGAATTACAGGAGAAGGTGATTCACTCAATCCAACCAGGAGACTGGGTGTGGATCCAGTCTCTGAGGAGAATAGACTGGAAGCAGACACGGTAGGAGGGGCCATATCGAGTACCCCTGGTGACAGCCTTCGCGGTGAGTATAGCTGAAAAAGCTACCTGGATTCATGTCACACATTGCAAGAGGGTAAGACACAGTGACACTGTCGAACAATCACAGAGTTAGGAGAAGAACCGAATACCAATAAGGTTTGGGGGTCACCTCTAACGAAGATTCCCTAACCCGCCCTATCCTCCCTGTGTGCGTTCATAGAAGTTAAAGTATGGGCTGGCCTCTAGCTGATGATATGTTCTCCGGGAAAGGGTGGGGCTTTACAGGAGTGCTGATTGGTCTGAGCTGTCTTATTGTGGGAGCCATATTCCTAATACACCACGACCCATCCGAGAATGCAGAAGGTGTTAATTGGACCCATAGTGTAGACGATGAGGATTTTGTATTAACCAAGCATAAGAGATCACTTGATCTGGATAAACAGGAAGTGAGAGTAGAGATAGGGAAGGATGTCTCAGTTGAGTTCTATGTAGACCAAATGGGGTCTCTGATCCCTTGGCAGTCTAGAACTATGAGCCATTATGGAAGATATATGTGCAGGTCCCCGTGTAGTTCATGGAAACAGGTAGCACACCGAGAGAGAGGGCTATATAAATCCACATAACCTGTGTATGGAAGAAGATGGAGTATAGTGAATAATCTAGGGTTATGTTATGTTGGTTTTGACCATGTTTCGGTCGACACTACGGTACCATTCCGGGTAGCCGAGGTTAGAGTCGGTGATAGTTCTACAGCCAGCCAGAATACAAACAGAGCCCCTGACAAAACAGATACTGACCGTGGAGTCGTCCAGAGCCAAGGACCGGTGCGCATAGTTCAGACGAAAGATCTTAAGGAAGTGATTGAGGTGGAAACTGGTTATGGGGATTCCAACCTAGGATTGCAATGGATTCAGTATACATCCAGATCAGTAGCGAAAGAAGAATGTTATGCCTGCGCCACAGCAAAACCTCAGTCGGCAACCATCCCCTTTCCACTTGATGGAAGTGATTCACTCAGGGGAATGGCCTGTATGGTAAAGCTGTTCATGAAGGAAGGGAAGCCAGACAATGACAGTTGCATTGATCTGCATTATCTGTATCCCCATGTGCCCATTACATCCAGACTTCCCCCTTTCACAGTTACAGGAGGACATTATTATTGTATGGCTCGATACATCACACACGGATGGGACGTAGGGGAAGTAAGAACATGCAATAGGACAGAGAATGTTACAACCGACAAGACAATGAGGGACCTGACTGGGTGGTTGTGTGGCGGTATGAAGCTGTGACCTGACCTGCCTACAAATTGGACCGGTATTTGTGCACTAGTGCAGTTAGGCATGCCCTTCACCCTTATCCAACACAAAGACCTAGGGCCAGGTAGAAGAGAAAGAAGGAGTGCTCCGTCAGGATCTTTTGACAATAGAGTTTACATTGATAGCATTGGGGTTCCAACGGGGGTGCCTGATGAGTTCAAAGCTAGGAATCAGATATGGGCTGGCTTGGAATCAAGCATCTTCTGGTGGTCAACTCTCAATACAAATGTAGATTGTATTGAGAGTTGACCACCAGAATATCTACTATAACCAACAGCGTTTCATCAACTATACTAGCGAGTCGATAAAAGGATTAGCAGAACAAACAGCTGCAACTAGTTTGATGGTATGGCAGAATAGAATAGCATTGGATATGTTACTGGCTGAAAAGGGTGGTGTGTGTGTGATATTGGGATCAGAATGTTGTACTTTCATCCCCGATAACACAACTCCAGAAGGATCAGTGACCAAGACCCTGGCTGGTTTAACCACATTAGCTCACGAATTAGCAGAGAACTCTGCGGTGGATAATGCTCTAACAAATTGGTTTGACAGTGTGTTTGGGAAATGGAAAAATGTCATAGTCACTGTGTTGTGGGCAACTTTCACCTGTATGAGTGTTTTGGTTATCTGTGGATGTTGTTTGGTCCCGTGTATGAGAGGTTTGATTACCGGGACTCTGAAGAGGTCAATGACGCAACAGATGGTGAGTTACGGACCGATTCCGAGCTCCGGCCAGTGGGATGACGAATACAGGCCTACAGGCCCAGGAGATGGCTCCGTTTCTTTTAACTACGAGGAGCCAATGTTGGATGAGACTGTTTTTGGTGTTTAAGACTGTTTTTTAATGAAGATTGTAATAGAAATCCTAACAGGAAGCGTTATAATTGGATATAGGCCTATAACAGGCATTGCTGAATATCAGCTGTACATACATGTTTTGGTTTGAATTATTCTTGGATATATATTTATGTCTCTATGTAGTATTTGAGGTATCTATGTAGTATTTGAGGTATCTATGTAGTATTTGAGGTATCTATGTAGTATTTGAGGTATCTATGTAGTATTTGAGGTATCAGTGTGTATTATTTAGTCATTAAGGGTGGATTGTTAATGGGATTTATATGTTTAAATGAATGATTAGAATATTCCACCCTGAAACCATATGATTGTATGAAATTGATTAGAATCATGAGATTATTCTAATGATGTGTGTGGTTTTAGTCAGTAGAATTCTATATCCGCGAGTGTAGTTTTTAGGCAGAATTAGGGTATAGCAATATATCTATTATAGTCTATTATAGTATCTTAAAAACAGACTGTCTGAGCAAGATTCGGTGCCGACCTTAGCTGGGGGCCACTGAGAGTACTTCCCAGGGTCTCCCTATATTGAGGGAGGATGGGGAGTGATTCTCACGGCCTCCCCTAATCTTTGTCGGCTGGGTAGCAGGACAGTATGTGCGTAGGATACCTACTGTTTGTGTGGAAGTATGTGCGCAGCTATAAAATGGATGTCTTTGTATTCTTGACTTTAGAGCGTTCTCTGAATAAACTGTACTAACCTTTTGTATAAGCTGAGTCTTTGACTAATTATTATTATACCCATGGTCTTACAAACCTCGGGAATTGGTCAGAGCTATTGATTGTTAGTTGTTATCATTGGGATTGAAAATTGTCGTGACAGTAACAGAAAATCAGCCACAACAGGATGGATATGAGGAAGGTACGTGTGCTGGGTATACACAACAACACTGTATAGTGTGCTTGTGAATGACAGTGTTTTTTCTGTCCTTATTCCAGGACAGCTCATCACGGTGGTGACAGGGCAGACGGACAGCCATGTAAATCATCACTAATCCAACCACAGGCTAATCTGGCCTAATCCCATTCCCACTTCACGGACGGACGGACGGACTGACGGGCGACAGATTTAGAGCAGAATGACTTACACTCGTATCCCTGGCTGAGGATGTGACACTCTGCCCGTGCGGGGCAGGGTGACAGCTCACACCACTTGACCTCCTCACAGCGCCGCCCTGCAGTGTTGGGGGGGCAGGTGCAAGTGAAGTCGTCCCACATGGAGTAGCACATCCCTCCGTTCTGACACAGGTTCCTCTGGAGAGGAAGAAGAACAACAGAAACACATTATTATTATTTTATCAGAACTAAAGCCTAACAGGTATCTTGTATTATTCATAAATGCTCCTGTCTGACTGACTGGGTAAGAGAGCACAGTGTCAGCTGTACTAAGACAGCTAGTAGCTTACTGAACACTTAGCATCGACAAGGCTTTCACAGAGAAAGCATCTCTGGTGTGCCATTATACACGAATCCTACACGGAATTTTCCCTTGACATAGACTGACCAGGTGAATCCAGGTGAAAGCAGTGATCCCTTATTGATGTCACTTGTTAAATCCACTTCAATCAGTGTAAAGAATGATTTTTAAGCCTTGAGACAATTGAGAAATGGTTTGTGTTTGTGTGCCATTCAGAGGGTGGAATGAGCAAGACAAAAAATGTGAGTGCCATTGAACGGGGTATGGTAGTGGGTGCCAGGTACACTGGTTAGTGTCAAGTGCCAGGTACACTGGTTAGTGTCAAGAACCAAGAACTGGAGGTGCAACTCAATATGAGGAAGGTGTTACTAATGTTTGGTGTACTCAGGGTAGTATCATACGTAGGGATTTGAGATGGAGATAGAGAGTGATAGAGAGGGAGATGGAGGACATTAAGTCAATGGCCTATGTTCTGAAATGAAGTCAAATCATCTAGCCCTGACACTAACTCTGAGTCTAACCCTAACTCTGAGTCTAACTCTAACTCTGAGTCTAACCCTAACTCTGAGTCTAACCCTAACTCTGACTGACTCTAACCCTAACTGTGACTGACTCTAATCCTAACTCTGACTCTAAATGACTCTAACCCTGACTCTAATTCTGACACTAACCCTAACTGACTCGAACCCTAACTCTGAGTCTAACTGACTCCAACCCAAATGCTCAGTCTAACACTAACTCTGAGTCTAACCCTGACTCTAACCCTAACTCTGACACTAACCCTAAATAACCCTAACTGACTCCAACCCTAACTCTGAATCTAACCCTAACTCTGACTCTAACTCTAACCCTAACTCTGACTCAAACCATAACTCTGAGTCTAACTGACTCTAACCCTGACTCTAACCCTAACTCTGACTCTAACTCTCACTGACTCTAACCCTAACTCTGACTCTAACCCTGACTCCAGCCCTAACTCTGACACTAACTCTAACTGACTCTAACCCAAACTCTAACTGACTCGAACCCTACATCTGAATCAAACCCTAACTCTGAATCTAACCCTAACTCTGACACTAACCATAACTGAATCTAACCCTAACTCTGACCCTGACTCTAACCATAACTCTGAGTTTAACCCTAACTCTAACTGACTCTAACCTAACTGACTCTAACCCTAACTGACTCTAACCCTAACTCTGACTCTAACCCTGACTCTAACCCTAACTCTGACACTAACCATAACTGAATCTAACCCTAACTCTGACACTAACCCTAACTCTGACACTAACCATAACTGAATCTAACCCTAACTCTGACACTAACCATAACTGACTCTAACCATAACTCTGAGTTTAACCCTAACTCTGACACTAACCATAACTGAATCTAACCCTAACTCTGACACTAACCCTAACTCTGACACTAACCATAACTGAATCTAACCCTAACTCTGACACTAACCATAACTGACTCTAACCATAACTCTGAGTTTAACCCTAACTCTGACACTAACCATAACTGAATCTAACCATAACTCTGAGTCTAACCCTAACTCTGACACTAACCATAACTCTGAGTCTAACCCAAACTCTAACTGACTCGAACCCTACATCTGAATCAAACCCTAACTCTGACCCTGACTCTAACCATAACTCTGAGTTTAACCCTAACTCTAACTGACTCTAACCATAACTCTGAGTCTAACCCTAACTCTGACACTAACCATAACTGAATCTAACCCTAACTCTGACCCTGACTCTAACCATAACTCTGAGTTTAACCCTAACTCTAACTGACTCTAACCATAACTCTGAGTTTAACCCTAACTCTAACTGACTCTAACCATAACTCTGAGTCTAACCCTAACTCTGACACTAACCATAACTGAATCTAACCCTAACTCTGACCCTGACTCTAACCATAACTCTGAGTTTAACCCTAACTCTGACACTAACCATAACTGAATCAAACCCTAACTCTGAGTCTAACCCTAACTCTGACTCTAACCATAACTCTGAGTCTAACCCTAACTCTGACACTAACCATAACTGAATCTAACCCTAACTCTGACCCTGACTCTAACCATAACTCTGAGTTTAACCCTAACTCTAACTGACTCTAACCTAACTGACTCTAACCCTAACTGACTCTAACCCTAACTCTGACTCTAACCCTGACTCTAACCCTAACTCTGACACTAACCCTAACTGACTCTAACAATAATTCTGAGTCTAACTGACTCTAACCCAAACTCTAACTGACTCGAACCCTACATCTGAATCAACGCTAACTCTGACTCTAACCCTAACTCTGAGTGTAACTGACTCTAACCATAACTCTGACTCTAACCCTAACTCTGACACTAACCCTAACTGAATCTAACCCTAATTCTGACTCTACCCCTAACTCTGACCCTGACTCTAACCATAGCTCTGAGTTTAACCCTGACACTAACCCTAACTGACTCTAACCCTGACACTAACCCTAACTGACTCTAACCCTAACTCTGAGTCTAAGCATAACTCTGAGTTTAAGCATAACTCTCAGTCTAACCCTAACCCTCAGTCTAACCCTAACTCTGAGTCTAACCCTAACTCTCAGTCTAACCCTAACTCTGAGTCTAATGCTAACTCTGAGTCTAATGCTAACTCTGAGTCTAACCCTAACTCTGAGTCTAACCCTAACTCTGAGTCTAACCCTAACTCTCAGTCTAACCCTAACTCTGAGTCTAATGCTAACTCTGAGTCTAATCCTTACTCTGAGTCTAATCCTAACTCTGAGTCTAATGCTAACTCTCAGTCTAACCCTAACTCTGAGTCTAATGCTAACTCTGAGTCTAATCCTTACTCTGAGTCTAACCCTAACTCTGAGTCTAACCCTAACTCTGAGTCTAATGCTAACTCTGAATCTAACTCTGAGTCTAACCCTAACTCTGAGTCTAACCCTAACTCTCCGTCTAACGCCAACTATGACTCTAACCCTAACTCTAACTCTGAGTCTAACGCTAACTCTAACTCCAACCCAAATCTAAACAGTTGTCAGTATTCTTCTAGGTCCTTATTCTCTACCAGTCCTCTTTTTGTTTCTTTAATCACCCTCTCTACTTGACATTAAGTACATCACAGCACTTCTGTTTAACACCCTTACCCTTAACCACCATTTCATTTGATTGTGTGGGATTGGTGACGTTCATCCTTTTCTAAGACAATGAGGACGAGTGGGATAATGAAGGCTGAGAAGGGATGGGCAGGGGCCAGACTGGGGCCAGACTGGTAGAGCATGGTTGGGATAGGCAAGGGTGGCACAGGGCAGTGTGCAGAGCAGGGAAAGACAGGGCAGGACTGGGTATGGCATGGGAAAAGGACAGGGTACGACAGATGGAAAAGACAGGGGACAGAGTAGGACAGATGTTAGACAGGGGACAGAGTAGGACAGATTAAACACAGGGGACAGAGTAGGATAGATTAAACACAGGGGACAGAGTAGGACAAATGAAGGACAGGGTTCAGAGTAGGACAGTTAAATGACAGGGGAAAGAGTAGGACAGATTAAACACAGGGGACAGAGTAGGACAGATTAAACACAGGGGACAGAGTAGGGCAGGTGAAAATACAGGGGACAGAGTAGGACAGGGTACAGAGTAGAACAGGTGATAGACAGGGGACAGAGTAGGACAGGTAAAATACAGGGGATAGAGTAGGACAGGGTACATAGTAGAACAGGTTATAGACAGGGTACAGAGTAAGACAGGTTATAGATAGGGAACAGAGTAGGACAGGTAAAAGACAGGGGACAGAGTAGGACAGGTAAAAGAGAGGGGACAGAGTAGGATAGGTAAAAGAAAACAAGGGACAGTGTAGGACAGGTAAAATACAGGGGATAGAGTAGGACAGGGTACATAGTAGAACAGGTTATAGACACGGTACAGAGTAAGACAGGTTATAGATAGGGAACAGAGTAGGACAGGTAAAAGAGAGGGGACAGAGTAGGACAGATTAAACACAGGGGACAGAGTAGGACATGGGCCAGAGTAGGATAGGTAAAAGACAGGGGACAGAGTAGGACAGGGTACATAGTAGAACAGGTTATAGACAGGGTACAGAGTAAGACAGGTTATAGATAGGGAACAGAGTAGGACAGGTAAAAGAGAGGGGACAGAGTAGGACAGATTAAACACAGGGGACAGAGTAGGACATGGGCCAGAGTAGGATAGGTAAAATACAGGGGACAGAGTAGGACAGGTAAAATACAGGGGATAGAGTAGGACAGGGTACATAGTAGAACAGGTTATAGACAGGGTACAGAGTAGGACAAGTAAAAGAGAGGGGACAGAGTAGGACAGGTAAAAGAGAGGGGACAGAGTAGGACAGGTAAAAGAGAGGGGACAGAGTAGGACAAGTAAAAGAGAGGGGACAGAGTAGGACAGATTAAACACAGGGGACAGAGTAGGACATGGGCCAGAGTAGGATAGGTAAAATACAGGACAGAGTAGGACAGGTAAAAGAGACGGGACAGAGTAGGATAGGTAAAAGAAAACAAGGGACAGAGTAGGACAGGGAACAGTGTAGGACAGGTAAAATACGGGACAGAGTAGGACAGGTAAAAGAGACGGGACAGAGTAGGATAGGTAAAAGAAAACAAGGGACAGAGTAGGACAGGGAACAGTGTAGGACAGGTAAAAGAGACGGGACAGAGTAGGATAGGTAAAAGAAAACAAGGGACAGAGTAGGACAGGGAACAGTGTAGGACAGGTAAAATACGGGACAGAGTAGGACAGGTAAAAGAGACGGGACAGAGTAGGATAGGTAAAAGAAAACAAGGGACAGAGTAGGACAGGGAACAGTGTAGGACAGGTAAAAGAGACGGGACAGAGTAGGATAGGTAAAAGAAAACAAGGGACAGAGTAGGACAGGGAACAGTGTAGGACAGGTAAAAGAGACGGGACAGAGTAGGATAGGTAAAAGAAAACAAGGGACAGAGTAGGACAGGAAACAGTGTAGGACAGGTAAAATACGGGACAGAGTAGGACAGGTAAAAGGCAGGAGGGACAGAGTAGGACAGGTAAAAGACGGGACAGAGTAGGACAGGTGAGAGACAGGGGCCAGAGTAAGACAGGTGAAAGACAGGGACAGAGTAGGACAGGTAAAAGGCAGGGGGGACAGAGTAGGACAGGGAACAGACGGGACAGAGTAGGACAGGTGAGAGACAGGGGCCAGAGTAAGACAGGTGAAAGACAGGGACAGAGTAGGACAGGTAAAAGGCAGGGAGGACAGAGTAGGACAGGGAACAGACAGACAGGGGCAAGTGTAGAGAGGATTAAGGACTGATCAGTCCACTCACACTACAGGAGTCATCCCCAGTGCAGCCCGCTGTGACGTTAGCCATGAGTACGACAGGATATGACGTCACCGGGGTGTCCAGCCTGAAGAATTGCAGTCTCTCTCTGTTGATCCTCAGGTCCTGTATACAGCCTTTAAAGTAGCCCCCGAACGCTGCTGACGCCTTCTGCTCCGCCAGACCCCCAACATACACGACATCTCCCATTTGACTGTCCACCGTCCTGACCTCCACCGAGCCCTGCTTCTGGTTGGCTACATACAGGACCATATGCTCACGGTCAACCACCATGCTCACAAAGTGGATGTCTCCGTCGTTGACCGCACTCTCACTGGTCAAGGTTTCAAAGTTATGGAGCTGAACTCTGACCCGTCCCTTGTCCAGCCACAGGCGCAGGAATTGGCTGGTGCTGTTGACGAGCACCAATAAGAGGCCAGCGTGGCGACGTGTGCGCAGGAAGAGGGAGACCGTGATATCACTTCCTGGGTCGTCTGTAATGGTGAAGACGGCATAGCTCTGAGAGTCCTCACTGCCGAAGCGGGCTGTCACGTACTCTACAGAGAGAGAGACAGGGTTAGGGTCATCACGTAGTGTACAGAGAGACAGGGTTAGGGCCATCACGTACTGTACAGAGAGACAGGGTTAGGGTCATCACGTAGTGTACAGAGAGAGACAGGGTTAGGACCATCATGTTACTCTACAGAGAGAGAGACAGGGTTAGGGTCATCATGTACTCTACAGAGAGAGACAGGGTTAGGACCATCATGTTACTCTACAGAGAGAGAGACAGGGTTAGGGCCATCACGTAGTGTACAGAGAGACAGGGTTAGGACCATCATGTAGTGTACAGAGAGACAGGGTTAGGGCCATCACGTAGTGTACAGAGAGACAGGTTTAGGGTCATCACGTAGTGTACAGAGAGACAGGGTTAGGGTCATCATGTACTCTACAGAGAGAGAGAGACAGGGTTAGGGCCATCATGTACTCTACAGAGAGAGACAGGGTTAGGACCATCATGTACTCTACAGAGAGAGAGACAGGGTTAGGGCCATCATGTACTCTACAGAGAGAGACAGGGTTAGGGTCATCATGTACTCTACAGAGAGGGTTAGGGCATTCACGTAGTGTACAGAGAGACAGGGTTAGGACCATCATGTAGTGTACAGAGAGACAGGGTTAGGGCCATCACGTAGTGTACAGAGAGACAGGTTTAGGGTCATCATGTACTGTACAGAGAGAGAGAGAGAGACAGGGTTAGGGTCATCATGTACTGTACAGAGAGAGAGACAGGGTTAGGGTCATCATGTACTGTACAGAGAGAGAGATCCAGGGTTAAGATTATGATGATTGTGTTATCATAACAGGGTTCTGATGATTTTTTTAATGAATTATTTATTGAACCTTTATTTAACAAGTCAGTTAAGAAAAAAATATAATTTACAATGATGGCCTACCCCGGCCATTCCCGGACGACATTGGGCCAATTGTGCGCCACCCTATGGGACTCCCTATCACGGCCGGTTGTGATACAGCCTGGAATCGCCCAGGGTCTTTAGTGACGCGTCTAGAACTGAGACCCCTGCGCCACTTGGGAGCCCTCTTGTGTTGATTGTGTTATTAAACAGGGTTATAATGATTTGTGTTATCATAACAGGGATATAGTGATTGTGTTATTATAACAGGGTTATAACGATTGTGTTATTATAACAGGGTTATAACGATTGTGTTATTATAACAGGGTTATAGTGATTGTGTTATTATAACAGGGTTATAACGATTGTGTTATTATAACAGGGTTAGGGTTATAGTGATTGTGTTATTTATTATAACAGGGTTAGGAATATAGTGATTGTGTTATTATAACAGGGTCATAACGATTGTGTTATTATAACAGGACTATAACGATTGTGTTATTACAACAGGGTTAGGAATATAGTGATTGTGTTATTATAACAGGGTCATAACGATTGTGTTATTATAACAGGACTATAACGATTGTGTTATTACAACAGGGTTAGGAATATAGTGATTGTATTATTATGTCTGATAAATCTCAGATAGCAGCTACAGCCTGTAATGTCTGCCTTTTCTCATATCATACACTACATACAGCCTGTTACCTTTTCCCATATCATACACTACAGCCTGTAATGTCTGCCTTTTCTCATATCATACACTACATACAGCCTGTTACCTTTTCCCATATCATACACTACAGCCTGTAATGTCTACCTTTTCTTAAATCACAGGCTGTGTTTACACAGGCAGACCAATTCTGATCTTTTGCACAATTATTAAAACCAATTAGTGAAAAAAAGATCAGAATTGGGCTGCCTGTGTAAACGCAGTCAAATACAATCACATGCACAGACACACTTACGCATATGCACACACACACACACACACACACACACACACACACACACACACACACACACACACACACACACAAACACACACTCGTGCATGCAAGCACTCACGCATGTATGCAAACATGCATGTGTGAGAAAAAAAACACACAGATTGGCATGTTGGTGATCTGTAGGCATTTGTGAAGAAAGGGCTTGAATTATCCATACCCGGTGAGATTTGGTTTGGGCCCCCCAGCCACCCTGAGGGCCAAAACCTTTTAGTGGCCTCTTGACAGCCTAAAGAATTCTACACATTTTGCAAGGAGTAGGGAAAATATAGCAATTTTAAAGACATCTTTCTGCAATTCTACACATTTACCACCGGGTGGAGAGAACATTATGCCGTTTTAAAGTTACTTTACTGCAATTCTACACATTTACCACCAGGTGGAGAGAACATTATGCCGTTTTAAAGCTACTTTACTGCAATTCTACACATTTACCACCGGGTGGAGAGAACATTATCCCGTTTTAAAGTTACTTTACTGCAATTCTACACATTTACCACCAGGTGGAGAGAACATTATGCCGTTTTAAAGCTACTTTACTGCAATTCTACACATTTACTACCAGGTGGAGAGAACATTATGCCGTTTTAAAGTTACTTTACTGCAATTCAACACATTTACCACCGTGGAGACAACATTATGCCGTTTTAAAGTTACTTTACTGCAATTCTACACATTTACCACCGTGGAGACAACATTATGCCGTTTTAAAGTTACTTTACTGCAATTCTACACATTTACCACCGTGGAGACAACATTATGCCGTTTTAAAGTTACTTTACTGCAATTCTACACATTTACCACCGTGGAGACAACATTATGCCGTTTTAAAGTTACTTTACTGCAATTCAACACATTTACCACCAGGTGGAGAGAACATTATGCCGTTTTAAAGTTACTTTACTGCAATTCTACACATTTACCACCGTGGAGACAACATTATGCCGTTTTAAAGTTACTTTACTGCAATTCTACACATTTACCACCGGGTGGAGAGAACATTATCCCGTTTTAAAGTTACTTTACTGCAATTCGACACATTTACCACCAGGTGGAGAGAACATTATGCCGTTTTAAAGTTACTTTACTGCAATTCTACACATTTACCACCGGGTGGAGAGAACATTATGCCGTTTTAAAGTTACTTTACTGCAATTCGACACATTTACCACCAGGTGGAGAGAACATTATGCCGTTTTAAAGTTACTTTACTGCAATTCGACACATTTACCACCAGGTGGAGAGAACATTATGCCGTTTTAAAGTTACTTTACTGCAATTCTACACATTTACCACCAGGTGGAGAGAACATTATGCCGTTTTAAAGCTACTTTACTGCAATTCTACACATTTACCACCGGGTGGAGAGAACATTATCCCGTTTTAAAGTTACTTTACTGCAATTCTACACATTTACCACCAGGTGGAGAGAACATTATGCCGTTTTAAAGCTACTTTACTGCAATTCTACACATTTACTACCAGGTGGAGAGAACATTATGCCGTTTTAAAGTTACTTTACTGCAATTCAACACATTTACCACCGTGGAGACAACATTATGCCGTTTTAAAGTTACTTTACTGCAATTCTACACATTTACCACCGTGGAGACAACATTATGCCGTTTTAAAGTTACTTTACTGCAATTCTACACATTTACCACCGTGGAGACAACATTATGCCGTTTTAAAGTTACTTTACTGCAATTCTACACATTTACCACCGTGGAGACAACATTATGCCGTTTTAAAGTTACTTTACTGCAATTCAACACATTTACCACCAGGTGGAGAGAACATTATGCCGTTTTAAAGTTACTTTACTGCAATTCTACACATTTACCACCGTGGAGACAACATTATGCCGTTTTAAAGTTACTTTACTGCAATTCTACACATTTACCACCGTGGAGACAACATTATGCCGTTTTAAAGTTACTTTACTGCAATTCTACACATTTACCACCGTGGAGACAACATTATGCCGTTTTAAAGTTACTTTACTGCAATTCTACACATTTACCACCGTGGAGACAACATTATGCCGTTTTAAAGTTACTTTACTGCAATTCTACACATTTACCACCGTGGAGACAACATTATGCCGTTTTAAAGTTACTTTACTGCAATTCTACACATTTACCACCGTGGAGACAACATTATCCCGTTTTAAAGTTACTTTACTGCAATTCTACACATTTACCACCGTGGAGACAACATTATGCCGTTTTAAAGTTACTTTACTGCAATTCTACACATTTACCACCGTGGAGACAACATTATCCCGTTTTAAAGTTACTTTACTGCAATTCTACACATTTACCACCAGGTGGAGAGAACATTATGCCGTTTTAAAGTTACTTTACTGCAATTCTACACATTTACCACCGTGGAGACAACATTATGCCGTTTTAAAGTTACTTTACTGCAATTCTACACATTTACCACCGTGGAGACAACATTATGCCGTTTTAAAGTTACTTTACTGCAATTCTACACATTTACCACCGTGGAGAGAACATTATGCCGTTTTAAAGCTACTTTACTGCAATTCTACACATTTACCACCGGGTGGAGAGAACATTATCCCGTTTTAAAGTTACTTTACTGCAATTCGACACATTTACCACCAGGTGGAGAGAACATTATGCCGTTTTAAAGTTACTTTACTGCAATTCTACACATTTACCACCGGGTGGAGAGAACATTATGCCGTTTTAAAGTTACTTTACTGCAATTCGACACATTTACCACCAGGTGGAGAGAACATTATGCCGTTTTAAAGTTACTTTACTGCAATTCGACACATTTACCACCAGGTGGAGAGAACATTATGCCGTTTTAAAGTTACTTTACTGCAATTCTACACATTTACCACCAGGTGGAGAGAACATTATGCCGTTTTAAAGCTACTTTACTGCAATTCTACACATTTACCACCAGGTGGAGACAACATTATGCCGTTTTAAAGCTACTTTACTGCAATTCTACACATTTACCACCGGGTGGAGACAACATTATGCCGTTTTAAAGCTACTTTACTGCAATTCTACACATTTACCACCAGGTGGAGACAACATTATGCCGTTTTAAAGCTACTTTACTGCAATTCTACACATTTACCACCGGGTGGAGACAACATTATGCCGTTTTAAAGCTACTTTACTGCAATTCTACACATTTACCACCGGGTGGAGACAACATTATGCCGTTTTAAAGCTACTTTACTGCAATTCGACACATTTTGCTATTAGGTTAAAACAAAATGATGCAGTTTCGAAGCTAATTTCATTCAATTCCACATATTTGCCATGGGGCAGGGAGAACATTTTGTAGCTTCAAAGTACATTTTCCACAATTCCACATATATTCTGCCATTCTAAACATTTTGTCATGATTTATACCATGTTGATACGATATCTGGGTGACAAATAAAATGAATGGGGGCCCCCTGAAGGTCAGGGCCCCTGGGTATGAGCCCGGTCAGTAAATCGTCCATGATTACTACAAGTTCTAGATAGCTGGCTAGACTAACTTGCCTAGTAATTTATAGAAAATTATTTTTAGCTGACATGGGCTAATGGAGTGACTGTCAGTGACTGACATAACAGAAAAACTACTGATGCACTACCAAATTGCACCTACTATCCTAACTCTTAAAAGTAAATTGAGACCAAGTCTATTTTTTTGTGAGGGGCCCCTTTTTTGGTGTGGGGGGGGGGGGGGGGGGGGGGGGGGGGCCCTAAGCGACCGCTTATGTAGCTTATGCACAGGGCCATTCGGTGCAGCCAGGTGAGCTATAGTTCAAATCTACATCTAGATGTGTGTGTAGTGTTTGTGTTTCTGTGTGTCTTTCCTTAAATACGGTCAGATTATTACTAATCTGCTTTGATGGCAACTGGCTAATAATATCCCTCTCAGAAAAACAAAGGGCTGAAATGACTTATCTGGGTCTACTGTATACTCCGCACTGACATTTGTGTGAGTCTAGGATTGCAAATCAATCTGTGTTTTGTATTGTGTAAGTATTGTAAGTCCTGACATGGCAATGCATTACGTCATCGTTTCCAACACAGATTTCCTCCCTCCTTTAATCCATTTATCCTTTCAGGGAGCTGATCTCTGAATGTGACTTCTGACTGCTCCGCTCTACTCTATTCTACACTCTGTCTGTTATGTAGGCCTACTAAGGATGTTCTGTTCAATACATTTGAGCATGGGTATGAAGCTATGTATGGCTCTGGTGAAGGACATTGATAAAGGACATTGGTAAAGGCCATCGATGAAGGATGAAACGTCAAGTTTTTAATAGTTGCTTAAATGATATAATACGTTTTTTTGTTTTCACCGCGACTCAAGTTGGTTGAGTGCCCTCCACTTCTTCCCATATGTAGCTACAGTTGAAGTTGGATGTTAAAATACACCAAGGCCAAATATATTTCAACTCAGTTTTTCACATTCCTGACATTTAATCCTAGTAACAATTCCCTGTCTTAGTTCAGTTAGGATCACCACTTTATTTTAAGAATGTGAAATGTCAGAATAATAGTAGAGAGAATAATTTATTTCAGCTTTTATTTCTTTCATCACATTCCCAGTGGCTCAGAAGTTTAAATACACTCAATTAGTATTTGGTAGCATTGCTTTAAATTGTTTCGCTTGGGTCAAACGTTTCGGGGAGCCTTCCACAAGCTTCCCACAATAAATTGGGGGAATTATGGCTCATTCCTCCTGACAGAGCTGGTGTAACTGAGTCAGGTTTGTTCTGCCCACACATTTTCTATGGGATTGAGGTCAAGGCTTTGTGATGGCCAGTCCAACACCTTGACTTTGTTGTCCTTAAGCCATTTTGCCACAACGTTGGAAGTATTCTTGGGGTCATTGTCCATTTGGAAGACCCATTTGCGACCAAGCTTTATCTTCCTAACTGATGTCTTGAGATGTTGCTTCAATGTATCCACATCATTTCCCCCCCTCATGATGCCATCTATTTTGTAAAGTGCACCAGTCCATCCGGCAGCAAAGCACCCCCACAATATGATGCTGCCACCCCCGTGCTTTACAATTGGAATGGTGTTCTTTGGCTTGCAAGCCTCCCCATTTTCCCTCCAAACATAACGATGGTCATTATGGCCGAACAGTTCTATTGTTGTTTCATCAGACCAGAGGACATTTCTCCAAAAAGTACGACCTTTGTCCCCGTGTGCAGTTGCTTTTTTATGGCGGTTTTGGAGCAGTGTCTTCTTCCTTGCTGAGCGGCCTTTCAGGTTAGATACTTTTGTACCTGTTTCCTCCAGCATCTTCACAAGGTCCTTTGCTGTTGTTCTGGGATTGATTTTCACTTTTCGCATCAAAGTACGTTCATCTCTAGGAGACAGAACACGTCTCCTTCCTGAGCGGTATGGCGGCTATGTGGTCCATTGGTGTTTATACTTGCGTACTATTGTTTGTACAGATGAACATGGTACCTTCAGGTGTTTGGAAATTGCTCCCAAGGATGAACCAGACTTCTGGAGGTCTACAATTGTTTTTCTGGCGTCTTAGCTGATTTCTTTTGATTTTCCCATGATGTCAAGCAAAGAGGCACTGAGTTTGAAGGTAGGCCTTGAAATACATCCACAGGTACACCTCCAATTGACTCAAATTATGTCAATTAGCCTAACAGAAGCCTCTAGCTTCTAACTTCTGACCCACTGGAATTGTGATACAGGGAATTATAACTGAAATAATCTGTCTGTAAACAATTGTTGGAAAAATGACTTGTGTCATGCACAAAGTAGATGTCCTAACCAGTTTGTTAACAATACATTTGTGGAGTGGTTGAAAAACGAGTTTTAATGACTCCAACCTAAGTGTATGTAAACTTCCGACTTCAACAGTATGTAAGTAATGGGCAAAACTAGCCCTTGAAATTAGAGAAGATCTCGGGGGCTCCCATACCTTTTCCTCACTACCCCTATCCTCCTCCACTCATTCCTCCATTCTTACCCTCAGCACAGTCGTGACCTTCGTATGGCCGGGGGCACCGGCACTGGTAGCTCTGCCACAGGTTGATGCACTGTCCTCTGTTCTCACAGGGGCTGTCCTTGCATCGGTCCCTGTGGCTGCAGCCTGCAGTCACGTTCACTGCCGAGTCGCTCAGCCACTCCTCCGGAACCACCAGCTGGGAGTCCACAAACACGTCCCGCAGACAGCCAATGAAGGCCGGGACTGGGACCAGGGCTCCGCCTGCCTCCACCACCCCGCCAATGAAAGTGTTCTGGAGGGGAGACTCTGGAAGGTCCGCCCCAGCCAGGGTGCCATTGACCCGGGCTTCGCTCTCACAGTCCTGCTCCTGACAGACCCCACCATCCAGGAGCCTGAGGCTGAGCAGACCGTCCTCCAGCACGGCCTTCACAGAGTGCCACTCCCCATCAGTCACGTTAAGGGGGAGCTCCAGGGTCTGCCTAAGCTGCAGGGCCTCTCCCGCATCCCCACCCCCAGCCAAGGCCTCCCTCCTCAGGCTGAGTATCAGCTGGCCCCCCAGTAGCTCCAGACCCAGGACCAGCCCTCCACTGCTCCGCTGGAAGAGCACGGCCCTGGGCAGCACTGTCCGGAAGCTCAGGGTGATGTTGCATGAGGCCTCCGCGGCCAGCAGTGGGCTCTGCAACAGCAAATAGCCTTTCTGCTCGAAGGAGAAGGCTGTGGGGGTCTGGCAGAGAGGCCCGGTGAGGCCCGGGGGGCAGAGGCAGGAGTAGCCATGACGGCCATCGCTCAGGAAGGGAGAACATGAGCCCTGGTTCTGACACTCGTGGCCCTCACAGCCCACCATAGCCTCGCTGCAGTTCTGTCCCCCGTACAGGAACTCATCTTGGTTCTGCGGAGAGCAGTGGCACACATAGCCCCCCACAAGGCTCTCACACTGACCCCCGTTCTCACAAGGGCTGGGGTCACACGTGTCCACTACCTCCTCACAAAGAGTACCTGGAAGAGAAGGGAGACTGGGTGATGATGTGGGTCGATAATACTACAATCAGTAGAAATTAGTCTGTGGAGGAATGGAAATAAAAGTACGTTATTACTTTTTCTCTAAGAGCTGGTACCAGGCGTGAAATATTCACTCTTCACATTTCCTGCTATTCTAGTACAGAAAATATACTTCTTCTCCTCACCTTTTGAAGCACTATTTTGAATCATGAATAATGTACAGTATATAACTTATTGAGGCACATGACCACATTATAACTTCTTACTGGAGACACATGTAAATCTTCACCATAAACAATATAACTTCTTTACCGAAGACACATGTAAATCTTCACCATAAACACGTCTTCCGTTGTACTGTACATGATGAGTGATTTTAAGCTCTGGACTTAAGGAAGCTTCCTGCGGTGCCACCCTTCCCATGATGCTACCTGTGAGCTAAAGCTCGCCATCCTCTCCACCATGTCAAGTTAATACTCAAACCTAACTGGACTATCGTGTGCCTGTTGCATAATGATAAGTCTTTGGGCAACCTCTGGTCCACAGACCCAATAGACACATCCAATCATATATAGAGTAGAAAACCACATCGTAACAAAAGCTACGACACTAAGACGTTATCTCAATCTTTGCAAAAACAAACAGCAAAAGCGGGGATCTTGCTCTAAAACACAATGACGATCAACAATAATCACTTCATACAATTTACTTCAACGAGATTGATAAGTATAACAAGGTCATTAGCACCATACAGTGGTATATTGTTATTGACAACAAACAAACAAACATAAGGCATAAAGAACTATCTATAACCTATAACCATACCTGCACTTAGCAATAGAATGCTCCAAATCCATACTTCCACTTGCAGCATCGTGCCGGTTTTCAAAGTTTCCCACCAATAACTATACACTCGTCTCGATGTCAACTACCACCGAGTGTTCCATCCCATTGTGACCACAGGTCATCATAGTAGCCAACAGTCCCTGTCCTCTGGTCTCCAGTCATTCACAACTGAACACAGTGCTGAGTCCTTCTGCAGGGAGTAGTTCAGGGAAGCCAGATCCTCAGGATTAACACTAATGCAATTACAGAGTGAACACTGGTGACTGCTGGGGGAGTCAATTATAGACACAGCCACTGGTCTTACCTGCTGGGCCTTACGGGCAGATCACAGGACTGCATATGCAGCAGGATGAATAGAATAGAGCGCTAGTGGTAGCCTAGTGGTTAGAGCGTTTAGCCAGTAACCAAAAGGTTGCTGGATCGAATCCCTGTTCTGCCCCTGAGCAAGGCAGTTAACCCACTGTTCCCCGGGCGCTGAAGACGTGGATGTTGCTTATGGCAGCCCCCCGCACCTCTCTGATTCAGAGGGGTTGGGTTAAATGCAGAAGACACATTTCAGTTGTACAACTGACTAGGTATCCACCTTTCCCTAATGGGTGAAAACTGTGAGTAGGCCCAAGCTACAGGTGCATGTCATATAGTTATGAAACAGAGGTGATCGTTGGTTGTTGGGGGTGACCTAAACAATAGGCTGGACCAGTATCCATACGTATGGTTGTCATATTTAGGAAATGAGCATGCACTCATTTGTTATGGGAGTGCCTAGCCTCATCGAGCAGAAATTTTAACCTTTGATGGGTAATGACAGTGATCAGAAATCATTCATAATGTGTTTCAATGGGACATTACATGTGGTTCCTAGTTCATGATGTGTTTCAATGGGACATTACCTGTGGTTCCTAGTTCATGATGTGTTTCAATGGGACATTACCTGTGGTTCCTGGTGGGCAGCTGCATATGAAGCCTGCAGCTTGCTGTGGGTCGTAGTGGTCTGGAAGCAGAGGCTCTGAACCATACAGGCTCTGCCAGGACAGCTCTATACAGTGTCCCCTGTACAGACAGGGGTTGCTGCTGCACTCACTCACATCCACCTCACACTGACGACCCTTGAACCCTGGGCAGGACACAGACAGAATGTAAGACATACAGGGGGATAGACAACACGCACACATTCCTCTCTATATTTCTCAGGATAACAAAGAACATTCCTCACATTTGGGGGAGAGGTGCATTTTAGGCCTGAAACCCAGAGACACACTGTTTTAACTTTAGCCACAAGCAGGCAGGCAGGACATTAACACAAGCTGCTGTGGCTGGAAGCCAGTAACTGATGCAAGCAGTAGAAAATAATAAAAATAAAAATACACCTTATGGAAGAGTGGAAACTGTGACGAGACACACACAGACACAGACACACATGCACATGATGAGACACACACTCTACACACACGCACACATGGATGTTGTATTGTAAATACGTGATAGTGGAGTAGTGGCCTGAGGGAACACACTTAATGTGTTGTGAAAAGTGTTATGAAATGTAATGTCATGTAATATTTTAAACTGTACATAACTGCCTTAATGTTGCTGGACACCAGGAAAAGTAGCTGTTGCCTTGACAGGAACTAATGGGGATCCATAATACAGTGCCTTGCGAAAGTATTCGGCCCCCTTGAACTTTGCGACCTTTTGCCACATTTCAGGCTTCAAACATAAAGATATAAAACTGTATTTTTTTGTGAAGAATCAACAACAAGTGGGACACAATCATGAAGTGGAACGACATTTATTGGATATTTCAAACTTTTTTAACAAATCAAAAACTGAAAATTGGGCGTGCAAAATTATTCAGCCCCCTTAAGTTAATACTTTGTAGCGCCCCCTTTTGCTGCGATTACAGCTGTAAGTCGCTTGGGGTATGTCTCTATCAGTTTTGCACATCGAGAGACTGACATTTTTTCCCATTCCTCCTTGCAAAACAGCTCGAGCTCAGTGAGGTTGGATGGAGAGCATTTGTGAACAGCAGTTTTCAGTTCTTTCCACAGATTCTCGATTGGATTCAGGTCTGGACTTTGACTTGGCCATTCTAACACCTGGATATGTTTATTTTTGAACCATTCCATTGTAGATTTTGCTTTATGTTTTGGATCATTGTCTTGTTGGAAGACAAATCTCCGTCCCAGTCTCAGGTCTTTTGCAGACTCCATCAGGTTTTCTTCCAGAATGGTCCTGTATTTGGCTCCATCCATCTTCCCATCAATTTTAACCATCTTCCCTGTCCCTGCTGAACAAAAGCAGGCCCAAACCATGATGCTGCCACCATCATGTTTGACAGTGGGGATGGTGTGTTCAGCTGTGTTGCTTTTACTCCAAACATAACGTTTTGCATTGTTGCCAAAAAGTTCAATTTTGGTTTCATCTGACCTTCTTCCACATGTTTGGTGTGTCTCCCAGGTGGCTTGTGGCAAACTTTAAACAACACTTTTTATGGATATCTTTAAGAAATGGTTTTCTTCTTGCCACTCTTCCATAAAGGCCAGATTTGTGCAATATACGACTGATTGTTGTCCTATGGACAGAGTCTCCCACCTCAGCTGTAGATCTCTGCAGTTCATCCAGAGTGATCATGGGCCTCTTGGCTGCATCTCTGATCAGTCTTCTCCTTGTATGAGCTGAAAGTTTAGAGGGACGGCCAGGTCTTGGTAGATTTGCAGTGGTCTGATACTCCTTCCATTTCAATATTATCGCTTGCACAGTGCTCCTTGGGATGTTTAAAGCTTGGGAAATCTTTTTGTATCCAAATCCGGCTTTAAACTTCTTCACAACAGTATCTCGGACCTGCCTGGTGTGTTCCTTGTTCTTCATGATGCTCTCTGCGCTTTTAACGGACCTCTGAGACTATCACAGTGCAGGTGCATTTATACGGAGACTTGATTACACACAGGTGGATTGTATTTATCATCATTAGTCATTTAGGTCAACATTGGATCATTCAGAGATCCTCACTGAACTTCTGGAGAGAGTTTGCTGCACTGAAAGTAAAGGGGCTGAATAATTTTGCACGCCCAATTTTTCAGTTTTTGATTTGTTAAAAAAGTTTGAAATATCCAATAAATGTCGTTCCACTTCATGATTGTGTCCCACTTGTTGTTGATTCTTCACAAAAAAATACAGTTTTATATCTTTATGTTTGAAACCTGAAATGTAGCAAAAGGTCGCAAAGTTCAAGGGGGCCGAATACTTTCGCAAGGCACTGTAAACCCAGGAAGAGTAGCTTTGGCAGGAACTAATGGGGATCCATAATAAACACCAGGAAGAGTAGCTGTTGCCTTGGCAGGAACTAATGGGGATCCATAAGAAACCCCAGGAAGAGTAGCTGCTGCCTTGGCAGGAACTAGTGGGGATCCATAATAACCCCCAGGAAGAGTAGCTGCTGCCTTGGCAGGAACTAATGGGGATCCATAATAAACCCCAGGAAGAGTAGCTGCTGCCTTGGCAGGAACTAGTGGGGATCCATAATAACCCCCAGGAAGAGTAGCTGCTGCCTTGGCAGGAACTAGTGGGGATCCATAATAACCCCCAGGAAGAGTAGCTGCTGCCTTGGCAGGAACTAATGGGGATCCATAATAAACCCCAGGAAGAGTAGCTGCTGCCTTGACAGGAACTAATGAGGATCCATAATAAACACCAGGAAGAGTAGCTGCTGCCTTGACAGGAACTAATGGGGATCCATAATAAACCCCAGGAAGAGTAGCTGCTGCCTTGACAGGAACTAATGGGGATCCATAATAAACCCCAGGAAGAGTAGCTGCTGCCTTGGCAGGAACTAATGGGGATCCATAATAAACCCCAGGAAGAGTAGCTGCTGCCTTGACAGGAACTAATGGGGATCCATAATAAACCCCAGGAAGAGTAGCTGCTGCCATGGCAGGAACTAATGGGGATCCATAATAAACCCCAGGAAGAGTAGCTGCTGCCTTGGCAGGAACTAATGGGGATCCATAATAAACCCCAGGAAGAGTAGCTGCTGCCTTGGCAGGAACTAATGGGGATCCATAATAAACCCCAGGAAGAGTAGCTGCTGCCTTGGTAGGAACTAATGGGGATCCATAATAAACCCCAGGAAGAGTAGCTGCTGCCTTGACAGGAACTAATGGGGATCCATAATAAACCCCAGGAAGAGTAGCTGCTGCCTTGGCAGGAACTAATGGGGATCCATAATAAACCCCAGGAAGAGTAGCTGCTGCCTTGGCAGGAACTAATGGGGATCCATAATAAACCCCAGGAAGAGTAGCTGCTGCCTTGGCAGGAACTAATGGGGATCCATAATAACCCCCAGGAAGAGTAGCTGCTGCCTTGGCAGGAACTAATGGGGATCCATAATAAACCCCAGGAAGAGTAGCTGCTGCCTTGGTAGGAACTAATGGGGATCCATAATAAACCCCAGGAAGAGTAGCTGCTGCCTTGACAGGAACTAATGGGGATCCATAATAAACCCCAGGAAGAGTAGCTGCTGCCTTGACAGGAACTAATGGGGATCCATAATAAACCCCAGGAAGAGTAGCTGCTGCCTTGACAGGAACTAATGAGGATCCATAATAAACACCAGGAAGAGTAGCTGCTGCCTTGACAGGAACTAATGGGGATCCATAATAAACCCCAGGAAGAGTAGCTGCTGCCTTGACAGGAACTAATGGGGATCCATAATAAACCCCAGGAAGAGTAGCTGCTGCCTTGGCAGGAACTAATGGGGATCCATAATAAACCCCAGGAAGAGTAGCTGCTGCCTTGACAGGAACTAATGGGGATCCATAATAAACCCCAGGAAGAGTAGCTGCTGCCATGGCAGGAACTAATGGGGATCCATAATAAACCCCAGGAAGAGTAGCTGCTGCCTTGGCAGGAACTAATGGGGATCCATAATAAACCCCAGGAAGAGTAGCTGCTGCCTTGGCAGGAACTAATGGGGATCCATAATAAACCCCAGGAAGAGTAGCTGCTGCCTTGGCAGGAACTAATGGGGATCCATAATAACCCCCAGGAAGAGTAGCTGCTGCCTTGGCAGGAACTAGTGGGGATCCATAATAACCCCCAGGAAGAGTAGCTGCTGCCTTGGTAGGAACTAATGGGGATCCATAATAAACCCCAGGAAGAGTAGCTGCTGCCTTGACAGGAACTAATGGGGATCCATAATAAACCCCAGGAAGAGTAGCTGCTGCCTTGACAGGAACTAATGGGGATCCATAATAAACGCCAGGAAGAGTAGCTGCTGCCTTGGCAGGAACTAATGGGGATCCATAATAAACCCCAGGAAGAGTATCTGCTGCCTTGGTAGGAACTAATGGGGATCCATAATAAACCCCAGGAAGAGTAGCTGCTGCCTTGACAGGAACTAATGGGGATCCATAATAAACCCCAGGAAGAGTAGCTGCTGCCTTGACAGGAACTAATGGGGATCCATAATAAACCCCAGGAAGAGTAGCTGCTGCCTTGGCAGGAACTAATGGGGATCCATAATAAACCCCAGGAAGAGTAGCTGCTGCCTTGGCAGGAACTAATGGGGATCCATAATAACCCCCAGGAAGAGTAGCTGCTGCCTTGGCAGGAACTAATGGGGATCCATAATAAACCCCAGGAAGAGTAGCTGCTGCCTTGGCAGGAACTAATGGGGATCCATAATAAACCCCAGGAAGAGTAGCTGCTGCCTTGACAGGAACTAATGGGGATCCATAATAAACCCCAGGAAGAGTAGCTGCTGCCTTGGCAGGAACTAATGGGGATCCATAATAAACCCCAGGAAGAGTAGCTGCTGCCTTGACAGGGACTAATGGGGATCCATAATAAACCCCAGGAAGAGTAGCTGCTGCCTTGACAGGAACTAATGGGGATCCATAATAACCCCCAGGAAGAGTAGCTGCTGCCTTGACAGGAACTAATGGGGATCCATAATAAACGCCAGGAAGAGTAGCTGCTGCCTTGGCAGGAACTAATGGGGATCCATAATAAACCCCAGGAAGAGTATCTGCTGCCTTGGTAGGAACTAATGGGGATCCATAATAAACCCCAGGAAGAGTAGCTGCTGCCTTGACAGGAACTAATGGGGATCCATAATAAACCCCAGGAAGAGTAGCTGCTGCCTTGACAGGAACTAATGGGGATCCATAATAAACCCCAGGAAGAGTAGCTGCTGCCTTGGCAGGAACTAATGGGGATCCATAATAAACCCCAGGAAGAGTAGCTGCTGCCTTGGCAGGAACTAATGGGGATCCATAATAACCCCCAGGAAGAGTAGCTGCTGCCTTGGCAGGAACTAATGGGGATCCATAATAAACCCCAGGAAGAGTAGCTGCTGCCTTGGCAGGAACTAATGGGGATCCATAATAAACCCCAGGAAGAGTAGCTGCTGCCTTGACAGGAACTAATGGGGATCCATAATAAACCCCAGGAAGAGTAGCTGCTGCCTTGGCAGGAACTAATGGGGATCCATAATAAACCCCAGGAAGAGTAGCTGCTGCCTTGACAGGGACTAATGGGGATCCATAATAAACCCCAGGAAGAGTAGCTGCTGCCTTGACAGGAACTAATGGGGATCCATAATAACCCCCAGGAAGAGTAGCTGCTGCCTTGACAGGAACTAATGGGGATCCATAATAAACCCCAGGAAGAGTAGCTGCTGCCTTGGCAGGAACTAATGGGGATCCATAATAAACCCCAGGAAGAGTAGCTGCTGCCTTGACAGGAACTAATGGGGATCCATAATAAACCCCAGGAAGAGTAGCTGCTGCATTGGCAGGAACTAATGGGGATCCATAATAAACCCCAGGAAGAGTAGCTGCTGCCTTGGTAGGAACTAATGGGGATCCATAATAAACCCCAGGAAGAGTAGCTGCTGCCTTGGCAGGAACTAGTGGGGATCCATAATAACCCCCAGGAAGAGTAGCTGCTGCCTTGGCAGGAACTAATGGGGATCCATAATAAACCCCAGGAAGAGTAGCTGCTGCCTTGGCAGGAACTAATGGGGATCCATAATAAACCCCAGGAAGAGTAGCTGCTGCCTTGGCAGGAACTAATGGGGATCCATAATAAACACAAACACAAAATACCTCCTTGGGGCTGCAGGTGCCATTTCAAGAACAGACTTCATACTTGACTGCTAATGAAGTGCCTACAGTTCTTTCTGTCTTGTGACAGTGTGACTGCACTGTACCTGGCCAGCAGTCACAGGTGTAGTTCCCCTCGTCCTCCACACAGATGGCGCCGTTGAGGCATGGCTGGGACGTGCATGGAGGAGCAGCAGTTTCACAGTGTCGACCAGTGAAGGTGATCTGAGAGCAGTCGCAGCTGTACCTGAAATGATAAGGATTTTCAGTTACGGATCTTGCAGTTTCAGTGCCAATTACTTTTCCAATAAAAAGTGAAGCTTTGCAGGCAAGTATTAAAGGGAAAGGGGGATAACTAGTCAGTTGTACAACTGAATGCATTCAACTGAAATGTGTCTTCAGCATTTAACCCAACCCCTCTGAATCAGAGAGGTGCGGGGGGGGGGGGCTGCCTTAATCAACATCCACGTCTTCGACGCCTTGCTCATTACGTAGGCGTGTCTTGTTTTACTCCGCACAAATGAATACAAATCTCTCTCTCACTCACAAACTACTGACCCATTCAACCTATCAATACACAGGGCCCCGTTTTGGCATGGCTGGTGATGGCACTCGTCAACGTCGATTTCACAGCGGTCGCCCTGGAAACCGGGCATGCAGGTGCATGAGAAGCCGTTGACGTAGTCATGACAACTCCCGCCGTTGAGGCAGGGCTGTGATTGACACTCGTTAATCTGGACCTCACAGGTGGCACCTGGAACATCAAACATGGCCGTCAGAGGCTCTGTAACATGGACTGTGGTCTTATAAAACACATTGGCCAAACCATCTGGACAGGTCTGTTAGAGAAACATGATGGGGAATGTCAATATGTACCTGTGGGGATCATACTGAGGATGAAATGATTTCATGTTGACTGGCTGACTGATCATCATGCACTGATATTAGAGGCTGTTTCTTTTATAATTTATAATTTTATTTGACCTTTATTTAACTAGGCAAGTCAGTTAAGAACAAATTCTTATTTACAATGACGGCCTACCCTGGCCACACCCCGACAACTCTGGGCCAATTGTGCACCACCCTATGGGACTCCCAATCACGGCCGGATGTGATACAGCCTGGATTCCAACCAAGGACTGTAGTGACGCCTCTTGCACTGCAGTGCCTCAGACCGCTGCACCACTCGGGAGCCCTTGTGCTGTTGTTTTGTTCATGTTTATTTCTGATCGAAGCACCAATCATCATGTTCTAACATGTTATTCTGAAGCCCAGACACAGGAGGTTGGTGTCACTTTAAATGGGGAGGACGGACTCGTGATAAAGCCTGGAGCGGAATCGGTGGAATGGTATCAAACACACGGTTTCTATGTGTCACACGGTTTCTATGTGTCACACGGTTTCTATGTGTCACACGGTTTCTATGTGTCACACGGTTTCTATGTGTCACACGGTTTCTATGTGTCAGATGGTTTCTATGTGTCACATGGTTTCTATGTGTCACACGGTTTCTATGTGTCACACGGTTTCTATGTGTCACACGGTTTCTATGTGTCAGATGGTTTCTATGTGTCACACGGTTTCTATGTGTCACACGGTTTCTATGTGTCACATGGTTTCTATGTGTCACATGGTTTCTATGTGTCACACGGTTTCTATGTGTCACATGGTTTCTATGTGTCACATGGTTTCTATGTGTCACACGGTTTCTATGTGTCACACGGTTTCTATGTGTCACACGGTTTCTATGTGTCACATGGTTTCTATGTGTCACATGGTTTCTATATGTCACACGGTTTCTATGTGTCACACGGTTTCTATGTGTCACACGGTTTCTATATGTCACACGGTTTCTATGTGTCACACGGTTTCTATGTGTCACACGGTTTCTATGTGTTTGATGCCATTCCACTCGCGCCGTTCCAGCCATTATTATGAGCCGACCTCCACTCAGCAGACTCCACTAATCAATCACACTGTAAACCAGAACACAGAGTGATGGAGAGTTCGGCCTTGGACGGGTGGCAAAATAGTAAACAGAGGAGATTTAACAAGATTCGTCCATCTGAAAGTAGCCTTGTATTTAACCTTATCGTACCTAAAATACTCTAAAGAACTAGGATTACCCACAGATTATCTTTAATTAGCATTTCTCTCTATCTCTAACTGTCATAGAGTATGGAAAAGATATAGATATTCTGATATTATGTGTTTGTTTTTCTTCTTTTAAACATACAGTATGAGCTAGAGAGCATAGAAGAGGGTAGGGTTAGATTGAGGACTAGTGTAATGAGCTCAAACTGACACTAGATGACAACATTGTACACTCATTGGGGCCAGTGGTGAGCAACCTTCATCCCTTGACTGGGAACACACCTGATTCAACTAATCAAAGATATAATTAAAGCCTAGTTGATTACGCAGTGTGTTACTGCTTGGCTGGAGCAAAAGCCTGCACCCATGTAACATTGGGCACCCCTTTTTCTGAACCATTTGGAGGTGTTCTCCATACTTTTCACCTAACAATGAAACAGAACCCTTTGCAACCTAAGTTCAGGTAGTACATCCATTTCCCTATTGGTGCATTACTGAACAGAGCCTTGGAGGAGCCGTCTCTTCTCTCCTCTTACCTGTGAACCCCGGGCTGCAGAGGCAGGCGTACCTGCCCACCCTGTCTACGCAGGTGGCTCTGTTCCTGCAGGGCTGCGACACACACTCGTTCACCTCGATCTGGCAGCGCTCACCCTGGAACCCCGGCACGCAGAAACAAGAGTAACCATCACCACGGCTACGGCAGATGGCCCGGTTGTAGCAGGGGTTGGGGAAACACTGGTCCGTTAACGGGGCCGCCGACCTCGCTTTCAGAGGGGATGCACCTGGGGACAGGAAGTCATGTTTTGATTGATTGTCTGACTGATGGGTTTATTTTTTACTATGTTTTTTACCCTCTCAAACAATAACAACAATACATGAGACAATAAATAGACGCACACACATTTCAACAAATATCAATGACATCACACCTGCTCAGACCCACATGTTCCCACAGCAACCATACACATCAATGACATCACACCTGCTCAGACCCAAATGTTCCCACAGCAACCCTACACATTATGACATCACACCTGCTCAGACCCACATGTTCCCACAGCAACCATACACATTATGACATCACACCAGGTCAGACCCACATGTTCCCACAGCAACCATACACATTATGACATCACACCTGCTCAGACCCAAATGTTCCCACAGCAACCCTACACATTATGACATCACACCTGGTCAGACCCACATGTTCCCACAGCAACCATTCACATTATGACATCACACCTGCTCAGACCCACATGTTCCCACAGCAACCATACACATTATGACATCACACCTGCTCAGACCCACATGTTCCCACAGCAACCATACACATTATGACATCACACCTGCTCAGACCCACATGTTCCCACAGCAACCATACACATCACATATGTCTCACAACCTCACTCGCCCTCATCCTTCATCCTCTGGAAATTCACAGTGCTTGTAGCACTCTAAGCCATATGGCCACAAATTGCACTATTCTATTTTTCTCTGTAGCCCACACCTTTCCTATATTTAAATAATAATATATTTGATTCATCCACCCATAACTCGTTTTACACTTAAGAAATGACTCTGCTGTTGTGCTGTATAATTTTGTCTCTTGTATAATACATTATATTCATTAGTTTATACTGGATGAAGCCTACATTCATTTTGACTGTAATTTCATGTTATGTTCCAACACTCCCTCCATCTATATCAGTTATTTTCAAGTCTTGATTCGAATAGTTTATATTTTTTTCTAAGACATTGTCAGTTAGATATGCTCTCTGCAAGGTTTTGTATATCTTACCTATCATATGCGTATTTTTTTCTGAGTCAAATAGGACTCCCTCAGCATTGCTTACAGGTCAAGATTTTGTGAAATGGAACTTTTAAGTTGCATATATTTGAAAATGTCTACATTGGTCAGTCCAACCCGCTTTTTAATTCTGACATGGAAATATTTGTATTTCCTATTACCACATCATTTACGATTGAATTGTGAAAAGCTATCCAAGGATTGTTCCATTGGGGTTTGGTTTTAGGGAGTGATATTGGTTCTTGTAGAATTTGTCATTTTCATCCATATTGTTATAGTGTTCTTAGCTATCGAGTTGTTAATCCTCTTATCTCTATCCTCTGAAAACAAATATGAGAAAGTATTCTGGGGATGAGCATGCACATCTTCAATACGTTCCCATTGTTCCTCTTTAGTGCATTTAACTATATGGTCGCAAGTAAAAACCTTGTGTGGCAAGTTGATGCAATTTCAAATCTGGAAGTTTAAAACTATCCTCAGATTTAGGGAGATGTAAAACTTTTCTATTTACTCTATCAGTTTTATTTGCCCATATGAGGTCTGTTATGGCCGAGTATACTTTTTTAAGAATGTCTTTGGTGGAGTGGTTAGTACTACCAAAAAAACAACAACTTTGGGAGCCATTCCATTCTGAAGAAGTTTATTCTACCGGTAAGATTTATGGGAAGATTGTTCCCATATTTAGTTACATCTGCTTTCATGTTGTTGAGTAATGGGATAAAGTTATCTTTATATATTTGTTGTTTGTTGTTATATTAAATTAAGTGTTTCATATTTTTTGTGGTTCACTTAAAACTTCTTATGGATGGGGGCAGTATTGAGTAGCTTGGATGAATAAGGTGCCCAGAGTAAACTGCCTGCTACTCAGGCCCATTTGCTAATATATGCATATTGTTGGATTTGAATAGAAAACACGCTGAAGTTTCTAAAACTGTTTGAATGATGTCTGTGCGTATAACAGAACTTATATGGCAGGCAAAAACCTGAGAAAAAATCCAACCAGGAAGTGGGAAATCTGAAGTTTGTAGTTTTTCATGTTTGATGCTTCTACTGTGAAGGAAGGAGGAATGAGAGCTGAATGAGTCAGAGGTCTGCCAGAGTGGCATGAGCTGATCACGCGCGTTCACGTGAGAGTTAGCTTGCATTCCATTGCATTTCTACAGACAAAGGAATTCTCCGGTTGGAACATTATTGAAGATTTATGATAAAAACATCCCAAAGATTGATTCTATACTTCATTTGACATGTTTCTACGAACTGTAATATGACTTTTCTTCGGAACTTTCGCCTGGACCTGCCCGCGCGTCGTGAGTTTGGATTGTGTACTAAACGTGCGAACAAAAAGGAGGTATTTGGACATAAATGATGGACTTTATCGAACAAATCAAACATTTATTGTGGAACTGGGATTCCTGGGAGTGCATTCTGATGAAGATCATCAAAGGTAAGTGAATATTTATCATGCTATTTCTGACTTCTGTTGACTCCACAACATGGCGGATATCTGTATGGCTTGTTTTGTTGTCTGAGCGCTGTACTCAGATTATTGCATGGTGTGCTTTTTCGGTAAAGCTTTTTTGAAATCTGACACAGTGGTTGCATTAAGGAGAAGTTTATCTAAAGTTCCATGCATAACACTTGTATTTTCATCAACATTTATGATGAGTATTTATGTAAATTGATGTGGCTCTCTGCAAAATCCCTGGATGTTTTGGAACTACTGAACATAACGCGCCAATGTAAACTCAGATATTTGTATGTAAATATGAACTTTATCGAACAAAACATACATGTATTGTGTAACATGAAGTCATATGAGTGTCATCTGATGAAGATCATCAAAGTTTAGTGATTCATTTTATCTCTATTTCTGCTAATTGTGACTCCTCTCTTTGGCTGGAAAAATGGCTGTGTTTTTCTGTGACTAGGTGCAGATCTGACATAATCGTTTGGTGTGCTTTCGTCGTAAAGCCTTTTTGAAATCGGACACTGTGGTGGGATTAACAACAAGTTTATCTTTACAATGGTGTAAAATACTTCTATGTTTGAGGAATTTTAATTATGAGATTTCTGTTGTTTTGAATTTGGCACTCTGCACTTTCACTGGCTGTTGTCATATCGATCCCGTTAGCGGGATCTAAGCCATAAGAAGTTGTAAAGGATATCTGTAGATCATGAGTTATTCTTTGTATGCTGTCAAATCCTCTCACGTGTTTCTAGTTTGACAAGCTGTTTTCAACATCTGATATATTTTTATTTGGTTGTCATATTGGCAGGTTTGCTAGCAACAAACTACATTGCTCAAAAAATAAAGGGAACACTTAAACAACACAATGTAACTCCAAGTCAATCACACTTCTGTGAAATCAAACTGTCCACTTAGGAAGCAACACTGATTGACAATAAATTTCACATGCTGTTGTGCAAATGGAATAGACAACAGGTGGACATTATAGGCAATTAGCAAGACACCCCCAATAAAGGAGTGGTTCTGCAGGTGGTGACCACAGACCACTTCTCAGTTCCTATGCTTCCTGGCTGATGTTTTGGTCACTTTTGAATGCTGGCGGTGCTTTCACTCTAGTGGTAGCATCCCACACAAGTGGCTCAGGTAGTGCAACTCATCCAGGATGGCACATCAATGCGAGCTGTGGCAAGAAGGTTTGCTGTGTCTGTCAGCGTAGTGTCCAGAGCATGGAGGCGCTACCAGGAGACAGGCCAGTACATCAGGAGAAGTGGAGGAGGCCGTAGGAGGGCAACAACCCAGAAGCAGGACCGCTACCTCCGCCTTTGTGCAAGGAGGAGCAGGAGGAGCACTGCCAGAGCCCAGCAAAATGACCTCCAGCAGGCCACAAATGTGCATGTGTCTGCTCAAATGGTCAGAAACAGACTCCATGAGGGTGGTATGAGGGCCCGACGTCCACAGGTGGGGGTTGTGCTTACAGCCCAACACCGTGCAGGACGTTTGGCATTTGCCAGAGAACACCAAGATTGGCAAATTCGCCACTGGCGTCCTGTGCTCTTCACAGATGAAAGCAGGTTCACACTGAGCACATGTGACAGACGTGACAGAACGTTCTGCTGCCTGCAACATCCTCCAGCATGACCGGTTTGGCAGTGGGTCAGTCATGGTGTGGGGTGGCATTTCTTTGGGGGGCCGCACAGCCCTCCATGTGCTCGCCAGAGGTAGCCTGACTGCCATTAGGTACTGAGATGAGATCCTCAGACCCCTTGTGAGACCATATGCTGGTGCGGTTGGCCCTGGGTTCCTCCTAATGCAAGACAATGTGGCTGGAGTGTGTCAGCAGTTCCTGAAAGAGGAAGGCATTGATGCTATGGACCGTTCCCCAGACCTGAATCCAATTGAGCACATCTGGGACATCATGCCTCGCTCCATCCACCAACGCCACGTTGCACCACAGACTGTCCAGGAGTTGGCGGATGCTTTAGTCCAGGTCTGGGAGGAGATCCCTCAGGAGACCATCCGCCACCTCATCAGGAGCATGCCCAGGCGTTGTAGGGAGGTCATACAGGCACGTGGAGCCCACACACACTACTGAGCCTCATTTTGACTTGTTTTAAGGACATTACATTAAAGTTGGATCAGCCTGTAGTGTGGTTTTCCACTTTAATTTTGAGTGTGACTCCAAATCCAGACCTCCATGGGTTGATAAATTTGATTTCCATTGATAATTTTTGTGTGATTTTGTTGTCAGCACATTCAACTATGTAAAGAAAAAAGTATTTAATAAGAATATTTCATTCATTCAGATCTAGGATGTGTTATTTTAGTGTTCCCTTTATTTTTTTGAGCAGTGTATTTAGCTAGCTTCTAGCCTAGTGTTGTTGTTGAGTATACTGAGGAGAAGGCAACAACACTAACTTTTCTAGCTAGGCCAGGCAAAACCGGGCATCATCAGCTCATTGTTATGGATGTATCCAAATGAATGCCAATAGAAAATAGCTAAACAAACGCAAATGCAGCTACTTTGCTGTTATTCTGACTGCAGAGGTTGTGACCGTGTTAGCCGTAGCTAGATGGCTAGCTAGCAAACAAGGGACATAAAGAATGAACGAGCATAGCAACGGAACATAAAGTACCAACGACTGGGTTGTGTCCATAAATATCAAACCAATCGAACGAACGACTGGGTCATGTCTCTAGAAACCAAAAGATGACTAAGTATCTTATATACTAAGTAATCTTATATAAATGAAAATTTCAACAAAATAATGTTATTTCTACCGGTAAATGTGTGCTTTAGTATTGTTTTCTTTGGCAATTGTGGTATAAACGAGATAAAGGCTTCCATTCTGTACATTACCTTGGAAAAATGAACTCTGCTGACCCGTCCATTATTTCCAAGGTAATGTACAGAACATCACTGTTTATCCCTTACTTAACCTGTAGTTGTTGGCTCTCTTCAAGAGTAAAAAATAATATTCCTGCTTAAGTTCTGAAATTGTATTTTCTTCTTTACCTTGTAAAAATGTTTAGGGCTTTTTCTAAGATAGGGATTTATTTATATTTTTCTTGAATTAAAATGTTGAACTCAGATTTAACTTTAGCAGAGTATAATATTATCATTCCCCTAATGTACCCCTTAAAAGCATCCCAAATTATGTCGGGGTTCGGCTTTACTCTGTCCTCTAAGTCTGCATTTGTAATGGTAAAGGCCTTTATTTTTTTCATTTAAGTATTTAATACATTTCGGGTCTTGAAGATGCACTCTGTTCATTCTCCATATTCTGCCATTATGTGTGTTTCTGTTTTTGCACATGGGTGGAACATTCCAGACTCGGAGGGCCAAAGGTGTGCAGGCTTTAGTTCCGGACGTGCACTAAAATGTCTGATTCAACTAATAGCAATTGATCTTCAGGGGGAAACTGAAATATGTCACAGCAGACTTATTCTGATATCCTGTATATTATTCTCAAGGTATCTTTCATACATTCTCTGTCTATTTTACATTGTCGTACAAATGTCAGTACCACTAAAAAATGTACTCGTGAGGATAAACTAAAAGGGATTCATATGTCTACTAATGTATTTTATTCTCTCAGCAGTGTGTTACAATGAGTCAAGTTTTGCATTGTCACACATAGCAATTGTGTCCAATAGTGTATGACACAAAAGGCTCTCTCTCCTCCTATGAAAAGCGGCCTGCTCGCTCCCCATTCTCGTCTCCGGTACAAGGACGTTTTGGAACTTAATAGCCTCACAAAGCATCACAGCTGGCCTCCATGGCAACCAATTCCACGGTTCTGTTTCTGCAGTCTCTCTATCGCCATGGCGACCGCAGGCGGACAGAAGTCAGTAATTTATCAATGCATTCATTCCTAGTACAGCCTCGGTGCTGCTGTGCATCTACTTAATCGCACAGCACAGCAGAGATTAATGACACAACGCCTGCCAATCACAGCTATGTTTCTGTTCTGTTCATTAGTTTGGCTGTAAACATGTTGCCTCCCATACTAATTAGTGGATTAATCCATTCACGTGTTTGTCCAACACGTCTACCAGGGGAGAGAGGAATTAACCGAATGGCTCCTCCTAATGCCCGGCTTACTGGAATATAGAACATCCATTCAGATGAACTGGTATCATTTACAGATCAAGGATGGCCAATCCTTCTCCTGGAGAGATAATTTTTACGGTACCTCGGGTGTGTTACAATAGGGATGGAGCAAAAGCCTTCCAACCCAGTAGATCTCCAGGAGGACATAGAGTATGTTCTATAGCACCCATTTCAACCAGTAAACACTCATCTACTCATTCAAGGGTTTTTCTTTATTTTTATAATTTTCTACATTGTAGAATAATAGAAGACATCAAAACTATGAAATAACACATATGGAATCATGTAGTAACCAAAAATGTGTTAAACAAATGAAAATACATTGATATTTGAGATTCTTCACAGTAGCCACCCTTTGCCTTGATGACAGCTTTGCACACTCTTGGCATTCTCTCAACCAGCTTGACCTGGAATGCTTTTCCAACAGTCTTGAAGGAGTTCTCACATATGATGAGATCCAGACAAGTCACACATGGCACATAACTTCTCCTACAGTATCACACACTACTTCAATTATCACAAGAATAGAAGTTTAACAAGTAACAGCCAGGTCGACACAGGTAGAGGTAGAGGTAGATCAGGTAGAGGTCATTCTGGGGTAAATTATTTCATAAATCCATTATGAGCTTGCTCTTTATTTAACTCCTACAGTCGTGGCCAAAAGTTTTGAGAATGACACAAATATATATTTTCACAAAGTCTGCTGCCTCAGTTTGTATGATGGCAATTTGCATATACTCCAGAATGTTATGAAGAGTGATCAGATGAATTGCAATTACTTGCAAAGTCCCTCTTTGCCATGCAAATGAACTAAATCCCCCAAAAACAATTTCATTGCATTTCAGCCCTGCCACAAAAGGACCAGCTGACATCATGTCAGTGATTCTCTCGTTAACACAGGTGTGAGTGTTGACGAGGACAAGCCTGGAGATCACTCTGTCATGCTGATTGAGTTTGAATAACAGACTGGAAGCTTCAAAAGGAGGGTGGTGCTTGGAATCATTGTTCTTCCTCTGTCAACCATGGTTACCTGCAAGGAAACACGTGCCGTCATCATTGCTTTGCTCAAAAAGGGCTTCACAGGCAAGGATATTACTGCCAGTAAGATTGCACCTATAAATCAACCATTTATCGGATCATCAAGAACTTCAAGGAGAGCGGTTCAATTGTTGTGAAGAAGGCTTCAGGGCGCCAAAGAAAGTTCAGCAAGTGCCAGGACCGTCTCCTAAAGTTGATTCATGTGCGGGATCGGGGCACCACCAGTACAGAGCTTGCTCAGGAATGGAAGGTGTGAGTGCATATGCACGCACAGTGAGGCAAAGACTTTTGGAGGGTGGCCTGGTGTCAAGAAGGGCAGCAAAGAAGCCACTTCTCTCCAGGAAAAACATCAGGGACAGACTGATATTCTGCAAAAGGTACAGGGATTGGACTGCTGAAGACTGGGGTAAAGTCATTTTCTCTGATGAATCCCCATTCCGATTGTTGGGACTGGGGTTGCTTCTCAGCCAAGGGAGTGGGCTCACTCACAATTTTGCCTAAGAACACAGCCATGAATAAAGAATGGTACCAACACATCCTCCGAGAGCAACTTCTCCCAACCATCCAGGAACAGTTTGGTGATGAACAATGCCTTTTCCAGCATGATGGAGCACCTTTACATAAGTGGCCATAAGTGGCTAAGGGAACAAAACATTGATATTTGGGGTCCATGACCAGGAAACTCCCCAGATCTTAATCCCATTGAGAACTTGTGGTCAATCCTCAAGAGGCGGGTGGACAAACAAAACCCCACAAATTCTGACAAACTCCAAGCATTGGTTATGCAAGAATGGGCTGCCATCAGTCAGGATGTGGCCCAGAAGTTAATTGACAGCATACCAGGGCGGATTGCAGAGGTCTTGAAAAGAAGGGTCAACACTGCAAATATTGACTCTTTGCATCAACTTCATGTAATTGTCAATAAAAGCATTGGACACTTATGAAATACTTGTAATTATACTTCAGTATTCCATAGTAACATCTGACAAAAATATCTAAAGACACTGAAGCAGCAAACTTTGTGGAATATGTGTCATTCTCAAAACTTTTGGCCACGACTGTACATACAGTATAAACAACACATCCCAAAGCAGAAAGGGGCTACATCGCTGCTATTGGACAAAATGCTAAACTCAAGTAAGCAAACAAACACTCACCAGATCCTACATGTTACCAAACACTCACTAGATCCTACATGTTACCAAACACTCACTAGATCCTACATGTTACCAAACACTCACCAGATCCTACATGTTACCAAACACTCACCAGATCCTGCATGTTACCAAACACTCACCGGATCCTACATGTTACCAAACACTCACTAGATCCTGCATGTTACCAAATGAGGCAGAACATTCCTAAACATTACACCTGACAGAGAGATATACTGTAACAGAATAAAGATGAATCACTTCCGTCTCCTCATCCCTTAGATCAGTGGTCACCAACCTTTTTTGAGTCGAGATCACTTCCTCAGTTAAAATGCAAGCTTAGATCTACCATTCAAAAAGGAAATAACACATAAATCTATGCCACATGAACCTATTAAAAACAGTACTGTACCAATGAGGTTAGTTCAGTAGGCTACAGGCACAAAACATTCTCACCGCATATTGGCTTTGCTTGAATTGCCCTGCCAATGCTTTGTCGTTTTTCTCAGACCATTTAAAAAATATATACTTCAACATTTGAGGTAGGATATATGATCACATTGGTTTTAGCTGTTGTATTATTTGTAACACACAGCTGAGTGAGTATAAATGTAAATCATTCGCTTTTATTTAATTTTACTGGTCTGATGGAGAATGCCTGCATCTGATGGTCAGTCTCAGCAGAGGGAGAGGGCAGCAGACTGAAGGTTCACCTCTCAACGTCCCTCAGCTCTCCCTTGCCTCCGCTGACACTGACCCAAAAGGGACACCATCTTCCAGCTGATGGCGAAACTCAATTCGCATCACAATTTTTCTGCCTCGTGCACAAATTCATGTTGTTACTCCTATGACCAGAGAAAGTGAAATATTCGTGGACATTAAAAACAGATCCATGCGGCTAATGGTAAGAACGCAAGCCTATCGATACCCTTTCCAACTCCTTTCAGCTGCAGTGCTGGTTGTAGCGCAAGTGGAAGTAGGGAGAACACACAGTTTATGGATTATAAAAAAGTGTTGAATAGAAAGTGGATAGTGCTGAGTAAAAACACGAACTCACTCATAAAAAAGCAGATCTTTGCTGTATTCATTGACAGTCGCTCTCTAGTCATGGTTTTCACATTTTTGAAATCTCACAGTATCAATTTAGATGTAGATGTCGTTTCCGCCTACTACGTTACTACAGACATGGTAATGTGAGCCATCCGATTGGCAAGCGGTAGGCATATAGTGCACTTGATTTGCTCCCCGCGGACCTGCCGGGAAGGCAGAGTTTCTATCTTTAGACATTTGAAATGGTTCAAAACATTTGTTTTATTTTACCTTTATTTAAGGCAAGTCAGTTAAGAACCAATTCTTATTTTCAATGATGGCCTAGGAACAGTGGGTTAACTGCCTTGTTCAGGGGCAGAACTACAGATTTTTACCTTGTCAGCTCAGGGATTTGATCTTGCAACCTTTCGGTTACAAGTCCAACACTCTAACGACTAGGCTACCTGACACCCAAAATGGCGCGCAGGGCAGCTGAATCGGGTGCACTTACCACTAACAGCGCGTGATGAATAAGAAAACTAACTCTAGGATACGCACCAACGATGGATGATATCAACGACAAGGATTTCCCCAAACATGGCAACCCAAAGTTGCCATAACCACCCAGCAGAATCAGATCATCAACAGTGGCAGGCCGTGTAATGGATGGAATGCGTGTAAGAAGGGACCCACAGCATTTAACACACAGAGGGGTGTGAAGTGCACACCTGTTTTCATTTTGGTTCATTCCAGCGGGCCTTTCTCAAAGCTGGATATGACCATAAACGATGAATGGCCTGCCATGTTGGGGGTGTGAACTGCATGACGATTGTTTGAAGGTTTGGGATTTACAGAGTTCCATGTTATGCAGGTGACGCAACCATAATGGTATATCACATCAATTTACATAGGAATGTATTGCGCCACAAATCTTAGCTTTCCAGTCCATTCGAATTACAGATATGTATTGGTAAAGTAAGTGAACAGATCAGTCAAATTTCTGACTGGAAAGGTGAGTGACTGTCAAAATGGTCGAATCAGACCAATCAGTGACTGTCAAAATGGTCAAATCAGACCAATCACGGTGGTGGTGCAATCACACTTTCCACGTGGACAATGGCACAGCTTACTCATCCTCTCTCTCCTTAGTATCATTTGTGAAGGACAATCAATTAAACAGAGAGCCTCCAGATTTTCACTAGAGCAGCTTATGAGTGTCTAGACCTCATCTCAGCATGACCCTGGTTGGGGGTTGATGTCCAGGTGGGCTGGGGAAGGTCTGGGGAGAATATCGGGTGTCCAGCCATATGTCCACTATCATGGACTATCAGCTGGAAGTACGTAGATCCAAGGCAGATCAGACACTGGATCATCCAGTGTGCATTACCAGTGCGCACACACACACACACACGCACACACGCACACACGCACGCACACACACACACGATCCCCACTGGGCAAAAACTGGATGAAACCACGTCATTCCAACAACAAAAAATGAATGTGAAATTCAATGTTTTTTTTCACCCAACGTTTAACCTAAATCCAATGACATTGTGAAATTTGTTTATGATTTTACATTGAATTCATGTTAGTTGACAACTCAACCAAATGTAAACTAAAAACTAGACGTTGAACTGACGTCCCATTGGGGGACACACACCGTCAAGGCTGCCAACTGCGGCCAAACATCCTGGCCTTGCCAACACCAACAGGTTGTTGACGGAGATGCCTTTTAATCAGTCAATTAATCAGGAAATACTTTTTTGAAAACAGAATAAGTGTTGCATGGCATTCATTTAAGAAACCACAGTCCCTTTATAAGACCAAGAGGTCTTCCTGTGAGGCATATCAGTACCCTAATATTCAACCAAAAGCCTGTTGACTAATGGTGCATTTAAAACGTAGCGCCAGCCAACCAAACATCCCCTCCCACAGCATGTAAGGCCTCTTTCATATGCTAATGGCGGTATAGCTCTTTGTTCAGTGCTATCTCTTGTAGAAAGGCCCTTTCATTTTTGCAGCACATGTGGAGGGGAGATCTGACCGGCCTCTCTTTCACAGACTGACTGATGCGCACACAGGCTGGTGTGTTTGCTTGTTTCAGTGGTGATAACAGAACAAGCATGCACGAGCACACACACACACACACACACACAAGCGCTCACACAAGCGCTCACATGCACACACAGACTCACACACAAACCCACACACAGACTCAAACACACTCTTAGGAGTATTGGAGACATAGAATATGCCCCCCCCCCCCCCCCCCCCCCCCCCCCCCCCGTGGGGGCTTACGCTGCACCTCATTGTTGGGTCTGTCTTTGTGTGCTCGTTTAGCTTCAGAGCTCCTTACAGAATGTGCCATGAACACTGGGAGATAGCAGTGATGTCACCCCTTACATTTCCAATTGAAATTCAAGGCATGCCAGTTAGAATCACTATATCCAATCAGAAACAACAGTCTACTGATCAGCTACTTAACAATAGTTGTTGTGACACATGCAGCTCAGGGGTTAGAGAGTAGAGAATGCCCCTGATCAGAGAAAGGGCAGGTATGCCAATAGCAAATACTTTTAAGATCTCCTACACACAGCTGAGGGCATCATTTCTGTAAGGACTATTAAAAAACATAGATATCCTACATGTAAATGGATACTTGTTCATGCCTATATAAGTGGGTTATAGGACTGTTATTAACACTCATTAAAAATAAAAATAAATGGATCACACTGGTTCAATTCGATATTGTTGGCTACTACTGTGATGGATTCATAAACACTTTCAGACGATCCCTTAATATATTTGAATTAGAGCACGAGGATGATCTGATCAGCATTATTTTCAGAAGAAACGCAGCAGCAGTAATGGTGCGCTATACAAATCATTTTATATAACTTAACCTGTTTAGCACGACAAGTAGTGGCAAGGAGTGGAATGATAGCTAAACAGACGGGTACACAGACTAGGGTGACAACACAATAATCAATAAACCCAAACACCAGATAGAACTTTATACTTCAGCCTATGTCTTCTAAAAAAACTGCGAAATGAGAATTGAACAGTTATCAACTGGTATAACCAAAAAATACATAATAAAAGTACCCTTACTCACCATCTATCCCTATGGTTAGTGCACCATAGATGACCAAGGCGAAAGCAAGTGAATGAAACCTAGTAGATCGCAATAAATCCATATTCGGGATAGAAAATCATCCTGCTCGCTCTGTGTGAAGCATGTTGGTAGGCTCTCTCTCTGATGTGCTGCCTGTGCTTGTTGTGAACTCAAGTGCCACTATTCCTGAGCTCCGCTCACCAATCACTTGATGCGCCCTTGTCCCCTGACGCACCAATGGGCTCTCTCTGCGGTCAGCTCTTCAGATGATCCTCAATCAAACGTGAACGCTATAAAAAGGCCGCCAGGGAAGCGGATTGCTGGTGTTTGTTCAATATAGCACCAGTAGCCTAAGTGAGATGGTCTGTCAGTGTTGAAATACTTTAATATAAATGTAAGTGGATGGGAAGGAGGAAACGGTGCATATTTCATACATAATGAGAATGGCTCTTTCAGGCTCCAGCACCGCACTGAATAGCCTAATCACGAGGGAAGATGTAGCCTAGAATGCTGTCTTCCACTGCTGCTCTATCAGGCTTCTCTTATCGCCAACCGAGAGCCTGAACACTGTAGACCTAATTCAAAAAAGTACAGATGTTGCATACAACACACACAACTCAATCAAACACAAAGTACCAGTCAATGCAATTTAATTTACATGATTTTGTGCAACATTTGTTCCACTGGTTAACTTTTGAATTGGACAACAGAAGGCCAAACGTAGCACTCACTATATGGTTCAAATGATTTTCGCCAACAAGCATTGCATCACGTATCAACATTGATTTACTAATTTAGTAGGCTATGTGGAAGACATAGCCACACCTGAATGTTGTCTTAAGTGATAAGAATAAACTGTCTGAACCGTGAATACAAAGCCACTGTAGGTTACAACGTCTAGCTAAGAACTACAAAATATAATATCAACGTCGCCCCCTTCCTGAGTGGCATCTGATGACTGTAGTGCGCTTCTCGGAGTAGGCGCGGCTTATGGCAGTTTAAACATTTTGAGGATCTCTGATTGGCCATTCATTGTTTACCCCACAGCGATTGGAACATAAAGCGGCCAACCTACGATATGATTGGCTAACAAAGTAAATCGAAATTCAAACTGAACGTAACCATTAACAGAGAAACGTGTTTTCAGTCAGTTGACGTTTGCTCGCTATAGAGAATAGCAAGGAAAATAACTACGTTAATTAGCTAGATATTTTTTTTTAGATGGTTCGGTGACTAACTTGCGTTGATTTCTACAGATAAGTTTGGAAATGGCTCAGTTATCAGCGAGGGGAGGTTTCCTGGATTTTAGTCCCATCAAGAAAGAAGATTCACCTGCTGTTTCTTATGGCAATAAAGAAAACAATAGCTCGCATCCAGTTTTGAGTTTAATTCAGTTTTCAAGGGCTCCGTTTGTAACATTTGGAAATGTAAAGGTGGGATCTTCCAAATCATCAGTTCTTTGCATTGAGAATCCCGTTGAAGATGCAAACATAGAGGTGGCAATTGATAAGATTGCATCGACGAAAGGCTTTTCCGTGGATCAAACCCGATTTACAATTCCGGTAAGGGACATTATAGCTAGCTAACATGTGCTCAAATATAATACTATAACTAGTTAGATAACTTAACGTTAGATGGCAACGAGTGGAGCTAGTTGGCATGGCATTCACCAAGTTAACGTTTTGTTAGCTGTCAGATGTAACGTAAGTTAGCTAGCCAGCCAACAATTTCGCTGTCGTTTGTTTCCCAGCCTGAGGAGCGTGTCAATTTGACAATAACTTGGACACCGATAGAGGAAGGTGGTATCCGAGAGCTGATCACTTTCATTGCCAATGGGGTGGTCAAACACCAAGCCATTTTGCTCGGTAGAGCAGACGCACCCAAAAGAAGAAAGGTAACTTTTATATATTTATATATATATGAGATGTTGCTACGCATACTAATTCACACTAATCAACATATAACGTAATAAATCCAATTTAATTTGAACTATTTCAAAGCCTCACAAATGCTCTATACATAACTACAAACCACTTCATGTTATTTATTCCTTTGTTACAGAAGAGTCTGTGGGACTCAATCAAAAGCAAGAAGGCATTTGACCTATCAGACCCTCCAAGGGGGAAGAAAAACTCAGTGTCTTCCCTGAAGATGGCAGCCAACAAGACCTTCCATGTGTCCCGGACACCACAGTACAGACGGGAGAAGGTTCGCAGCCCTCTTGCCTCACTCAACAAAAAAGCCTGCACACCTGTCGAAGGGCAGAAGTTTAAGCAGGATGTGTTGGGTCAGTTGAGTTTTGACAATGTCCAAAAGAACTCGCCTGTCGTCATTCTAGTCCCCGCTGCAAAGCTAATCGATTCCTCTGATGCAGCAGCCAGCTACAGTTGCCCAGTAGGCACACCTGAGTGCAGAGACCTCACCAGACTACTGAACACGACTGTGTCCCCTGTCGGCACTCCAGAAAGGTTTCAAAAGCTGATGCCCCATATTCAGTCTATACAGAGCCCAGTCCATGTGATTGATGACACTGTTGCGGACATAAGCCATACAGTGTTGGCCGGAACACCAGTGTTGTCTGTGAGAGATGCACTGGCCTTGATTGAGTCAGATCTAACTCATGTGGTTAGTGCAAGCCCTCCAAATGCGTGCTCTAGCTTTGATTTCTCCCACTCCTTGGAGTCAGCAAATGGAGAGAAGAATTGTGGCCCTGTCAAATCTGTGATTGACATCAAAGCCCTGTCTGAAAGCCCCATCAAGTCAGATCCTGCACAGCCTAGACTAACCTTCTTCATCAAACCAAAACGTGTTACTGACAAGGAGGGTAAAGTAGAGGTTGGAGAAGTTGTTCCTCAATCCAAAAAGGTTACTTTCACCTCCACCACAGTCATCAAAAGCAAACCAGTTCCTGTCCAGGTACACAGTCCTGGGGTGAGGAGAATCAAAACCTCCAGGCGCCGTCTCCTGGAGAAAACACTGGAGCTGTCTGGGGACAGTGGCCATTCAGAGTCAAGCCCGGGTACTACAGTTACCCCTGGTCTCCCTGTCATAGACTCTGATGCAAATAATGATTCTCCATTAACTATCTCCCCACGGCTGCAGGCGCTGGAGTCAGTTTCCTGTAGGCCAGTTTGTTTGGATGCTATCTCTGCTCCAGTCAACCTCTCCCTCAGCTCTCCTCTGCCTATGAACCCCTCCACTGGTGGCCCCCAGCACCTTGGCCTGGATGATTCCATTCTGGGAGCCACTCAGCTCCACACAGCACCGATAGTGGAATCTCTACCTGACCGGGCAGGCGTGTTTCCTGTTTACAACCAGAGCCAGTTTGACATGAGGGTGGTGCGGAGCAAAAAGAGGAAGAGCGACGAGTTTCTGAGGGATGGAGGGGAGAAAGTGGAGGATGCTGCGGAGAAAACCATGTTCCATGTGAAAAAGAGTAGGGTGTCAACAGTGGTGAAGGGACCCAACAGACCAGCTCAGCAGAAGGGGTTCAGTGCCTCCTCTCACAGGCAGCAGACAAAAACATCAGGTGAGTTGGTTTTTGAAATGTCCTCGGTATTCTCTGTAAATTGAATTGTGCACATTGACTTCTGTGGTGCAGCAAGGCTAGGGGGGCAAACTCCAGTTGAGCACTGTTAACCAGGGTGGCAGCATTCTATTGGACTGCTGTGGAGGAGTAGGGCCAAGCCTAGAAAGCATGAGGAATGCTGACTAGGGGAAGAAGCTGCAGTTGAGCACTGTTCCCTTAAAGAGGGTGTGGCAGCTCTCCTAATTGACTGCCTTAAAAGTGTGCAGCTCTCACTATGGGGGGAGCATTCTCTAGAGCAGTGGTTCCCAAACTTTTTATAGTCCTGTACTCCTTCAAACATTCAACCTCCAGCCGTATACCCTCTAGCACCAGGGTGTTTTTTTGCCATCATTGTAAGCCTGCCACACACACACACTATACGATACGTTTATTAAACATAAGAATGAGTGAGTTGTCGTCACAACCTGGCTTGTGGGAAGTGACAAAGCTCTTTTTGGACCAGGTCACTAATAATAGTCAATCATTTTGCTCTTTGTTTAACCATCTTGCATATAAAACCTTATCTGTTCATTGAGAAGGGTGATTAACTCTCCACTCACCATATTGGTTAATGAGAAGGGTGTGCTTGAAAGGATGCACATAACTCTGCAATGTTGTATTGGAGATTCTCAGTCTTAAATAATTTTCCACACAGTCTGTTCATACAAGTTAGGGCCGAGAATCCACTCTCACATAGGTACGTGGTTGCGAAGGACATCAGTGTCTTAACAGTGCGATTTGCCAAGGCAAGAAACCCTGAGCGCAGACCAATCCAGAAATTTGGCAGTGGCTTCTGATTTTAAATGACATTTTCACAAAACTGCTTGTTGAAATTTCAATGAGTTTCAGATATCAGTAAGTGGACTGGCGGCAGGGCATGAACGGGATAACAAATCCAGTTTGTGTCATCTGTTTTGGGAAAGTACCTGTGTAATTGTACTCAACTTAATGTGATTGCATGTTAATTATTTGTCTTGGCTGCCTCTATTTGATGTTGTTATTTTGCTGAACACTCTATTATTATAATGTATTTTTAACAGTGAAATGATGCTACACAGGCGAGAAACTCACCCAAATGTGTAGCCCCGTTGGAAAATATAATAGTTTACATTTTAAATGTTAATCACATTTTTATTGTGTACCTGCGACGGAATTGCGCGTACCCCTGGTGTTTGGAATACCTGGTCTAGAGCGCACGTCCTGTCAAGTATGGCTAGGACTGATTTTATGATTTGCAGCGTTTTAGCTTTTGGCTAGTCTTGTTGACTTCATGCTTTTAGTTTTCTAAGTTTAAAGTCTGGCCCTGTAGAGCTCTGGAAGATCCAGAATTCTATTTTCCTTTTGTTAATTAAAGCCTCTGTTTGCACTGTGCTCCTGTCTGAGTCACTGCCTATGCCCCACCTCCAAGACAGTGCATGGGGTTACACACTGTCACGACATGCCTATTGCTTTGAATATTTTAAATGATGTCATCTGTGTGTGCTTGTTTTTCAGCTTCTGTGCGTACTAGTTCTGCCTCATCCATGAAGGCTCCAAAGTCTGTGTCCCCTGCCCAAGCCAAGCAGCCAGCTCCAAAACCTGGCCCGCAAGGTATAAAAACAATGTGGAAAACAAGACGGTACACTGTAGATGTGTTGTGTTGGTAAATTAGTAGGCCAATTTCTATGTGGAAGAGTTTTGCATGTCTTTGTTTTCTACTCTTGATCATAGGTGCACAGAAATCATTTGGTGGCTCATCTGTAAAAACTGCAAAGATTGTAGCTGTGGCCCAGTCCAAGCTCGCCTTCACCAAGCCTGGTCAAACAGGTAACCTAGACCTTTTGATACATGCATGCATACACTAACTAACTACATGGCCAAAAGAATCCCTTCAAATTAGTGGTTTTGGCTATTTCAGCCACACCCGTTGCTGAAAGGTGTTTTTTTTTAAATCAGCCAAACAGCCATGCATTGGCTGTAGAATGGCCTTAGGAGCTCAGTGACTTTCAACATGGCACCGTCATAGGATGCCACCTATCCAAGTTAGTCAAGGTTCTGCCCTGCTAGAGCTGCCATGGTCAACTGTACGTTCGTTTTGTTATTGTGAAGTGGAAACGTCTAGGAGCAACACCGGCTCAGCCGTGAAGTGGTAGGCCACACAAGTTTACAGAACGGGACCGCCGAAGTGGGTAGCGAGTAAAAATCACCTGTCCTCGGTTGCAACACTCACTATACTACAAACTGACTCTGGAAGCAACGTCATCACAAGAACTGTGAGCTTCATGAAATGGGTTTCTATGGCTGAGCAGCCGCACAATCCTAAAATCAAAATGTGCAATGCCAAGCGTCGGTTGGAGTGGTGTAAGGCTTGCCACCGTTGGACTCTGGCGCAGTGGCAATGAGTTTTCTGGAGTGATGAATCACGCTTCACCATCTGGCAGTGAGACAGACCAATCTTGGTTTGGCGGATGCCAGGAGAACACTACCTGCCCCAATGCAGTTTGGAGGAGGAGGAATAATGGTCTGGGGTTGTTTTTCCGTGGTTCAGGTTTCTTAGTTCCAGTGAAGGGAAATCTTAACGCTCCAGCATGCAATGGCATTCTAGATGATTCTGTGCTTCCAACTTTGTGGCAACAGTTTGGGAAAGACCCTTTACTGTTTTTAGTATGACAATGCCCCCGTTCACAAAGCGAGGTCCATACAGAAATTGTTTGTCAAGATCGGTGTGGAAGAACTTGACTGGTCTGCACAGAGCCCTGACCTCAAACCCCATCGAACACCTTTGGGATGAATTGAAACGCCAACTGTGAGCCAGGCCTAATCGCTCAACATCAGTGCCCAACCTCACTAATGCTCTTGTGGATGAATCGAAGCAAGTCCCCTCTGGCAATGTTCTTCTAGAAAAGCAGAGGCTGTTCTAGCAGCAAAGGTGGGACCAACTCCATATTAATACCCATGATTTTTGGAATAAGATGTTTGACGATCAGGTGTCCACATACTTTTGGCAGTGTGTTGTGTATGTGTATAGATAGAATCAATATCTGGCTCACTCTCTAATCTACTGTTGTGTGCTGTCACTTACGGAACATACTTGTCACTTGCAGCCATACCAAGACACCCGATGCCGTTCGCTGCGAAGAACATGTTCTATGATGAGCGCTGGATAGAGAAACAGGAGACTGGGTTTACCTGGTGGATCAACTACGTCCTCACCCCTGATGACTTCAAGGTCAACACGGAGGTCACCAAAGGTAATGTTCACCTGGCTAGAGCAAGACGGTGATGTAGAGTACTGTTAGTTCAGACACTCACCCTGACGTGTTGTCTTGGTGTGTTAGAGCTCTCGTAAGGGACCACTGTTCTTATTCACTGACTGGACCTGCTATAGACCACAAGCGCTATGACGGCTTCCTGTAGACCAGTCAGCCACACCGGCCATGACGGCTTCCTGTAGACCAGTCAGCCACACCGGCCATGACGGCTTCCTGTAGACCAGTCAGCCACACCGGCCATGACGGCTTCCTGTAGACCAGTCAGCCACATGACGGCATCCTATTTGAAAAACTGTTACCCATGGGGCATTTGTGGCATGATAGTCCACTGATGGCATGATGTTGAATTTTCATATAGTGGTTCTAATTCGTAAATAAGATAACAATTTAGTGTATTTGAAGGTAGGCCTTTATATACCTCCAATAGGCTAATTTACATTATTTGAGTCAATCAGAAGCTTCTAAAGCCAACATAATTTTCTGGAATTTTCCAAGCTGTTTAAAGGCACAGTCAACTTAGTGTGTGTAAACTTCTGACCCACTGGAATTGTGATACAGTGAATTATAAGTGAACTAATCTGTCTGTAAACAATTGTTGGGAAAATGACTTGTGTCATGCACAAAGTAGATGTCCTAACCAACTTGACAAAACTATAGTTTGTTAACAAGATATTTGTGGAGTAGTTTGTTAAACAAGCTTTAATGACTCCGACCTAAGTGTATGTAAACTTCCGACTTCAACTGGATATAGAATTCCATTGCTTCGTATCTCACCATCTCTTCTGATGTGTAGTGAATGCCGTATCCCTGGCGATGGGCGGTAATGACAAATTTGCCGTCAACAAGGCTCCCACCAAAGAGGAGATGTCGTTTAGTACTTACACTGCCAGGCGGCGGCTCAACCGGCTGCGTCGCTCCGCCTGCCAGCTCTTCACCTCCGAGCCCATGGTCAAAGCCATCCAGAGGCTGGAGTTGGAGGTGGAGGCTAGAAGGTTACTGGTACGCAAGGATCGGCATCTTTGGAAGGACATCGGTATGTATGCACAATGGCCTTAGACATATGTAACGTAGTCTGATTCATATGGATGTGTTAAAACTCGAGTTGAATTAAAAGTTATGTAATTTCTAAGTAGTAGTACGCATATTCAAAGGTTCAGGTCCAAAAGCCTTTGTAAAGTTGTTTTTTTTGTGTGTTTTTTTTTTTAGGAGAACGCCAAAAGGTTCTCAACTGGCTTCTATCGTACAATCCTCTTTGGTTACGGATTGGACTTGAGGTAGTCAGTCAGATAATGGTTTTATTTGTTTCATGTTTTCTATATGTCTATTGTCCATGTTGAAGTCTCATGAAATGCAACCTGTTTTCAGACTATTTACGGGGAGATGATCTCACTGGAGAGCAACAGTGACGTCATGGGCTTAGCCATGTTCATTCTGAAACGTCTGCTGTGGAACCCTGACATCGCTGCGGAGTTCAGACATGCCAAAGTACCCAACCTCTACAAAGATGGTAACTCATTGCTCTCCTGTCTTCCATTATGCTCAGCTTTTTTGTTGCTATTTTCAGTGATTTAAAAAAAAATATATATTTTTTTTTCTGTTGAATGGAAGATTCTATGAAGTGTATTATATTAGTTGGTCATTGATTGTTATTGTTCTCTGTGCAGGCCACGAGGGGGCGCTGTCTCGTTTCACTCTGAAGAAGCTTCTCCTCCTGGTGTGTTTCCTGGATAAAGCCAAAGAGTCCAGGATGATCGAACATGACCCCTGTCTGTTCTGTATGGATGCAGAATTCAAGGTAAGGTGACACCAACTCCCATGGCCACTAATTATGTAATCTGTCTGACAGACATTAACAGAGTTTGACTCTATTTAATTGTTTTCATTCCTTTGCAGCCCTCCCCTGTAGTACCTCCAATTGATCTCTTGATTGTTTTATATTCTCCAGACTACCAAGGACCTGCTGCTGGCTTTCTCCAGGGACTTCCTAAGTGGGGAGGGGATCCTCCCCCGTCACCTCGGTTACATGGGCCTACCGGTCTCCCACATCCAGACGCCTCTGGACGAGTTCAACTTCGCTGTCAAGAATCTGTCTGTTGACCTTAAGTGTGGAATCCGTCTAGTGTAAGACATATTATCACACCCGTCCTTTTGGTGTCATTGTTGGGGGTGGAACGAAAACCTGCACAAAGTGTTGGCTCTCCAAGTTACGGGTTGGTGACATTATTAGCGCATGTTTTTCTGTCAGGCGTGTGATGGAGCTGTTCATCCAGGACTGGAGCCTGTCCCGTAAGCTGAGGATGCCCGCAATCAGTCGTCTGCAGAAGGTCCACAATGTTGACATAGCCCTGCAGGTACTCCGAGCCAGAGGGGTTGACCTCAAGGATGAGCATGGTAAATGTATTCTTTTTTTTTCTTCTTTTTTTTCTCTTCTCTACTATTCTTTGGATTTGACAAAAAATAATGAATGATAACACTGCTAGTTAGACAGTGAGGTGTCCCATCAATGTACTACTAAGAGTGAATAGGATAATTTTGGTTAAAGTCAGTCTCGTCTAAAACAGATTTACAAGATAGGGGGGAAAAAAAATGGAACGTCACGGGATGAAGTGTACCGTAAGTTTTTCTTGGGTTAATTTTAATTCTACCCACAGCCGAAAGCACCCAAGTTATCATCAATTCAGAGCACAGCTGCATGTGACCAGACTGTGATGGTCAATTTGGTTTGACATTAGATACTCCTATGGGGCTAGTTACGGACCCTCACTAAATGACATAATGTACATGGGACATTAGCTCCAAATTTCAATGACTTTAACTTCAAACCAATTATAAATTGTAGAAATTCATGTCTAAATATTGAAGGCTAAAAGATGTGCACCGTGAAAATATTGTTTCATTGACATTGTGTAATTTATTGACGGTCCCTAACTACCCCCAGAGATGTGCTGTCCAAAGTTGAACCAACTTTGCGACGGTTGCACATCAGCCAGGTGAAGCGAATTGGCTAAATAATTTGTTTTAACATTTCCCATCTGCGGACACACACGAGACACCCGTATCAAACCACACGCTGAACAAACTTGTTTTAATTCCGTCGTGGCCGCTAGCGTTTCTTAATGAGCCAAATCAGGAAGTGCAGGGCCTCCCTAGTGCCGCAGCGGTCTAAGGCACTCCATTGCAGTGATTGAGGCATCTACAGATCCTGGGCTGTGTCGCAGTTGCCCGTGACCAGGAGACCCATGAGGCGCCGTACAATTGGCCCAGCGTCGTCCGGATTAAGGGACAGTTTGGCTGGCCGAGATGTCCTTATCCCATTGTGGTCTAGCAACTCCTGTGGCGTGCCAGGCGAATACACGCTGACATGGTCGGCAGTTGTGCAGTCTTTCCTCCGACACATTGGTGCGGCTGGCTTCCGGGTTAAGTGAGCAGTGTGTCAAGAAGCAGTGCGTCTTGGCTTGGTCGTGTTTCGAAGGACGCATGGCTCTCAACCTTCGCCTCTCCAGAGTCAGTATGTGAGTTGCAGCGATGGGACAAGACCGTAACTACCAATTTGGATATCACGAAAAAGGGGTAAAAAAATCAGGAAGTGCAGTTGCCTTTTAACTAATTGCCATTATGTCTTCCAGATGCTGTCATTGACTCCAGAGATATTGTGGATGGACACAGGGAGAAGACACTGAGCCTGCTGTGGAAGATCATTTTTGCCTTCCAGGTACGTTTCTTAACCTGACAATGACTTTGGATAAGCGTCCCCCTCCTCGGCTTCTTCCATTACAATAACACACTTTCTCCCACATTCATCTCTGTTTTCATGAATCAACTCCCCCTCCCCTTCTGTCCAGGTGGAGGTTCTTCTGGACGAGGACCAGCTGAGAGAAGAGATCAGTTTCCTCAAACACACCTGGACCACCAAACAGAGGCTGGCCTCCCTGAGGGCCGACAAAGGTGTGCTGCAGAAGACTGCCAAGCCTAGACCCCCATTCAAGCACAGTAGCTCAAAGATCACTCTACTCATGGAATGGGTCAATGCTGTCTGCCAGTTCTACCACTTGAAGGTGAGTTTGTTGCTGACCTGCTTAAAAGATGCCTGTCTTTTTTTAAGAAAATGCAGGCCTACTCAATGTTGGGGCGGCAGGTAGCCTAGTGGTTAGAATGTTGGGCCATTAATTCAAAGGTTGCTAGATCGAAACCCCGAGCTGACAGGGTAAAAATATGTTCTGCCCCTGAACAAGGCAGTTAACCCACTGTTCCTAGACCGTCATTGAAAATAAGAATTTGTTCTTAACTGACTTGCCTAATTAAATAAAAAAAAAATCAGGTAATGGTTCTGTCTTATCTAGAGTGGATGTGATTTTATAAAATGTAACTTTTTTTTACCAACTTAATACTACACATACATGCATTTTATGGTCATCCATTTTGAATTCTTCTCTCTTTCCAGGCAGAGAATTTCACGGTGTCGTTCTCAGACGGTCGTATCCTCTGCTACCTGATCCACCACTACCACCCCAGCCACCTACCGGCAGACAGCGTCAGCCACAACACCACTCAAACTGTGGAGTGCTCCCAGAGAGGACGAGTTGAACTCAACAGCTCCTCCAGCGACTCGGACATCTCCTTTGACACCTGGCCCACCACACAAAATGGTATTTCTTCCCAAATGCATCCATTTAATGAGTCAGTTAAAACGTTCTCATTGCATAATAAGAAAATGGACAGGTTAAATGATTTTTATTCTGTTATTGTTCATAGGCCTTGTGTTGCCATCGATTGAGTTCAAAGAGCTTCTGGAGAATGAGAAGAATAACTTCAGGCTGGTCAACACTGCAGTGTCTGACTTGGGAGGGGTTCCTGCCATGATGAACCCTGCTGACATGTCAAACACTATCCCAAATGAGAAGGTGGGAGGGGCTTTATGACCTTCCAAGGCTGGACTGTGTGCATTTCTTTTCTCAGGGAAAACTAGGGAACTGTTCCAACTTTGATTCATTTCAATACATTCTTGTAATTGTCAGTGCCTTTATTTTTAATTTTTAACAAGAATGCTGCATCTCTTAAGTGTTTCCAGATTCATTTGATCTGTGTTTCTCTGTTCCAGGTTGTGACATGTTACCTGTCCTTCCTGTGTGCCCGTCTCCTGGACCTGCGGAATGAGACGCGTGCTGCCAGGATCATCCAGGGAGCTTGGAGAAAGTACCGTCTGAAGAAGGATCTGAAGCTTTACCAGGTTACATCTAGTCTATTACCTCTCAAAGTCACAAACACAGTCTTACTGTTTTTCTATGATTTTCTGTTTGGTGCAGATGACATCTCTTGTACCTGGAGAAACTTCTCACATATCACCTATCCTCTCATCTGGTATAGGAAAGGACTGTAGCAGCGGGGAAGATCCAGGTGCTGGTCAGGCAGTTTCTCCAGAGACGTAGAGCTGTCTGTCAGACCGCTGCAGCCGTCCGAATCCAGGCTGCATGGAGGGGCTACTCGGCGCGGAACACCCTGACACTGAGGAGAAAGGCTCTACTCTGGGCTCTCCAGGTTGCTGCTGCTACCACCATCCAAGTACGTTTCTTATTTTTATAGAATTTCATATATGGGCTGTTGTCCCTACCTACCCACCCACCCACCATGCTCATACTTAGTAACCTGCTCACCATTGGTTATAGCTATACTACATGCATGAGGTATAGTATGTAAAGTCATCTCTGCCAGTTTGCATCACTGTGGAAAGATCTTGAACAATATTGATAACTGCTAATCGGTTTTGAGTTATCTAAGCACATTTCACTTGTCATACAGGCACAATGGAAGAAGTATATTACCTTGAAAAACTACCAGCGCTTGAGATTGCATGTTGTTAAAGTTCAAGCTCTCTGGCGTATGAAGATGGCAGTCACTACCTACAGAAGGACACAGTGGGCTGCAACAGTAATTCAGGAGCATGTTAGGGCCTCGGCTCTGGCAAGGGAAGAGCGTGAATGTTACTGCTCGCTGAGATCAGCAGCTATCAAAATCCAGAGAAACTATCGGAGACGGAAGACTCGGAGACTGCAGAGGGAGAACCATGCTGCCACAGTGATACAAACTGCATTTAAGAAATGGCACAGTGACAAAATGGCCCGACGGACCGCAGCTGCCCTGAAGATTCAGTCTTGCTACAGAATGCACAGGTGCCTAAAACAGTACATGGGCACCCAGCGGAGCGCCATCCTCATTCAGGCTTGGTGTAGAGGTCATGCACAGAGACGCAACTTTGAGACACTGAAACTGCAGCATCACTCTGCCACTGTCATCCAAAGTGCTTTTAGGGCAAGCACGGTCAGAAAACAGATGGCGACGATGAGACAATCCTCAGTCGTGATTCAGCGTTGGTTCAGGGCCTCTGTACAAAGAGATGCAGGGAGGCAACAATTCCTGAAAATGAGATGTGCTGCTGTTACCATACAGTCCGCTTATCGTGGACATACGGCTCGGAGACTAATGCAACAACAGAATCAGGCAGCCACAGTCATCCAGACAACTTTCATGAAGTTTGTGGCCAGACGAAAATTCTTGTCCTTGAAAAAATCTGCGATTGTTGTCCAGCAGCGATTTAGAGCCAAGCTAGTAGGGGAGAAATCAAGGAAAGAATATATGGCCCTCCAATATTCTGCATTGAGAATACAAGCTATCTGGAGAGGTAGGGCAGAGAGGAAGAGGCTTGAAAAACTGCAAAAATGCGCCACACTCATTCAGTCTTCCTACCGTAGACATGTATTGCAGTCACAGTTCAGGTCAAGAAAGGAGGCTGCTTGGACCATCCAAAGCCAGTACAGAGCTTATAGGGCAGGGAAAACAATTAGAACTGACTATCTCCTGGTCAAGAAAGCTGCTGTTACTGTACAAGCCAGGTTCCGTGGCATGAGAGTTAGGCAAGAGCTGAGGCAAAAACACCAGGCTGCTACTTTCCTTCAGTCAGTAGTGAGAGTCATTCTCTGTAGAAGACGATATGTGTTACTGCAACGTGCCGCTGTAGTCCTCCAGTGTCGGTACCGGGCTCTTGTAGCAAGCAGAACACAGCGAGCGCAGTACAGCCAGCTGAAATTGGCTACAGTAAAGCTACAGTCTGCTTACCGGGGATCCAGAGTCCGAAGAGACCTAAGGACGAAACACCAAGCTGCTACGGTCATCCAAGCTCAGTTAAGGATGCACAAAGTGCGTCAGGCCTATCTTGCCACAAAGGTGGCGGCCATCATTGTACAGCAGCATTACCGGGCCAATCGGCTCCGAGATCTACAGATGCAGTGGTACACCTTAGTGAAGTCCGCTGCAGTTGTGATTCAGGCAGTGTATCGCGGTCACAGAGCAAGAATGGAGGTTGCTAGGATGCACCACTCAGCCATGATCATTCAGAGGCGGTTCCTCACTTTCAGGGACAGGAAACGCTTCCTTGCGGTCAAAACTGCTGTTCTACTATGTCAACAGAGATGCAGGGATGTGGCCATGGTAAGAAAAGACCAGAGGGCCTATCTGTTGAAGCTTAGGTCAGTCACTGCTCTGCAAGCAGCTTTCAGAGGGATGAAGGTACGGAAGCAGTTGCAGACTGAATGCAGAGCGGCCATACTCATTCAATCTCACGTCCGGAAACACCTGCAGAGGGCGCACTATAAAAGGCTTCAGTGGGCTGTGAACACAGTGCAGGCTCGTTACAGAGCCAACAAGAAGATGATGGAAGACAGGAAAGCACTGTGCATAAAGAGGAGGGCTGTTGTCGTGTTACAGGCTGCCTTCCGGGGCATGCTATCCAGACAGCGCATGAGAGAGATGCACAAGGCCGCCAGTGTTCTCCAGAGAAGTTACAGGGCGCACTTCGAACGCCGACAGTACCTCTCCTTGAGATCCTCTGTCCTTGCCATTCAACAAAAATATCGTGCCGCTGTTGCAGTGAAACAGCAGATGCGTCACTACCAACGAATGCGCAGTGCCGCAATCCTGCTCCAAGCAGCATACAGAGGCCAGAGAGCCAGAAAGGAGATCAGTCTTCAACATCAAGCTGCCACCACGATCCAGGCTGGCTTCAGAAAGCACAGAGAGGAAGTCAAGTTTCAGGCCATGAAGTTTGCTGCCATCATCATCCAGAGATACTTCAGATCTCACATTCAAAGGAAACAAGACCGAGACCAGTTTTTGACACTGAAGAATTCGGCCATAGTCCTTCAGGCAGCTTTCAGAGGGCGTTGCGTGCGCCGTGACGTTGCTAAGCTGAAGAGAGCTGCTTCTGTGATTCAGGCCAACTTCAGGATGCACAAGGAGCAGGTCAAGTTCCAGGCCATGAGATTGTCTGCTGTCATCATTCAGAGGCACTACAGATCTCACATTCAAATGAAACGAGACCGAGACAGATTCATAAAGATCAGAGAGTCTGCCTTTGTCCTTCAGGCAGCTTTCAGAGCATATCACATTCGACAAGATGCTGCTAAGATGCACAGAGCTGCTTCTGTGATTCAGGCCAACTTCAGGATGCACAAGGAGCAGGTCAAGTTCCAGGCCATGAGATTGTCTGCTGTCATCATTCAGAGGCACTACAGATCTCACATTCAAATGAAACGAGACCGAGACAGATTCATAAAGATCAGAGAGTCTGCCATAGTCCTTCAGGAAGCTTTCAGAGAAATGACGGCACGGAAGCAGTTGCAGACTGAATGCAGAGCTTCCATACTCATTCAATCTCACGTCCGGAAACACCTGCAGAGGGCGCATTATAAGAGGCTTCAGTGGGCTGTGAACACAGTGCAGGCTCGTTACAGAGCCAACAAGAAGATGATGGAAGACAGGAAAGCACTGTGCATAAAGAGGAGGGCTGTTGTCGTGTTACAGGCTGCCTTCCGGGGCATGCTATCCAGACAGCGCATGAGAGAGATGCACAAGGCCGCCAGTGTTCTCCAGAGAAGTTACAGGGCGCACTTCGAACGCCGACAGTACCTCTCCTTGAGATCCTCTGTCCTTGCCATTCAACAAAAATATCGTGCCGCTGTTGCAGTGAAACAGCAGATGCGTCACTACCAACGAATGCGCAGTGCCGCAATCCTGCTCCAAGCAGCATACAGAGGCCAGAGAGCCAGAAAGGAGATCAGTCTTCAACATCAAGCTGCCACCACGATCCAGGCTGGCTTCAGAAAGCACAGAGAGGAAGTCAAGTTTCAGGCCATGAAGTTTGCTGCCATCATCATCCAGAGATACTTCAGATCTCACATTCAAAGGAAACAAGACCGAGACCAGTTTTTGACACTGAAGAATTCGGCCATAGTCCTTCAGGCAGCTTTCAGAGGGCGTTGCGTGCGCCATGACGTTGCTAAGATGAAGAGAGCTGCTTCTGTGATTCAGGCCAACTTCAGAATGCACAAGGAGCAGGTCAAGTTCCAGGCCATGAGGTTTGCTGCCATCATCATCCAGAGGTACTTCAGATGTTACATTCAAATGAAACAAGACCGAGACCGGTTAAAGAAGTGCAGAGAGTCTGCCATAGTCCTTCAGGCAGCTTACAGAGGATATCGCGTTCGACAAGACGTTGCTAAGATGTGCAGAGCTGCTACTGTGATCCAGGCCAACTTCAGGATGCACAAGGAGCAGTCTGCTTACAGGAGGCAGCATTGGGCAGCCAGTGTTCTTCAGCAAAGATTCAGAGCTCAGAGACTGAGGAACTCTCAGTTGGAGAACTACCATCAGATGAGAAATGCTGTGATAAACCTTCAGGCCTTGTATAGGGGAAAACGGGCAATGGAGCTGGCTAAACGGATGATGGCAGCCAGGAAGATTCAGTCATTTCTGAGAATGAGCATCAGACGACAACGCTTCTTGAAGGAAAAAGCTGCTGCTCTGTTGATCCAGTCTGCCTTCAGAAGACACCAGGCCAAGACACGGTACAACGAAACACAAGCCTCTGCAGTCACGATCCAAAGATGGTACAGATCATGCAACGTCCTCAGACGACAAAGGGACGACTACTTGGCCATCAGAGAAGCTGCTGTGAAGCTTCAGTCAGCCATCCGTGGAACCCTGGCAAGAAGGCTGGCCAGACGCAAACGTGCGGCTGTCAAGATCCAGTCCGTGATACGCATGTCCATCCAACGGAGAAGTTATCTGACCCTGCGATCCAGCACGGTAAAGCTGCAGTCTCACTGCAGGGCTTGGGTGGCGAGGAGGAGATTCCTGAAGCGTCGGACAGCGGCCGCTACTCTCCAAAAGCACTACAGAGGCCGGCAGGCCCAGAGAGAACAGCGATCCCTGTACCTAAAGACCCTGACCAGTGTCAAAATGCTGCAGACCAGAGTGCGTGGACACATCCAACTCAAGAGGTACCAGAATCTCAAGAGAAGTGCAGTCACAATTCAGGTCTGTACCAAAGTAATATTTCCTCTGTGGTCTGATGTAAACATTCTTTGAATTTATTGCCAATACCTTAACAAAATGCCAAAATTAGACTAAATGCAGTTGAAAAAAATGACTGTTCCTTTTTCCATTCAGGCATTTTACCGTGGAATGGTGGAGAGGCGCCGGTTTCAGAATCAAAGGGCATCTGCTGCTATAATACAGGAACGTTTCAGGGCCTATCTCCTCTGCCGAAGAGAGAGGGCAAAATACCTGGAAATGAAGCAGTCTGCTGTTCTTATTCAAGTTAGTAATCAATCGACTACTACTGCTAATAATATTCCGTACTGAGATTAATCAATGTTATTTTATTGATCATGGTTATCTTGTTTGGATTGCAGGCAGTGTTCCGTGGTGATCTTGCCAGACAGAGTGCCAAGAAACGTCAGGCGGCTGTCGCCACAGTCCACCGATGTATGCAGACCAGGCATCTACGCAACAGGTATTAATACAACTTATCTGTTTTAGTTGCTTGAGAAAAATGGTTTGTCCTCTTAAGTTTCATAGATTGCTTTGATGACTAGGGTCCTGTCGACTTGTTTTGGATGTGCCTTACTTAATAACCTCAAAAGTGGGCCTCGGTCAAATGAAGTGCTTGGTTTTGTTTTCCTCCAGGTTCCTAGTGCTCCAGTGTAGTGTAAGGGTCATTCAGGGCAGATGGAGGGAGACCTTGAAAGCCAGGGAAGAGCGTCGCAACTTCCTGGTCATGAAAGCTGCCGCTGTTACAATCGAAGCGTCGTGGAGAGGCCATGCGACCAGGAATCGCCTGCATAAGGTAAGACTATTACACCCCTGGATCCAACCAGGTTCATCTTTCTTTTGATGGCCTACTCTGATGATTGAGTCAGCCAGCCTGAACCTCTATCTCCCCTCCCCCTCCAGGAGCAGCGGGCTGCGGTGCTGGTCCAGTCGTCCTTCCGTGGAAGGGTCCAGAAACGGGCGTTCCAGAGACAAAGGGAGGCTGCCCTGGTCCTACAGAGGAGAGTCCGAGCTATGCAGCAGGCTAAAGCAGAGAGGGTCAAATACACACGTTTGAAACAGGCTACCATCACTGTCCAGGCTCACTGCAGAGGCTGGATTGCCAGGAGACAGGTAATAGAACTTACTTTGTAACCTGATCTAGGAATAGTTAAGCCTACGATAAATCGTTAGTGTTACTTTTAGGATGGGTGAAATCAACTGACCCTGAATCAGTGCTAAATGCTGAGATTATTACAGGAAAGCCAACTGTCACTTCTCTTCTATAGTGGTCTCAGAACACGAGATCGAAACACCATTGTTTGTTTTGTCCTCTGTCTTGTAGTTGAGAGAAGCGGCCTCTGCGGAGAGGAGGGTGCGTTTCTGCACGGCTGTGTACCACCACCTCTGTGCTGTGCGGATCCAGAGAGCTCTGAGGTCACACTTGGCTCTGCAGTCTGCCAAGAGACAGATCACCTCTGTCATTTTTATACAGGTACAACGTCATCCCTTTTTAACTACCCCCCCCCCCACACTGTATGTTATCACCAATATGAGTTGAGAGTAAAGATCAGTTTTCCTGCTGGAGGGTGATCATTATGAATCAGCAGTTCTGTTTAAGGACAGTAAACATGTCTCTCTGCCATTTTGTTCCTGCCAGAGGTGGCTGAGAGCACGGCTCCAGAGGCGGCGATACCTGGAGGACAGGAGGAGGGTGGTCGTGGCCCAGAGGGCAGCCAGGAGTTGGTTAGCTCGCCGCCGTCGCGCCGCCTCCACCATCCAGCACGCCGCCAGGACCTTCCTCCTCCGTAGGCGGGAACAGAGGGTTCAGCAGGGCATCATCAAGGCACAGGTACTGTACTGAGCCAGAGTCTCTGTTCAATATATTCAATAGGGAATTAAGTTACAAGTCAGTACAGCATCCTTGCTTTGTTGTCATTAGGGGAAAAATTAATGCTTTTCTTTCATTCTCTCCCTGCTTCTCTCCCTCTACTCTCTCTTCACCACCCCTGGGTCTTACCCCTCTCTCTGTTAAGGCGTTGTGGCGAGGCCACCAGTCCAGAAAGCTCCATGACAATTGTAAAGTGGTGTCCATGAGGCATCGTCTGCGGAAGGTGTCTGAGGAGGTACGCGAGGAGGACCGGCTGTGCAACAAGACGTCCTGGGCCATCGAATACCTCCTCAAATACAAGCACTTCTCCTATATCTTGGAGGCTCTGAAGAATCTGGGTGAGACCGCGCTCATCCCACTATACTGAAGCAATAATAGTCCTGAAATAACCATTACATGGAAATGTGTAACATATCTTTACTGATATTTTTATTTATTTTATTTTCACCTTTATTTAACCAGGTAGGCAAGTTGAGAACAAGTTCTCATTTACAATGGCGACCTGGCTAAGATAAAGCAAAGCAGTTCAACACATACAACGACACATTGAGTAAAACAAACATACAGTCAATAATACAGTATAAACAAGTCTATATATGATGTGTGCAAATGAGGTGAGAAAAGGGAGGTAAAGGCAAAAAAAGGCCATGGTGGCAAAGTAAATACAATATATCAAGTAAAACACTGGAATGGTAGATTTGCAGTGGAAGAACGTAGAAAGTAGAAATAAAAATAATGGGGTGGAAAGGAGCAAAATACATTTAATTAAATACAGTAGGGAAAGAGGTAGTTGTTTGGGCTAAATTATAGGTGAGCTATGTACAGGTGCAGTAATCTGTGAGCTGCTCTGACAGTTGGTGCTTGAAGCTAGTGAGGGAGATAAGTGTTTCCAGTTTCAGAGATTTTTGTAGTTCGTTCCAGTCATTGGCAGCAGAGAACTGGAAGGAGAGGCGGCCAAAGAAATAATTGGTTTTGGGGGTGACTAGAGGGATATACCTGCTGGAGCGCGTGCTACAGGTGGGAGATGCTATGGTGACCAGCGAGATAAGGGGGGACTTTACCTAGCAGGGTCTTGTAGATGACATGGAGCCAGTGGGTTTGGCGACGAGTATGAAGCGAGGGCCAGCCAACGAGAGCGTACAGGTGTAATGGTGGGTAGTATATGGGGCTTTGGTGACAAAATGGATTGCACTGTGATAGACTGCATCCAATTTGTTGAGCAGGGTATTGGAGGCCATTTTGTAAATGACATTGCCAAAGTCGAGGATTGGTAGGATGGTCAGTTTTACGAGGGTATGTTTGGCAGCATGAGTGAAGGATGCTTTGTTGCGAAATAGGAAGCCAATTCTAGATTTAACTTTGGTTTGGAGATGTTTGATATGGGTCTGGAAGGAGAGTTTACAGTCTAACCAGACACCTAAGTATTTGTAGTTGTCCATGTATTTTAAGTCAGAGCTGTCCAGAGTAGTGATGTTGGACAGGCGGGCAGGTGCAGGTAGCGATCGCTTGAAGAGCATGAATTTAGTTGTACTTGTATTTTAAGAGCAATTGGAGGCCACGGAAGGAGAGTTGTATGGCATTGAAGCTTGCCTGGAGGGTTGTTAACAGTGTCCAAAGAAGGGCCAGAAGTATACAGAATGGTGTCGTCTGCGTAGAGGTGGATCAGAGACTCACCAGCAGCAAGAGCGACCTCATTGATGTATACAGAGAAGATAGTCGGTCCAAGAATTGAACCCTGTGGCACCTCTATAGACTGCCAGAGGTCCGGACAGCAGACCCTCCGATTTGACACACTGAACTCTATCAGAGAAGTAGTTGGTGAACCAGGCGAGGCAATCATTTGAGAAACCAAGGCTGTCGAGTCTGCCGATGAGGATGTGGTGATTGACAGAGTCGAAAGCCTTGGCCAGATCAATGAATACGGCTGCACAGTAATGTTTCTTATCGATGGCGGTTAAGATATCATTTAGGACCTTGAGCGTGGCTGAGGTGCACCCATGACCAGCTCTGAAACCAGATTGCATAGCAGAGAAGGTATGGTGAGATTCGAAATGGTCGGTAATCTGTTTGTTGACTTGGCTTTCGAAGACCTTAGAAAGGCATGGTAGGATAGATATAGGTCTGTAGCAGTTTGGGTCAAGAGTGTCCCCCCCCTTTGAAGAGGGGGATGACCGCAGCTGCTTTCCAATCTTTGGGAATCTCAGACGACACGAGAGGTTGAACAGGCTAGTAATAGGGGTGGCAACAATTTCGGCAGATAATTTTAGAAAGGGTCCAGATTGTCTAGCCCGGCTGATTTGTAGGGGTCCAGATTTGGCTCTTTCAGAACATCAGCTGAACGGATTTGGGAGAAGGAGAAATGGGGAAGACTTGGGCGAGTTGCTGTGGGGGGTGCAGTGCTGTTGACCGGGGTAGGAGTAGCCAGGTGGAAAGCATGGCCAGCTGTAGAAAAAATGCTTATTGAAATTCTCAATTATGGTGGATTTGTCAGTGGTGACAGTGTTTCCTATCTTCAGTGCAGTGGGCAGCTGGGAGGAGGTGTTCTTATTCTCCATGGACTTTACAGTGCCCCAGAACTTTTTTGAGTTAGTGTTGCAGGAAGCAAATTTCTGCTTGAAAAAGCTAGCCTTGGCTTTTCTAACTGCCTGTGTATAATGGTTTCTAGCTTCCCTGAACAGCCTCATATCACGGGGGCTGTTCGATGCTAATGCAGAACGCCATAGGATGTTTTTGTGTTGGTTAAGGGCAGTCAGGTCTGGGGAGAACCAGGGGCTATATCTGTTCCTGGTTCTAAATTTCTTGAATGGGGCATGTTTATTTAAGATGGTTAGGAAGGCATTTAAAAAAATATCCAGGCATCCTCTACTGACGGGATGAGATCAATATCCTTCCAGTATACCCCGGCCAGGTCGATTAGAAATGCCTGCTCGCTGAAGTGTTTCAGGGAGCGTTTGACAGTGATGAGTGGAGGTCGTTTGACTGCTGACCCATTACGGATGCAGGCAATGAGGCAGTGATCCCTGAGATCCTGGTTGAAGACAGCAGAGGTGTATTAGAGGGGAAGTTGGTTAGGATGATATCTATGAGGGTGCCCGTGTTTAAGGCTTTGGGGAGGTACCTGGTAGGTTCATTGATAATATGTGTGAGATTGAGGGCATCAAGTTTAGATTGTAGGATGGCTGGGGTGTTAAGCATGTTCCAGTTTAGGTCGCCTAGCAGCACGAGCTCTGAAGATAGATGGGGGCAATCAGTTCACATATGGGGGCAGAGGGTGGTCTATAGCAGGCGGCAACGGTGAGACTTGTTTTTAGAGAGGTGGATTTTTAAAAGTAGAAGTTCAAATTGTTTGTGTACAGACCTGGGTAGTAGGACAGAACTCTGCAGGCTATCTTTGCAGTAGATTGCAACACCGCCCCCTTTGGCAGTTCTATCTTGTCTGAAAATGTTGTAGTTTGGGATTAAAATTTCAGAATTTTTGGTGGTCTTCCTAAGCCAGGATTCAGACACAGCTAGAACATCCGGGTTGGCAGAGTGTGCTAAAGCAGTGAATAGAACAAACTTAGGGAGGAGGCTTCTAATGTTAACATGCATGAAACCAAGGCTATTTACGGTTACAGAAGTCGTCAAAAGAGAGCCGGGTTGAGCTAGTTGACAGCATGTCAGAGCTTAACGGCTGTTGGTAGAGTAGTACACTGGATGGTACTATTGGGGTATTGACATTAACCATGTTAGGGAGACTGGTTGGCTAACAGGAAGTGTGTGTCTGGGGGGGGCATTGACTGGTTGGCTAACATGAAGTGTGTATATGCAGAGGAAGTTTGCTAACAGGAAGTTTGTGTATGCAGAGACCGCCACTAGGCTGTCCCCAGAGTGCTGTGAGCGTCTGGTGACGAGCGGCGCCACGCTGGTCATCTTCACGCTGATCCGCAGCTGCAACCGGAGTGTCCCCTCTATGGAAGTCATTACCTACGCCATCCAGGTGCTCCTCAACCTCTCCAAGGTGGGTCTTCCCTAACACTCCTTGTTGTGCACAGGCCTATATGGATACCTTTGAGTAGATTCTGCCCAGATAAAACTAACTTTCCGTATAATTTTTACTTTGTGAAACAAAATGTTTGTTTAATTGTGAATGTTCTCGGCCTTCGCTCCAGCCCTCCTTGCTCAATAGATTAACGCTGCATGTTTCTTTCGCTCTTCAACAGTATGACAAGACAATCGAGGCGGTTTATGCGGTGGAGAACTCTGTGGACACACTGCTGGACCTGCTCCAGATATACAGGGAGAAGGCCGGAGACAAGGTGGCCGACAAAGGAGGCAGCATCTTCACCAAGGCCTGCTTCCTCCTGATCATCCTGCTGCAGGACCAGTACAGGGCTCTGGTATGGCACTGCTGCTGGTGCTTCTATTGCTGCTGGTGCTTCTATTGCTGCTGGTGCTTCTATTGCTGCTGGTGCTTCTATTGCTGCTGGTGCTTCTATTGCTGCTGGTGCTTCTATTGCTTTTATTACTACTTTTATTATTATCGCTGCTGCTACTTGCTGCTGCTAGTGTTGTAAAAATACTTTAAAGTACTACTTAAGTTGTTTTTTTGAGGGGTTATCTGCACTTTACTATTTAATATTTTTTGACAACTTTTACTTATCTACATTCCTAAAGAAAATAATGCACTTTTTACTCCATTCATTTTCCCTGTCACCCAAAAGTACTCGTTACATTTTGAATGCTTAACAGGACAGGGAAATGGTCTAATTCACACACTTATCAAGAGAACATCCCTGGTCAACCCTACTGCCTCTGATCTGGTGGACTCACTAAACAGAGAACATCCCTGGTCATCCCTACTGCCTCTGATCTGGTGGACTCACTAAACAGAGAACATCCCTGGTCATCCCTACTGCCTCTGATCTGGTGGACTCACTAAACAGAGAACATCCCTGGTCATCCCTACTGCCTCTGATCTGGTGGACTCACTAAACACACATGCTCCATTTGTAAATTGTTGGAGTGTGCCCTTGACTATCCGTAAAAAAAAATTTAAAAAACAATGTGCCGTTTGGATTGCCTAATAGAAATAATTAGAAATGGTTTATACTTTTGATACTCAAGTATCTTTTTGCAATTACATTTACTTTTTATAGTTTTTACTCAAGAAGTATTTTATTGGGCGACTTTCACTTGAGTGATTTTCTATTAAGGTATATTTGTACTTTCACTCCATGTCAAATGGGTTATTTTTCCACTGCTACTACAACCTGCGGCGGATGCTACTGCTTCTGTCTGACTGGTTTATGTTGTTCACAACTCAACATGTCTGACTGGTTTATGTTGTTCACAACTCAACATGTCTGACTGGTTTATGTTGTTCACAACTCAACATGTCTGACTGGTTGGTTTCTGTGGTCTTCAGGAAGTGAGGAAGCTTTCCAAGGCAGTTGACCGGCTCCGCAGCATCTACCGCCTCACTGCACGCAAACACAAGATGGATGCCGAGAGGACCGTGGTCAAGCAGAAGATGGGCGCATCCATAAATGGAAGCTTCATCGTCCCGGCAACCCCCCGCAAATCCAAGCCAGTGCCTAAGTGAGTACGCTGGTCCCAGTACCATGGAACAAATGGGATAGTCCCAAAAGTGCAAACTGCCCACCCTGCATGTCTGTCATGCTAAACTTAGACTTAGAAAAGTTGCCCGAAACAATCTTTGGCAATAATGCTGATTCTACGTGAACCAAGTATGAATATGATGTACTCATACTATTTCTTCAGTAAACCTTCACAGATTTGAATTAGTTATTTTCTTCTCAGATTCTCCCCTGACTGGGTTCTCAGAAAGGACAAACTGCAAGACATCGTTGACCCTCTCCGAGCTGTACAGATGGTGGCTGACGTCTTCTCTATTGTGCTTTAAATATACTTAATGAAATATTTTCTTTTGCTTTTTCCATAGACATTTTTGTATAATTGTTTATTAAATGATACGCATATGATTGTATTTTTTTATGTTTTTTTAATGTACTCTACGTTGATGACTTTTTTTTAGCTTGTTAATGTTTTGATTCTATCTAGAAAAAGCTCCATGAGTTGTCTTTGATAACTTCATTTGATTCAACAAGAAGACATGATGCAAGGTGTATACACTGATGGTTGGTGGCCACACGGTGGAAGCATTTAACCTGCAGGTTAATGGATTGAATAAGGGTGAATTAAAAAACATGTAGACCTATTACAATTATCCCATGTTAATGATCTAAAAACATCTGTGGGAGAAAGACACTAGAAGTCTTCTGACAACGGGTGATTAACGTGGCGTTTTAACTGTCTAGATAGGTGTGTGAAGTATCTGGTAATTGAAAGATGTGATTTAGATCTAATTTGCACATGCCAAACAGAAAATATACCGGGACGATTCTTGAATCCATTCTGTAAATATTTACTTTGACTGCCTACTGCTGTAAATAAAACATCTGATTTCACCTGAAAGTGCCTTGTGCTGTGACTGCTTCCTGCCGTTAGATGCTATTTCCCCCTACCGTTGTTGTTTCTGATCGTGACTAGTATAACACTGTTCCCCTAATAACAGACAAAATAATTGAGAATTCAAAACCAGAGGTACTTTATTGAAGTTCGGACTGACATGAAAAACAACTCCTGTGAAGTCAATGTTCCTTAGTTTATGCAAAGCCCCAGAACAAATGATTTGAGCAAACTATTGACAGGTTATTCATTGACATGTTTGTCCAACAAGCCTTTGCCCTTCTCTTCCCGTAAGCTGAAGCCACTATTGGCAATAAGGCAAGTTCATGACCCCGTTTATACACTGCTGGCGAAAATCAACACTAACTGGGCTCATTCTACTATGACCAGTACACTTAAAAGTGATATGATCCCCATGTGTGGCATAGAGTTTATTTTGATCTTCCGGAGGATATTTAAATTGGATGTTCTGTGTGTTCATCAGCTCTTCGTCCACAGTGCAGGGTTCTGAAATGAGAAGATTGTACAGGAATCAGTGTGTGAACGTGTCCTTCAAGGGCCACTGAAAATTATTTGTTTTTCATTTTAATGAATGATATCTCTATACCCATAGATCCTTGAGGAATGTCACTTGTCAATGCCTCAGGAGCATGGTTCAACAGTTACTTTTCAACTCAGAATGCATTTTTAATTAGTAATTAATCCATTGATCTTGAATTCCATTCCTGGAATTCATCCATTCTGATTGTTAAAGGGGAGTTTGCAAGCGATTGAGTAGGAACTGGGCCAATGTTATTTTATAGAGAACTTACTCAGACAGGTTATCGGTCGTGTCCAGATCCCGTCATGACACGTCTTGTACGCTGAAGGGGGTTCAAGGATGTAGTATTTCTGGCACATATATTGAACTGATTCTCCGCTTCTGTAACTTTCTCTACCGCCCTTTGTGTCTCCGTTCATGAGATGTGGAGGTGGTCCACAGAAATCCTTGGGCTCTAGGAAGACATGGGTGACATCAGATAAATACTAGTGATGAAATGTACCAATCTGCTATTGTCCCAGCAAGAATAGTATTCCAGAACTTTTCTAAAATCCTTTTTTGCTACATTTTTTGTGAATTGGAGATAATTGTAAATCTACTTTAAACAAAACTTGATTGTTCCATTTCCCAATGTGTTAAATCAATAAAAATACAATTTACCTTCACAAATTGGAAAGGAGTGACTCCACTGTCCATTGGTTGAGCAGACGACCTCTGATTCCCCCTTCAGAACGTGTTTAGAGTTGCTGCACTCAAACTGTAGCCTGTGTCCATACTTCATGGTATTGTTGTTTTGGGGAATTCCTATCACGTTCACATTCTTAATCTTCTCTGCAGCTTCACAAGTTACATCTATTATGGAGGGAAAAAAATAGAAAAATCACTAAATTGCTGTATTGAACATTTGCACACCTGATGCAACGTCTGAAGGTACATGTTGTCGATAAAATGATTTGCTTAGTTTTGGCTAAAGTGAAATGTTTACCTTCACAGGTTGGGAAATGGTTGTTCCACATCCCCCCCGCGGCACACACTACCTGTGGGTTTCCCTTCAGATGGTGTGCTGGGTTGGGGCAGCTGAACTTGAGCTCATGACCGTACTGTATAACACCATCATCATCTGGCAGACCGCTCACAACCACCCGTCCATCTGTAGCCTCGGGGACACAACTCACCACTACGGAGAAAGATCATATTGCAGGGTGTTGTACAGTCTATAACTTCATGAACCCTCTGAGTTACAGTGTAATGTGCATTGTAAGAAGTAAGTAAGGTGTTATGCTGTATTTACTATAATTAAGCAATAAGTCCTGAGAAAAATGGCCAATAAATATTGCTAACTTACCACGGCTAAGGGCTGTTCCTAGACTCAATGTAGCACGGCGTGCCTGGATACAGCTATTAGCAGTGGTATATTGGCCATAATATACCAAAAACCCCCAAGGTGCCTTTTTGCAATTAAAAACTGGTTACAACGTTCGAACAGTGAAATGTTTTTTGGGGGGTCATACCCATGGTAAACGGTATTATATACCACGGCCTTAAGCCAATCAGCATCCAGGAGCCAAACTACCCAGTTTATAATATTCACTGACCATCCTACCAATCCTCGACTTTGGCGATGTAATTTACAAAATAGCCTCCAATACCCTACTCAACAAATTGGATGCAGTCTATCACAGTGCAATCCGTTTTGTCACCAAAGCCCCATATACTACCCACCATTGCGACCTGTACGCTCTCGTTGGCTGGCCCTCGCTTCATACTCGTCGCCAAACCCACTGGCTCCATGTCATCTACAAGACCCTGATAGGTAAAGTCCCCCCTTATCTCAGCTCGCTGGTCACCATAGCATCTCCCACCTGTAGCACACGCTCCAGCAGGTATATCTCTCTAGTCACCCCCAAAACCAATTCTTTCTTTGGCCGCCTCTCTTTCCAGTTCTCTGCTGCCAATGACTGGAACGAACTACAAAAATCTCTGAAACTGGAAACACTTATCTCCCTCACTAGCTTCAAGCACCAACTGTCAGAGCAGCTCACAGATTACTGCACCTGTACATAGCCCACCTATAATTTAGCCCTATCAACTACCTCTTTCCCAACTGTATTTCATTTATTTATTTATTTTGCTCCTTTGCACCCCATTATTTTTATTTCTACTTTGCACATTCTTCCATTGCAAAACTACCATTCCAGTGTTTTACTTGCTATATTGTATTTACCTTGCCACCATGGCCTTTTTGCCCTTTCTCACCTCATTTGCTCACATTGTATATAGACTTGTTTATACTTTATTATTGACTGTATGTTTGTTTTACTCCATGTGTAACTCTGTGTTGTTGTATCTGTCAAACTGCTTTGCTTTATCTTGGCCAGGTCGCAATTGTAAATGAGAACTTGTTCTCAACTTGCCTACCTGGTTAAATAAAGGTAAAATAAAAAAAAAATTAAAATAAATTGAATACATGGTTACCTTCACATATGGGCAGGTGGTTGCTCCATCCTGCCACCATACAGGTTCTGATGTCCATTTTGCTCACCATCTGATAACTACAGACATAATTACGTGATTAGGTGCTATTATGATGTCTGTGACCTTATTAGCCATGTTCTAAATTCAACCCCATACTAGATGGGCTGTATTCAATCCCATACTAGACAGCCTGAATTCAGCCCCATACTAGACAGCCTGTATTCAGCCCCATACTAGACAGCCTGAATTCAGCCCCATACTAGACAGCCTGAATTCAACCCCATACTAGACAGGCTGGATTCAGCATCATACAAGACAGGCTGGATTCAGAACCATACTGGACAGGCTGGAATCAGCCCAATACTAGACAGGCTGGATTCAACCCCATACTAGACGGGCTGGATTCAACCCCATACTAGACAGGCTGGATTCAGCCCCATACTAGGCAGGCTGGATTTAACCCCATACTAGACAGGCTGGATTCAGCCTCATACAAGACAGTCTGGATTCAGCCCCATACAATGCAGGCTGGATTCAGCCCCAGACAAGACAGGCTGGATTCAGACCCATACTAGGCAGGCTGGATTTAACCCCATACTAGACAGGCTGGATTCAGCCCCAGACAAGACAGGCTGGATTCGGCCCCATACTAGGCAGGCTGGATTTGGCCCCATACTAGGCAGGCTGGATTTAACCCCATACTAGACCGGCTGGATTTGGCCCCATACTAGGCAGGCTGGATTTAACCCCATACTAGACAGCCTGGATTCAGCCCCATACTAGACGGGCTGGATTCAGCCCCATACTTGACAGGCTGGATTCAACCCCATATTAGGCAGGCTGTATTCAGTCCATTTAAGACAGGCTGGATTCAGCCCATACTAGACAGAACGGATTCAGCCCCATACTCGGCAGGCTGGATTCAGCCCATACTAGACAGAACGGATTCAGCACCATAGTCGGCAGGCTGGATTCAGCCCCATACTAGACAAGATTGATTCAGCACTATACTGGACAGGCTGGATTCAGCCCTATACTGGACAGGCTGGATTCAGCCCTATACTGGACAGGCTGGATTCAGCCCCATACAAGAAAGGCTGGATTCAGCACTATACTAGGCAGGCTAGATTCAACCCCGTACTAGACGGGCTGGATTCAACCCTATACTAGATGGGCTGGATTCAACCCCGTACTAGACGGGCTGGATTCATCCCCATACTAGACAGGCTGGATTCAGCCCCATACTAGACAGGCTGGATTCAGCCCCATACTAGACAGGCTGGATTCAGCCCCATACTAGACAGGCTGGATTCAACCCTATACTAGGCATGCTGGATTCAGCCCCATACTAGACAGGCTGGATTCAGCCCCATACTAGACAGGCTGGATTCAGCCCCATACTAGGCATGCTGGATTCAGCCCCATACTAGACAGGCTGGATTCAGCCCCATACTAGACAGGCTGGATTCAGCCCCAGACTAGACAGGCTGGATTCGGCCCCATACTAGGCAGGCTGGATTTAACCCCATACTAGACAGGCTGGATTTGGCCCCATACTAGGCAGGCTGGATTTAACCCCATACTAGACCGGCTGGATTCAGAAACATACTATAAACGCTGGATTCATCCCATTTAAGAGGCTGGATTCAGCCCTATACTGGACAGGCTGGATTCATCCCCATACTAGACAGGCTGGATTCAGCCCCATACTAGACATGCTGGATTCATCCCATTTAAGAGGCTGGATTCAACCCCATACTAGACAGGCTGGATTCAACCCCATACTAGACAGGCTGGATTCAACCCCATACTGGACAGGCTGGATTCAGCCCCATACTAGACAGGCTAGATTCAACCCCGTACTAGAAACGCTGGATTCATCCCATTTAAGAGGCTGGATTCAACCCCATACTAGACAGGCTGGATTCAGCCCCATACTAGAAACGCTGGATTCATCCCATTTAAGAGGCTGGATTCAACCCCATACTAGACAGGCTGGATTCAGCCCCATACTAGAAACGCTGGATTCAGCCCCATACTAGACAGGCTGGATATAGCCCCATACTAGACAGGCTGGATTCAGCCCCATACTAGGCATGCTGGATTCAGCCCCATACTAGACAGGCTGGATTCAGCCCCATACTAGACAGGCTGGATTCAGCGCCAGACTAGACAGGCTGGATTCGGCCCCATACTAGGCAGGCTGGATTTAACCCCATACTAGACAGGCTGGATTTGGCCCCATACTAGGCAGGCTGGATTTAACCCCATACTAGACCGGCTGGATTTGGCCCCATACTAGGCAGGCTGGATTTAACCCCATACTAGACAGCCTGGATTCAGCCCCATACTAGACGGGCTGGATTCAGCCCCATACTTGACAGGCGGGATTCAACCCCATACTAGGCAGGCTGTATTCAGTCCATTTAAGACAGGCTGGATTCAGCCCATACTAGACAGAACGGATTCAGCACCATACTAGGCAGGCTGGATTCAGCCCCATACTCGGCAGGCTGGATTCAGCCCATACTAGACAGAACGGATTCAGCACCACACTCGGCAGGCTGGATTCAGCCCCATACTAGACAAGATTGATTCAGCACTATACTGGACAGGCTGGATTCAGCCCTATACTGGACAGGCTGGATTCAGCCCTATACTGGACAGGCTGGATTCAGCCCCATACAAGAAAGGCTGGATTCAGCACTATACTGGGCAGGCTAGATTCAACCCCGTACTAGACGGGCTGGATTCAACCCTATACTAGATGGGCTGGATTCAACCCCGTACTAGACGGGCTGGATTCATCCCCATACTAGACAGGCTGGATTCAGCCCCATACTAGGCAGGCTGGATTCAGCCCCATACTAGACAGGCTGGATTCAGCCCCATACTAGACAGGCTGGATTCAGCCCCATACTAGACAGGCTGGATTCAACCCTATACTAGGCATGCTGGATTCAGCCCCATACTAGACAGGCTGGATTCAGCATCATACAAGACAGGCTGGATTCAGAACCATACTGGACAGGCTGGAATCAGCCCAATACTAGACAGGCTGGATTCAACCCCATACTAGACGTGCTGGATTCAACCCCATACTAGACAGGCTGGATTCAGCCCCATACTAGGCAGGCTGGATTTAACCCCATACTAGACAGGCTGGATTCAGCCTCATACAAGACAGTCTGTATTCAGCCCCATACAATGCAGGCTGGATTCAGCCCCAGACAAGACAGGCTGGATTCAGACCCATACTAGGCAGGCTGGATTTAACCCCATACTAGACAGGCTGGATTCAGCCCCAGACAAGACAGGCTGGATTCGGCCCCATACTAGGCAGGCTGGATTTAACCCCATACTAGACAGGCTGGATTTGGCCCCATACTAGGCAGGCTGGATTTAACCCCATACTAGACCGGCTGGATTTGGCCCCATACTAGGCAGGCTGGATTTAACCCCATACTAGACAGCCTGGATTCAGCCCCATACTAGACGGGCTGGATTCAGCCCCATACTTGACAGGCTGGATTCAACCCCATATTAGGCAGGCTGTATTCAGTCCATTTAAGACAGGCTGGATTCAGCCCATACTAGACAGAACGGATTCAGCCCCATACTCGGCAGGCTGGATTCAGCCCATACTAGACAGAACGGATTCAGCACCATAGTCGGCAGGCTGGATTCAGCCCCATACTAGACAAGATTGATTCAGCACTATACTGGACAGGCTGGATTCAGCCCTATACTGGACAGGCTGGATTCAGCCCTATACTGGACAGGCTGGATTCAGCCCCATACAAGAAAGGCTGGATTCAGCACTATACTAGGCAGGCTAGATTCAACCCCGTACTAGACGGGCTGGATTCAACCCTATACTAGATGGGCTGGATTCAACCCCGTACTAGACGGGCTGGATTCATCCCCATACTAGACAGGCTGGATTCAGCCCCATACTAGACAGGCTGGATTCAGCCCCATACTAGACAGGCTGGATTCAGCCCCATACTAGACAGGCTGGATTCAACCCTATACTAGGCATGCTGGATTCAGCCCCATACTAGACAGGCTGGATTCAGCCCCATACTAGACAGGCTGGATTCAGCCCCATACTAGGCATGCTGGATTCAGCCCCATACTAGACAGGCTGGATTCAGCCCCATACTAGACAGGCTGGATTCAGCCCCAGACTAGACAGGCTGGATTCGGCCCCATACTAGGCAGGCTGGATTTAACCCCATACTAGACAGGCTGGATTTGGCCCCATACTAGAAACGCTGGATTCATCCCATTTAAGAGGCTGGATTCAACCCCATACTAGACAGGCTGGATTCAGAAACATACTATAAACGCTGGATTCATCCCATTTAAGAGGCTGGATTCAGCCCTATACTGGACAGGCTGGATTCATCCCCATACTAGACAGGCTGGATTCAGCCCCATACTAGACATGCTGGATTCATCCCATTTAAGAGGCTGGATTCAACCCCATACTAGACAGGCTGGATTCATCCCCATACTAGACAGGCTGGATTCAACCCCATACTAGACAGGCTGGATTCAACCCCATACTGGACAGGCTGGATTCAGCCCCATACTAGACAGGCTAGATTCAACCCCGTACTAGAAACGCTGGATTCATCCCATTTAAGAGGCTGGATTCAACCCCATACTAGACAGGCTGGATTCAGCCCCATACTAGAAACGCTGGATTCATCCCATTTAAGAGGCTGGATTCAACCCCATACTAGACAGGCTGGATTCAGCCCCATACTAGAAACGCTGGATTCAGCCCCATACTAGACAGGCTGGATTCAGCCCCATACTAGACAGGCTGGATTCAGCCCCATACTAGGCATGCTGGATTCAGCCCCATACTAGACAGGCTGGATTCAGCCCCATACTAGACAGGCTGGATTCAGCCCCATACTAGACAGGCTGGATTCAGCGCCAGACTAGACAGGCTGGATTCGGCCCCATACTAGGCAGGCTGGATTTAACCCCATACTAGACAGGCTGGATTTGGCCCCATACTAGGCAGGCTGGATTTAACCCCATACTAGACCGGCTGGATTTGGCCCCATACTAGGCAGGCTGGATTTAACCCCATACTAGACAGCCTGGATTCAGCCCCATACTAGACGGGCTGGATTCAGCCCCATACTTGACAGGCGGGATTCAACCCCATACTAGGCAGGCTGTATTCAGTCCATTTAAGACAGGCTGGATTCAGCCCATACTAGACAGAACGGATTCAGCACCATACTAGGCAGGCTGGATTCAGCCCCATACTCGGCAGGCTGGATTCAGCCCATACTAGACAGAACGGATTCAGCACCACACTCGGCAGGCTGGATTCAGCCCCATACTAGACAAGATTGATTCAGCACTATACTGGACAGGCTGGATTCAGCCCTATACTGGACAGGCTGGATTCAGCCCTATACTGGACAGGCTGGATTCAGCCCCATACAAGAAAGGCTGGATTCAGCACTATACTGGGCAGGCTAGATTCAACCCCGTACTAGACGGGCTGGATTCAACCCTATACTAGATGGGCTGGATTCAACCCCGTACTAGACGGGCTGGATTCATCCCCATACTAGACAGGCTGGATTCAGCCCCATACTAGGCAGGCTGGATTCAGCCCCATACTAGACAGGCTGGATTCAGCCCCATACTAGACAGGCTGGATTCAGCCCCATACTAGACAGGCTGGATTCAACCCTATACTAGGCATGCTGGATTCAGCCCCATACTAGACAGGCTGGATTCAGCCCCATACTAGACAGGCTGGATTCAGCCCCATACTAGGCATGCTGGATTCAGCCCCATACTAGACAGGCTGGATTCAGCCCCATACTAGACAGGTTGGATTCAGCCCCATACTAGGCATGCTGGATTCATCCCCATACTAGACAGGCTGGATTCAGCCCCATACTAGACAGGTTGGATTCAGCCCCATACTAGACAGGCTGGATTCAGCCCCAGACTAGACAGGCTGGATTCGGCACCATACTAGGCAGACTGGATTTAACCCCATACTAGACAGGCTGGATTTTTCCCCATACTAGGCAGGCTGGATTTAACCCCATACTAGAGCGGCTGGATTTGGCCCCATACTAGGCAGGCTGGATTCAGCCCCATACTCGGCAGGCTGGATTCAGCCCATACTAGACAGAACGGATTCAGCACCATACTAGGCAGGCTGGATTCAGCCCCATACTAGACAAGATTGATTCAGCACTATACTGGACAGGCTGGATTCAGCCCTATACTGGACAGGCTGGATTCAGCCCTATACTGGACAGGCTGGATTCAGCCCCATACAAGAAAGGCTGGATTCAGCACTATACTAGGCAGGCTAGATTCAACCCCGTACTAGACGGGCTGGATTCAACCCTATACTAGATGGGCTGGATTCAACCCCGTACTAGACGGGCTGGATTCATCCCCATACTAGACAGGCTGGATTCAGCCCCATACTAGGCAGGCTGGATTCAGCCCCATACTAGACAGGCTGGATTCAGCCCCATACTAGACAGGCTGGATTCAGCCCCATACTAGACAGGCTGGATTCAACCCTATACTAGGCATGCTGGATTCAGCCCCATACTAGACAGGCTGGATTCAGCCCCATACTAGACAGGCTGGATTCAGCCCCATACTAGGCATGCTGGATTCAGCCCCATACTAGACAGGCTGGATTCAGCCCCATACTAGACAGGCTGGATTCAGCCCCAGACTAGACAGGCTGGATTCGGCCCCATACTAGGCAGGCTGGATTTAACCCCATACTAGACAGGCTGGATTTGGCCCCATACTAGGCAGGCTGGATTTAACCCCATACTAGACCGGCTGGATTTGGCCCCATACTAGGCAGGCTGGATTTAACCCCATACTAGACAGCCTGGATTCAGCCCCATACTTGACAGGCTGGATTCAACCCCATACTAGGCAGGCTGTATTCAGTCCATTTAAGACAGGCTGGATTCAGCCCATACTAGACAGAACGGATTCAGCACCATACTAGGCAGGCTGGATTCAGCCCCATACTCGGCAGGCTGGATTCAGCCCATACTAGACAGAACGGATTCAGCACCATACTCGGCAGGCTGGATTCAGCCCCATACTAGACAAGATTGATTCAGCCCTATACTGGACAGGCTGGATTCAGCCCTATACTGGACAGGCTGGATTCAGCACCATACTAGACAAGATTGATTCAGCACTATACTGGACAGGCTGGATTCAGCCCTATACTGGACAGGCTGGATTCAGCCCCATACAAGAAAGGCTGGATTCAGCACTATACTAGACAGGCTGGATTCAGCCCCATACAAGAAAGGCTGGATTCAGCCCTATACTGGACAGGCTGGATTCAGCCCCATACTAGACGGGCTGGATTCAGCCCCATACTAGACGGGCAGGATTCAACCCTATACTAGACAGGCTGGATTCAGCCCCATACTAGAAACGCTGGATTCATCCCCATACTAGACAGGCTGGATTCAGCCCCATACTAGACAGGCTGGATTCATCCCCATACTAGACAGGCTGGATTCAGCACTATACTAGATGTGCTGGATTCAACCCCGTACTAGACAGGCTGGATTCAGCCCCATACTAGACAGGCTGGATTCAGCCCCATACTAGAAACGCTGGATTCATCCCCATACTAGACAGGCTGGATTCATCCCCATACTAGACAGGCTGGATTCAACCCCATACTAGACAGGCTGGATTCAGCCCCATACTAGAAACGCTGGATTCATCCCATTTAAGAGGCTGGATTCAACCCCATACTAGACAGGCTGGATTCAGCCCCATACTAGAAACGCTGGATTCATCCCATTTAAGAGGCTGGATTCAGCCCTATACTGGACAGGCTGGATTCATCCCCATACTAGACAGGCTGGATTCAGCCCCATACTAGACATGCTGGATTCATCCCATTTAAGAGGCTGGATTCAACCCCATACTAGACAGGCTGGATTCAGCCCCATACTAGACAGGCTGGATTCAACCCCATAATGGACAGGCTGGATTCAGCCCCATACTAGACAGGCTAGATTCAACCCCGTACTAGACAGGCTGGATTCAGCCCCATACTAGAAACGCTGGATTCATCCCATTTAAGAGGCTGGATTCAACCCCATACTAGACAGGCTGGATTCAGCCCCATACTAGAAACGCTGGATTCATCCCATTTAAGAGGCTGGATTCAGCCCTATACTGGACAGGCTGGATTCATCCCCATACTAGACAGGCTGGATTTGGCCCCATACTAGACATGCTGGATTCATCCCATTTAAGAGGCTGGATTCAACCCCATACTAGACAGGCTGGATTCATCCCCATAATAGACAGGCTGGATTCAGCCCCATACTAGACAGGCTGGATTCAACCCCATACTGGACAGGCTGGATTCAGCCCCATACAAGAAAGGCTGGATTCAGCACTATACTAGATGGGCTGGATTCAACCCTATACTAGATGGGCTGGATTCAGCCCCATACTAGACAGGCTGGATTCAGCCCCATACTAGACATGCTGGATTCATCCCATTTAAGAGGCTGGATTCAACCCCATACTAGACAGGCTGGATTCATCCCCATACTAGACAGGCTGGATTCAGCACTATACTGGACAGGCTGGATTCAGCCCCATACTAGACAGGCTAGATTCAACCCCGTACTAGATGGGCTGGATTCAACCCCATACTAGATGGGCTGGATTCAACCCCATACTAGACAGGCTGGATTCATCCCCATACTAGACAGGCTGGATTCATCCCCATACTAGACAGGCTGGATTCATCACCATACTAGAAACGCTGGATTCAGCCCCATACTAGAAACGCTGGATTCATCCCATTTAAGAGGCTGGAATCAACCCCATACTAGACAGGCTGGATTCATCCCCATACTAGACAGGCTGGATTCAACCCCATACTAGACAGGCTGGATTCAGCTCCATACTAGACAGGCTGGATTCAACCCCATACTAGACAGGCTGGATTCAACCCCATACTAGACAGGCTGGATTCAGCCCCATACTAGAAACGCTGGATTCATCCCATTTAAGAGGCTGGAATCAACCCCATACTAGACAGGCTGGATTCATCCCCATACTAGACAGGCTGGATTCAGCCCCATACTAGACAGGCTGGATTCATCCCCATACTAGAAACGTTGGATTCAGCCTCATACAAGACAGGCTGGATTCAGCCTCAAACAAGACAGGCTGGATTCATCCCCATACTAGACAGGCTGGATTCAACCCCATACTAGACAGGCTGGATTCATCCCCATTACTAGACAGGCTGGATTCAGCCCCATACTAGACAGGCTGGATTCATCCCCATACTAGAAACGTTGGATTCAGCCTCATACAAGACAGGCTGGATTCAGCCTCAAACAAGACAGGCTGGATTCATCCCCATACTAGACAGGCTGGATTCAGCCCATTTAAGACAGGCTGGATTCAACCCCATACTAGACAGGCTGGATTCATCCCCATACTAGACAGGCTGGATTCAGCACTATACTAGACAGGCTGGATTCAACCCCATACTAGACAGGCTGGATTCAGCCCCATACTAGAAACGCTGGATTCATCCCATTTAAGAGGCTGGATTCAACCCCATACTAGACAGGCTGGATTCAGCCCCATACTAGACATGCTGGATTCATCCCCATACTAGAAACGCTGGATTCAGCCTCATACAAGACAGGCTGGATTCAGCCTCAAACAAGACAGGCTGGATTCATTCCTATACTAGACAGGCTGGATTCATCCCCATACTAGAAACGCTGGATTCAGCCTCATATAAGACAGGCTGGATTCAGCCTCAAACAAGACATGCTGGATTCAGCCCTATACAAGGCAGGCTGGATTCAGCTCCAGACCAGATGGGCTGGATTCAGCCCCATACTAGGCAGGCTGGCATCAGCCGCATAGTAGGCAGGCTGGATTCAGCCCCATACTAGACAGGCTGGATTCAGCCCCGTAGAAGGCAGGGATAATTCATCCCCAAACTAGACAGGGTGGATTCAAGCCCATACTAGGCAGGCTGGATTCTGCCCCATACTAGACGGGCTGGATTCAGCCCCATACTTGACAGGCTGGATTCAGCCCCATACTTGACAGGCTGGATTCAACCCCATACTAGACAGGCTGGATTCTGCCCCATACTAGATGGGCTGTATTCAGCCCCATACTTGACAGGCTGGATTCAGCCCCATACTTGACAGGCTGGATTCAACCCCATACTAGACAGGCTGAATTCAGCCCCATACTTGACAGGCTGGATTCAACCCCATACTAGGCAGGCTGGATTTAACCCCATACGAGACAGGTTGGATTCAACCCCACACTAGACAGGCTGGATTTGTCCCATACTAGAATTGCTGGATTCAGCCCATACTAGACAGAACGGATTCAGCCCCATACTAGACAGGCTGGATTTAGCCCCAAACTAGACAGGATGGATTCAGCCCCACACTAGAGAGGATGGATTCAGCCCAATACTAGACAGGCTGGATTCAGCCACATACTAGACAGGCTGGATTCAGCCCCATACTAGGCAGAATGGATTCAACCCATACTAGGCAGGCTGGATTCAGCCCCATAGAAGGCAGGAATAATTCATCCCCATACTAGACAGGCTAGATTCAGCCCAATACTTGACAGGCTGGATTCAGCCCCATACTAGACAGGCTGGATTCAGCCCCATTTAAGACAGGCTGGATTCAACCCCATACTAGACAGGCTGGATTCAGCCCCATATTAGACGGGCTGGATTCAGAGCTATACTAGACAGGCTGGATTCAGCCCCATACCAGGCAGGCTGGATCCAGGCCCATAATAAATGGCCTGGATTCAGAGCTGTACTAGACAGTCTGTATTAAGTCCATACTAGACAGGCTGGAATCAGCCCCAAACTAGACATACTGGTTTCAACCCCATACTAGACAGGCTGGATTCAGCCCCATACTAGACAGGCTGGATTCAGCCCCATACTATGCAGGCTGGATTGGAAGGACAGAGAGCTATTGGGGTGGGGGCTATTATTTGAAACATTTATCATAAATAATAATGAAATTCAATCTTTAAAAAAAAACTTGCCCGTCATTGCAAGTGTATTTGATAGTGGCTCCAAAGACAAAGTCATTTCCAACGTGGATGCTGTAGTGGCCATTGGCAGTTTCATCAGGGAGCTCACATGGTTTAGCTAGATGTCAGGAAACCGCAGGAAAACAAGATCATGATACAGTTTGTAAGAAAGTGATATGTTAACAGATCTTTTAGAGTGTTTAACTAAGCTATTATGGGCTTATGCTAATCATAACTACTACTATAGCTATTTTGTTGAGGAAAAATGAACATACTTAATGTGGCTGTCTCACTTAGCTATCTTAAAGGGATAGTTTGGGATTTTGACAGTGAGGCCCATCATCTACTTCCCCTCATTGACAAAATCCCAAACTATCCCTTTAAAATAAATGCACGAACAATAAGTCGCTCTGGATAGGAACGTGTGCTTAAATGACTAAAATGTCAAATGTATAACAACAATATTGAATCTATAACATTGAAAGAAATACTCACGCTTGCATTTCCCCTGACGGACCGCCACCCACTTATTCTTCTTACACTGATAACTTATTCTGCCTGCTGGCACAAAGCCAAAGTTGCAGGAAAAAAGGACAATGTCGTCCTCTTTGTACTCATTTTTGATGCTTTCCTCAGTGACCCTGGCATCGGGCACATTTGGAAGAGGTCCACTGCACACTGACAGAGGAGCAGAGGAAAAACCTTTAGACAAACAGAGAGCTTGGCACTACAAAGTTCTATGTTGTTATTGACACAGCCTTGTTCTGTTCAGTGTTCTCTACCTATATAGTACTCTAATTTGCTGACACCATTCAAACCGATGAGGGTTTGGAGTTTTAAAACCAATTATCTCAGAATCTTCTTTTAGCAGATAGAACCTTCACATTCCAAGCACTGATCATCACACAGCTCTATTACAGTAGTTTAGCATAAATATGTTTCAGTGCTGTGACATTATCGGAACTGTATCAATACAACATTAAATCATGATGGATATTATTAGAAATTATGAGATTCATCTGCAGTGGAATATGTTAAAGATGAATTGGTCTTACACATGAGTTGGAGACGAGCATTAAAACCTTTTAAAGGCACATTCTGCAAAATTGGCAGTGTGGAACTAAGGGTGATGAGGGTACTGCAGCACCCCCTGAAACATGTAAAAACATGCAGTATACTTTTTCTACACAAAATTAGTGCTTTGGCATTTTACTCTTCCTGATCCTGGCCATTGCCACCTGTATTAGCAGACTGACAAAGCCCCCCCCCCCCCCCCCCCCCCCCCCCCCCCCACGGACAAGACATTTCCCCCTGAATGAGAAATCACGCTTATGTCTGCAAGATTTTCTGCTGGTTAATTGTCATTTCACCGACTTATATATTGACAATGAGCTAAATTATTGGCTATAATAAGAAACGTGAGTACATCAATTATGTTTACTCACTTTGTCTAGTCAGAGTCTTACAGAGCAACTGGTGAATACTAACACAATGTGGGCACTGCAAGCATGTGAGAAAGTGAAGGAAAACACATCCTTACCAGTCTGAGCTGATGAAGCATCCACATTCACCCATACCACCAGACAGAGTAGAGTCAGAGATGATTTCATGTTGATCAAATGGTAGATGCAGTAAAAATGGAAGGAGTAGAACATAAATAAACAGTGTCTATCCCAAAGTTAATGTTTGTCTACAGAGTTCCAGCCCCCAGGGAGCACTGAAGAGAACCACTGTCCAGGGGGACTGACGCAAAATACTGGAAAACTCCAATACATGGAATTGAATCAAACCTTCACTGCGTTAAAAACACAGTTCTTGTGAAAATACCCAATGTGGGAACTGTGTTGGTTCAGTCTATTAATAATAAGTCAGAAAACAACTCATTTTAATTTGAATGATTTTAATTTGTAGTATTTTTAAGACCACTATATTAGATATCAGAATAAATAACTTTTAACTTTTAACTTTTGCTCAGTCTTCCACTATTGTTCAGCATAAACCTTAGATATCAGAATAAATAACTTGTGTTCTCGGTCTTCCACTATTGTTCAGCTACATGAGATAGAGACATTTCTACAGTAATCTGATGTGCTTAAATTAAGAGCTGAATAAGCATTGAGTGGTGCAGGTATCACATACTGTAGTTAGAATGTGAATAAGATCTATTGAAACATTTTGTCATTATCCAATCACAAAACCTGGACTAACATAACCCTTTCATAAACCTTGTTCACTGTCTATTGACATGGCTAATGTTTGTTCCAGCAAGCCAGTGCCTCCTTTTCCCGTCAAGCCATGTTTTATAGGGGCAAAAGGGGAGGGACACAATCTATTTCTGCACCTTGGGAGTATGTCTGTACTGCCATGGCTCAACTTAGCCCCAAATTAGCCAGCCAACTTGACGAACCATACATAAAACATGACATTAAAAGTTTTCTTGCATATGAGAATTGAAGGACAATATTCCTGCTTAAATGATCAGGATGCCACCAACAGGAAGGAACACGTCATCAAGGGAATATGTGATGATGATGCAGTTGAACATCACATAAGTTTTTTTATAAATAAAAATATTTATAAAATGGTTGCTAAGAAATTGTAAAAAAATCCTTTATGTGTCTTTATATTGAACTTTGAGAAATTCATTCCTGCAACACTAACGTTAGAAAGCTTGGTTGTGTACATGTACAGTGGGCAGAACAAGTATTTGATACACTGCCGATTTTGCAAAAATCCAGAAAATCACATTGTATGATTTTTAACTAATTAATTTGCATTTTATTGCATGACATAAGTATTTGATACATCAGAAAAGCATAACTTAATATTTGGTACAGAAACCTTTGTTTGCAATTACAGAGATCATACGTTTCCTGTAGTTCTTGACCAGGTTTGCACATAATGCAGCAGGGATTTTGGCCCACTCCTCCATACAGACCTTCTCCAGATCCTTCAGGTTTCGGGGCTGTCACTGGGCAATACGGACTTTCAGCTCCCTCCAAAGATTTTCTATTGAATTCAGGTCTGGAGACTGGCTAGGCCACTCCAGGACCTTGAGATGCTTCTTACGGAGCCACTCCTTAGTTGCCCTGGCTGTGTGTTTCGGGTTGTTGTCATGCTGGAAGATCCAGCCACATCCCATCTTCAATGCTCTTACTGAGGGAAGGAGGTTGTTGGCCAAGATGTCACGACACATGGCCCCATCCATCCTCCCCTCAATACAGTGCAGTCATCCTGTCCCCTTTGCAGAAAAGCATCCCCAAAGAATGATGTTTCCACCTCCATGCTTCACGGTTGGGATGGTGTTCTTGGGGTTGCACTCATCCTTCTTCTTTCTCCAAACACGGCGAGTGGAGTTTAGACCAAAAAGCTCTATTTTTGTCTCATCAGACCACATGACCTTCTCCCATTCCTCCTCTGGATCATCCAGATGGTCATTGGCAAACTTCAGATGGGCCTGGACATGCGCTGGCTTGTGCAGGGGGACCTTGCGTGCGCTGCAGGATTTTAATCCATGACGGCGTAGTGTGTTACTAATGGTTTTCTTTGAGACTGTGGTCCCAGCTCTCTTCAGGTCATTGACCAGGTCATTGACCAGGTCCTGCCATGTAGTTCTGGGTTGATCCCTCACCTTCCTCATGATCATTGATGCCCCACGAGGTGAGATCTTGCATGGAGCCCCAGACCGAGGGTGATTGACCGTCATCTTGAACTTCTTCCATTTTCTAGTAATTGCGCCAACAGTTGTTGCGTTCTCACCAAGCTGCCTGCCTATTGTCCTGTAAGGGCGGCAGGGTAGCCTAGTGGTTAGAGTGTTGGACTAGTAACCCGAAGGTTGCAAGTTCAAATCCCCGAGCTGACAAGGTACAAATCTGTCATTCTGCCCCTGAACAGGCAGTTAACCCACCGTTCCTAGGCTGTCATTGAAAATAAGAATTTGTTCTTAACTGACTTGCCAAGTAAAATAAATAGCCCATCCCAGCCTTGTGCAGGTCTATAATTTTATCCCTGATGTCCTTACACAGCTCTCTGGTCTTGGCCATTGTGGAGAGGTTGGAGTCTGTTTGATTGAGTGTGTGGACAGGTGTCTTTTATACAGGTAACGAGTTCAAACAAGTGCAGTTCATACAGGTAATGAGTGGAGAACAGGAGGGATTCTTAAAGAAAAACTACCAGGTTTGTGAGAGCTGGAATTCTTACTGGTTGGTAGGTGATCAAATACTTATGTCATGCAATAAAATGCAAATTAATTAGTTAAAAATCATACAATGTGATTTTCTGGATTTTTGTTTTAGATTCCGTTTCTCTCAGTTGAAGTGTACCTATGATAAAAATTACAGACCTCGACATGCTTTGTAAGTAGGAAAACCAGCAAAATCGGCAGTGTATCAAATACTTGTTCTCCCCACTGTATATGGATATATATATTTACCCCAAAATTATGTGTTGGATTGGAAATGATGCAGACTATTATATTGATGAAAGCAGCAATCTTTCCGCAATATTAAGCTGATCCAACCCTTAAATTTATTTTTTATTTTTTTAAAGAACAGTTCTTGTGAAAATACCCAATGTGGGAACTGTGTTGGTTCAGTCTATTAATAATAAGTCAGAAAACAACTCATTTTAATTTGAATGATTTTAATTTGTAGTATTTTTAAGACCACTATATTAGATATCAGAATAAATAACTTTTAACTTTTAACTTTTGCTCAGTCTTCCACTATTGTTCAGCATAAACCTTAGATATCAGAATAAATAACTTGTGTTCTCGGTCTTCCACTATTGTTCAGCTACATGAGATAGAGACATTTCTACAGTAATCTGATGTGCTTAAATTAAGAGCTAAATAAGCATTGAGTGGTACAGGTATCACATACTGTAGTTAGAATGTGGATAAGATCCATTGAAACATTTTGTCATTATCCAATCACAAAACCTGGACTAACATAACCCTTACGGTACATAAACCTTGTTCACTGTCTATTGACATGGCTAATGTTTGTTCCAGCAAGCCAGTGCCTCCTTTTCCCGTCAAGCCATGTTTTATAGGGGCAAAAGGGGAGGGACACAATCTATTTCTGCACCTTGGGAGTATGTCTGTACTGCCATGGCTCTCCTTAGCCCCATATTAGCCAGCCAACTTGACGAACCATACATAAAACATGACATTAAACGTTTTCTTGCATATGAGAATTGAAGGACAATATTTCTGCTTAAATGATCAGGATGCAAACAACAGGAAGGAACACGTCATCAAGGCACTATGTGATGATGATGCAGTTGAACATCACATAAACATTTGTCTGGTTGCTAAGATATTGTAAAACAATACGTTATGAATCTTTATAGTGAACTTTGAGAATTTCATTCCCACACCACTAACGTTAGAAAGCTTGGTTGTGTGTGTGTGATAATTTTATTCCATGGAACAATTAAAATTATCAGGAGTAGATGAGTAAATATGAACCAGCAGCACTTTATTTCATGTTGGACAATCATGAAATACCATACATTTATTCAGACAATGAATCTGAAAATATTTTGAGCAAACTATTGACAGGGGTTATTCATTGACATGTTTGCCCAACAATCCAGTGGCCATCTCTTTGCGTAAGACGAAGCCACTATTGGCAATAAGGCAAGTTCATGACCCCGTTTATACACTGCTGACGAAAATCAACACTAACTGGGCTCAGTCTACTATGCCCAGTACACTTAAAAGTTATAAGATCCCCATGTGTGGCATAGACTTTAGTTTGATCTTCCGGAGGATATTTAAATTGGATGTTCTGTGTGTTCATCAGCTCTTCATCCACAGTGCAGGGTTCTGAAATGAGAAGATGGTACAGGAATCAGTGTGGAACGTGTCCTTCAAGGGCCAAAGATATTTAGTTGTTTGTCATTTTAATAAATGCCATCCCTATACCCCTAGATCCTTGAGGAATATCACTTGTCAATGCCTCAGGAGCATGGTTCAACAGTTACCTTTTTTATTCCAGATGCATTTTAAAATAATAATCAATTGAACTTGAATTCCATTCCATTCCGATCGTTAAAGGGGAGTTGGCAAGCGAGACTTTGGGCCAATGTTATTTTATAGAGAACTTACTCAGACAGGTTATCGGTCGTGTCCAGATCCCGTCATGACACGTCTTGTACGCTGAAGGGGGATCAAGGATGTAGTATTTCTGGCAGACATATTGAACTGATTCTCCATTTCTGTAGCGTTCTCTGGTACCGCCGTTTGTGTCTCCGTTCATGAGATGTGGAGGTGGTCCACAGAAATCCTTGGGCTCTAGGAAGACATGGGTGTGGTTATAAAAGTAACTTTACTAGTCCTGTATTCAGGGATGGTCCTGGCCATTGCTGCCTGTATTAGTGGACCGATACAGACGTTTGTATGTTCATTCCATTGTGATCACTACAAGCATGTGAGAAAGTGAAGGAAAACACATCCTTACCAGTCTGAGCTGATGAAGCATCCACATTCACCCATACCACCAGACACAGCAGAGTCAGAGATGATTTCATGTTGATCAAATGGTAGATGCAGTAAAAATGGAAGGAGTAGAACATAAATAAACAGTGTCTATCCCAAAGTTAATGTTTGCCTACAGAGTTCCAGCCCCCAGGGAGCACTGAAGAGTGGGGGACTGATCCAAAATAATGGAATACTCAAACATATTGATTTCAATCTATTACAGTAGAATCACAGGAAACATCACACAGTTCTTGTGATAATGATTACTATAAAAAGACTTTGGGTGGTGGAAGTGCCCTCCAAATACAGTAATTAGACTGCTGTGTCATCACCTCTAGCAATGGGCTAATTATTCTAGTGGTTAGCGCATTGGGCCACTAACTGAAAGGTTGCTGGATCGAATCCCAAAGCAATCTGTCATCCTGCCCCTGAACAAGGCAGTTAACCCACTGTTCCCCGGTAGGCCGTCATTTTAAATAAGAATTTGTTCTTAACTGACTTGCCTGATTAAATGTTAAAATGTGAAGATTTTTTTTCTGGTAACTACCTTCAAATGAATCAATTATTAATAGGTTATAATTGTCTAATTAACATATGTTCATGTAAATACCTGGTACTTTCTGTACTTTAAAATACAGTCCTACAGACTTACCTTGACACTCGATTGTCTTACTCCACTCTCCGTTCTTGCAAGTTGCTTTTCCTCTTGAGCCTTTGTTTGGGCCGCTAAGGCATCCATAATCTATTTTGTCCCCATTTTCATATCTCTCTCGGTCAGGAATCAGCAGCATTCTGGTGTCTGCACCCTCAGGTTTACTACAGTAATCTGCAAGTGAAGCACAGACATGGACAAATACCCTCCTCCATACACTCTTTTGGCTCCTCCATTTCCACCACATCTTGTAAAAACAGTGTAATGTGTTACTCTGTGTGGAAATATCAATCCAATTGCAAGGTTCGACATTAAAGCTTGTACGGGACAAGTGAAAATCAAAATAGTCAGGCAAGCAAAATATAGACTTAAGTTGTTCGAATGGAAGTAAAAAAATACATTATAATAACATCAAACAATTACTCAGATCAGAATTTAATCAAAGTGTCCTCCGGATGTGATGTGTTCTCACAATTTGGGGCGGCAGCATAGCCGAGAGCGTTGGACTAGTAACCGAAATGTTGCAAGATTGAATCCCCGAGCTGACAAGGTAAAAATCTGTTGTTCTGCCCCTGAGAGAGGCAGTTAACCCACCGTTCCTAGGCCGTCATTGAAAATAAGAATTTGTTCTTAACTGACTAACCAAGTAAAAATAAAGATCAAATAAAAATAAATCTCAGCAGAGCACAACAAAATATAATGATTGTATTGCATTGAGAGCCACAAGCAGTTTTTCAATCACATTTTTGTACACTACATTCTGAAAGTATTCAGACCCCTTGACCTTTTCCGTATTTTGTTAAGTTACAGCCTTATTCTAAAATGTAATAATTTTTTTTTATTCCCTCATCAATCTACACACAATACCCCATAGTTACAAAGCAAAAACAGTTTTTTAGACATTTTTGAAAATGTATTTAAAAAAGAAACATAAGTATCACAATTACATTCTTATTCAGACCCTTTACTCAGAACTTTGTAGAAGCGCCTCTGGCAGCGATTACAGCATCAAGTTTTCTTGGGTAGGACGCTACAAGCTTGGCACACCTGTATTTGGGGAGTTTCTCTCATTCTTATTGTCGCTGCACAGCTATTTTCAGGTCTCTCTGTCTTTACCTCGATCCTGACTAGTTTCCCAGTCCCTGCCGCTGAAAAACATCCCCACAGCTTGATGCTGCCGTCCTATGCTTCACCGTAGGGATTAGTGCCAATACCGCACAATGACAGGTTTCCTCAAGATGTGACGCTTGGTATTCAGTCCAAAGAGTTCAATCTTGGTTTCATCAGACCACAGAATCTTGTTTCTCATGGTCTGAAAGTCCTTTAGGTGCCTTGTCCTTCTGGAAGGTTCTCCCATCTCCACAGATGAACTTTGGAGCTCTATCAGACTGACCATCGGGTTCTTGGTCACCTCCCCGACCAAGGCCCTTCTCCCCCGATTACTCAGTTTGGCCGGGCGGCCAGCTCTAAGAAGAGTCTTGGTCTTTCCAAACTTCTCCCACTTAATAATGTGGAGGCTACTGTATTCTTGGGGAGCTTCAATGTTCGAGACCTTTTTTGATACCCTTCCCAAGATCTGTGCCTCGACACAATCCTGTCTCAGATCTCCACGGACACACGTCTTGGTTTTTGCTCTGACATGCACTGTCAACAGTGGGACCTTATTTAGAAAGGTGTGTGAGAAGGAAATGCTACCACTTTACAAACAGAGAATGTAATTGAGATGATGCACAAGTGGAACGTGCTGTTTGTAGTGAATATATACTCTACATAGGTCTACCAACGGACAGTTTTTGTTGGACATTACATTCACTGTTAGATCAGTTACATTGCTATCTAGCAACAATATCAATAACAACAATAATAATATTACCCAGCTCTAGACAGATGGTATTCTACATTTTTGTCTCATTCTCTGTATGGTAATAATAATGATACTAATGTATTTCATTTTGTAAAGTGTCTTCTTGCATCATACAACACAATTTGGACTTGAGCTTTCACACAAGTCAAAAATCTGTCTTACTTTTCCAAAGGACAAGTGGGTAATAAAGTTAATGTCAAGCCCTGAAATGTAGTAAACGCATTAAGCACTTCAATGTTTACAGTACTATAGTAATGCCATAGACATTAAACACACAAGAAGAAAGAGCATCCCCACCCCTGTTTTGGTTAAAAGCTGAGGGATGAAATGTTACCACTCTCAAATTCATAGACATAGCTATAGATGCAAGGATAGACCATCCATGATATCAACATTATACTTTGAACCATCTATTGAGGCTATATAGTGTTTGTTTACATTTACTTTGTTTACAAACAAAGGAGTAAAACAATCTTATATTTTGGGTTATGATGAGGTGCGACAGTTGAACTGAGCTCATGAGTCATTTATAAGTTATGTTCTTCAAGAATCATTTGGTACATGTAATTCATTTAGAAGTCCAACAATGGGTGTAGCAACTGCAGATTGCCCCTTTAAACTGACCTTTGCCCTTGATGGTCTTATCCCACTCGCCGTTCTTACAAGTTGCAAGACATCCATACTCAACTTGGTCCCCATTTTCATAACGTTCTTGATCAGGAATCGGCAGCATTCTCCTCCCTTCACCCTCAGGCTTACCACAGTACTCTGCAGATGAAGCACAGCATGTTTGAACTATCAAAGTGCAACTAACTACATTGACTGAGACGGTCCCGCTTCAAATGACATTCAGTTAATAAAGCCTTCATGATGCGTTCATCAGCACTACATAAATGTATTACAAATCATCTACAACAGTATGTCATGCTTTATAAATGGTTCATAAATGGGACATAACTGTGTGAAATAATCACCAATGTCCAATGTGACATAACCCACTATGTCAAATATGATAAAATAATCTCCCAGTGCATTACTCATTGGCTTAATCTACCAACCAATCATCTCTACAAGAACTTCCCCCATGTGTCTTGTGCATTAGTCGGTCAGACGTCTTGGCAGTAAAGAGATTGTGTTTGTAACTCTTATTGGGATAGTTTTCCCCACAATCGACCAAAGATTATAAGTGTGTAGTCTTTATTCATCTGTGTGAAGCCATTAACTTTATTCAGTAAGGTCATTCCCATACAATTCTATGGTCACTCCCACTAAGGCCAACGTTGAATGGTTGATATCCCAGGCTTATATGTGTGCAATAGCCTGTGGACGAGGTTTGTATCTGGTCAAACACAATTATTTCCAGAAGTTTATTAAGGGTTGGTAACAGGCTGATTGGTCAGCTATTTGAGCCAGTAAAGGGGGCTTTAATATTCTTGGGTAGCGGGATTACTTTAGCTTCCCTCCAGGCCTGAGGGCACACGCTCTCTAGTAGGCTTAAATTGAAGATGTGGCAATATTATCTGCTATTATCCTCAGTAATTTTCCATCCAGATTGTCAGACCCCGGTGGCTTGTCACTGTCGACAGACAAAAATACTTTTTTCACCTCTTCCACACTGACTTTACGAAATTCAAAAGTACAATTCTTGTACTTTTGGTCCGATCTACTTGAATGTGTAGTGCCAGTGTTTGTTGCTGGAATGTCATCCCTAAGTTTGCTTTTCCTTGCCAATGAAAAGGTCATTAAAGTAGGTTTCAATATCAGTGGGCTTTGTGATGAATGAGCCATCTGATTCAATGAATGAAGGAGAGAGTTGGCTTTTCCCCCAAAAAATTTAATTTAAGTTGCTCCATAATGTTTTACTATCATTCTTTATATATTCTTTATATCTTTGTTTCATTGTGTAGTTTTTATTTTTTTTAGTTTAGTCACATGATCTCTTAATTTGCAGTACGTTTGCCAATCGGTTGTGCAGCCAGACTTATTTGCCAAACATTTTGCCTCATCCCTCTCAACCATACTTTAAATAAAATTCCTCATCAATCCAAGGGGATGTAACCATTTTTACAGTCATTTTCTTAATGGGTGCATGCTTATTACTAACTGGAATAAGTAGTTACATAAATGCATCAAGTGCAGCGAGGTGCCGGCTAGCGGAGTGGAACACTTAAAAATTAAAGGAGAGCCGTACACTCTATGAGAACAGATGCAAAAATATTTATGTCCAACGATTTGACAGACAAGCTGTCTTCATCAGGGTATGACAGACAAGCTGTCTTCATCAGGGTATGACAGACAAGCTGTCTTCATCAGGGTATATGTCCAACGTCAGGGTATGATGACGACAGCTTGTCTGTCGAAACGTTGGACATAAATATTTTTGCATCTGAGCTCCTAGATTGTGCGGCTCTCCTTTTATTTTTAAGTGCTCCTCATTAAACACCACAGACCAGCAAATATTCTTTACATCATCAACATATGAATCACTACAAAACTTGTTTTATGACCTTTTATACGCTATATTAGGCCCAGCGTTTGGAACTTTGGTTATCCTAGATATGTGTCACGCCCTGGTCTTAGTATTCTGTGTTCTCTTTATTATTTTGGTTAGGCCGGGGTGTGACATGAGTGATTTATGTGGTTTGTTTGGTCTAGGGGTTTGTAGTTTATGGGATTGTGTTTAGTTAAGTAGTCTAGGAAAGTCTATGGTTGCCTAGAGTGGTTCTCAATCAGAGGAAGGTGTTTATCGTTGTCTCTGATTGGGAACCATATTTAGGCAGCCATATTCTTTGAGTATTTCGTGGGTGATTGTTCCTGTCTCTGTGTTTTGCACCAGTTAGGACTGTTTTCGTTTTTTCATGTTTCTTGTTTTGTATAAGTGTATTGTTCACATTTTCATCTTTCATTAAAGATGTATAAAGATAACCACGCTGCATTTTGGTCCTCCTCTCTTTCACCTGAAGAAAACCGTAACAGAATCACCTACCACAACAGGACCAAGCGGCGTGGTGACAGGCAGCGGCAGCAGGAGCTGTGCAAAGAGGAATGGACATGGGAGGACGAATTGGACGGTAAAGGACACTGGGCACAGCCAGGAGAATATCGCCGCCCCAAAGAAGAGATGGAGGCAGCGAAAGCGGAGAGGCGCTGGTATGAGGAGGCAGCACGGCGGCGCGGACGGAAGCCCGAGAGTCAGCCCCAAACATTTATTGGGGGGGGGCACAGGGAGAGTGTGGCAGAGTTAGGAGTCAAACCTGAGCCAACACCCCTGTTTATCGTAAGGAGCCAAGGAGGAAACCAGAACCAGAGCTGGTGTTGGAGGTGAGCGAAGCAGAGACTGAAGAAATTAATGTGGAAATTGGAAGCGAGAGTTATGAGGGAGTTGCTGTGTTGGTGCATGAGGCACGGAATTTGCCCGACGGAGCGTGTCGGGGATTTGATGGCACCTGGGTCAGCTCTCCATACTCGTCCTGAGGTGCGTGCTAGTCGGCTGGTGAAGATTGTGCCAGCCTCACGCACCAGGCCTCCTGTGCACCTCCCTAGCCTTGCACGTCCTGTGCCATCTCAGCGCTACAGTGCGCCTAGCAGTGCTAACCGTGTTATGCGGTGGAACGCACTGTGTCCCCAGTAAGCGTGCTTAGCCCGGTACGCTACATCTCAGCTCCTCACATCTGCCGGGCTAGGGTGAAGATCCAGCCAGGGCGGTTGGTGCCAGCCCTGCTCTCAAGATCTCCAGTACGCCTTCACGGTCCGGTCCATCCAGTGCCACCTCCACACACCAGTCCTCCGGTGGCAGCTCCCCGCACCAGGCTTCCTGTGCGTGTCCTCGGCCCAGTACCACCAGTGCCAGCACCACGCACCAGGCCTACAGTGCGCCTCGCCTGTCCAGCGCTGCCAGAGCCTCCCTCCTCTCCAGTGCCGCCGGAGTCTCCCGCCTGTCCAGCGCCGCCGGAGTCTCCCGCCTGTCCAGCGCCGCCGGAGTCTCCCGCCTGTCCAGCGCCGCCAGAGTCTCCCGCCTGTCCAGCGCCGCCGGAGTCTCCCGCCTGTCCAGCGCCGCCGGAGTCTCCCGCCTGTCCAGCGCCGCCGGAGTCTCCCGCCTGTCCAGCGCCGCCGGAGTCTCCCGCCTGTCGTGAGTCGCCGGAGTCTCCCGCCTGTCGTGAGTCGCCGGAGTCTCCCGCCTGTCGTGAGTCGCCGGAGTCTCCCGCCTGTCGTGAGTCGCCGGAGTCTCCCGCCTGTCGTGAGTCGCCGGAGTCTCCCGCCTGTCGTGAGTCGCCGGAGTCTCCCGCCTGTCGTGAGTCGCCAGAGTCTCCCGCCTGTCGTGAGTCGCCAGAGTCTCCCGCCTGTCGTGAGTCGCCAGAGTCTCCCGCCTGTCGTGAGTCGCCAGAGTCTCCCGCCTGTCGTGAGTCGCCAGAGTCTCCCGCCTGTCGTGAGCCGCCAGAGTCTCCCGCCTGTCGTGAGCCGCCAGAGTCTCCCGCCTGTCGTGAGCCGCCAGAGTCTCCCGCCTGTCGTGAGCCGCCAGAGTCTCCCGCCTGTCGTGAGCCGCCAGAGTCTCCCGCCTGTCGTGAGCCGCCAGAGTCTCCCGCCTGTCGTGAGCCGCCAGAGTCTCCCGCCTGTCGTGAGCCGCCAGAGTCTCCCGCCTGTCGTGAGCCGCCAGAGTCTCCCGCCTGTCGTGAGCCGCCAGAGTCTCCCGCCTGTCGTGAGCCGCCAGAGTCTCCCGCCTGTCGTGAGCCGCCAGAGTCTCCCGCCTGTCGTGAGCCGCCAGAGTCTCCCGCCTGTCGTGAGCTGCCAGAGTCTCCCGCCTGTCATGAGCAGTCAGCATGGAGCAGCCAGAGCCGCCAGTCAGCATGGAGCAGCCAGAGCCGCCAGTCAGCATGGAGCAGCCAGAGCCGTCAACCTGCCTGAGCTTCCTCTCAGTCCTGAGCTTCCTCTCAGTCCCGAGCTACCCCTCAGTCCCGAGCTACCCCTCAGTCCCGAGCTACCCCTCAGTCCCGAGCTGCCCCTCAGTCCCGAGCTGTCCCTCAGTCCGGAGCTGCCCCTCAGTCCAGAGGGGCCCTTTGTTGAGATTAGTAGGCTAAGGTTGACGGCGAGGGTCGCCAATCTAAGGACGCTAAGGAGGTGGACAAAGACTATGATGGAGTGGGGTCCACGTCCAGCGCCAGAGCCTCCACCGTGGACAGATGCCCACCCAGACCCTCCCCTATGGGTTTAGGTGTGCGGCCGGGAGTCCGCACCTTTGGGGGAGGGGGTACTGTCACGCCTTGGTCTTAGTATTCTGTGTTCTCTTTATTATTTTGGTTAGGCCAGGGTTTGACATGGGTTTTGTAGTTTATGGGATTGTGTTTAGTTAAGTAGTCTAGGAAAGTCTATGGTTGCCTAGAGTGGTTCTCAATCAGAGGCAGGTGTTTATCGTTGTCTCTGATTGGGAACCATATTTAGGCAGCCATATTCTTTGAGTATTTCGTGGGTGATTGTTCCTGTCTCTGTGTTTTGCACCAGTTAGGACTGTTTTAGTTTTTTTCACGTTTCTTGTTTTGTATAAGTATATTGTTCACATTTTCATCTTTCATTAAAGATGTATAAAGATAACCACGCTGCATTTTGGTCCTCCTCTCTTTCACCTGAAGAAAACCTTAACAATTTGACTATTATATTGTGATCACTGCATCCTATGGATTAGGATACTGCTTTAAAGTATATATTTACAGCGTTAGTAAAGATGTGATCAATACATGTTGATTTAAATCCTGTACCGTTTGTAACTACCCTGGCAGGTTGACTGGCAACCTAATCCAGATTGCAGGCACTGGTTACAGTTTGAAGTTTTTTCCTGAGTGGGCAGCTTGATGATAGCCAGTCAATATTTAAATCACCCAGAAAATATACTTCTCTGTTGATATCACGTACATTATCATCTTCGCTCGCTTGTAACCGCTAGAAACCACTAAAAACCGCTAGAAAGAGCTAGAAACCACTAAACGGATACAAACCGCTAGGAACCACACAAAAGACCACACTTGCCATTTTGGCACTGAGTTGGATTTTGGAGGGGATTTTTTTTGCAGAGCTTTTATTAATACTTTAATTAGTGGACCAACTGGCAAGTGTCTTCACTGACATTTTCAACCTCTCCCTGACCGAGTCTGTAATACCTACATGTTTCAAGCAGACCGCCATACTTCCTGTGCCCAAGGAAGCGAATGTAACCTGCCTAAATAATTACCGCCCCATAGCACTCGGTAGCCATGAAGTGCTTTGAAAGGCTGGTGATGGATCACATCAACAGCATCCTCCCGGATACCCTAGACCCACTCCAATTTGCATACCACTCCAACAGATCCACAGATGATGCAATCTCAATCGCACTCCACACTGCCCTTTCAAACCTGGACAAAAGGAATACCTATGTGAGAATGCTATTTATTGACCACAGCTCAGCGTTCAACACCATAGTGCCCTCGAAGCTCATCACTAAGCTAAGGACACAGGGAGTAAACACCTCCCTCTGCAACTGGTTGTAAGGGTAGGCAACAACACGTCTGCCACGATGATCCTCAACACTGGGGACGCTCAGGGGTGTGTACTTAGTCCCCTCCTGTACTTCATGTTCACCCTCAACTACGTGACCAAACATGACTCCAGCACCATCATTAAGTTTGCTGACAACACAACAGTTGTAGGCCTGATCACCTACAACTATTAGACAGTCTATAGGGAGGAGGTCAGAGATCTGGCATCAAAGACTCCAGTCACCCAAGTCATAGACTGTTTCTCTGCTATCGCATGGTAAGCGGGTACCAGAGCGCCAAGTCCAGGACCAAAAGGCTCCTTAACAGCTTCTACCCCCAAGGCATAAGACTGCTGAACAATTAATCAAATGGCTACCGGACTATTTACATTGGATGGCAACAACAACTGCCTGAGTTACACCAGGAACGCACAATCCCTCCATCAGTGCTCAGACTATCCGCAATAGGCTGAAAGAGGAAGGCCTGAGGGCTTGTAGGCCTGTTGTAAGGCAGGTCCTAACCAGACATCACCTGCAAATGTTACTTTTGATTTTGACTCCCCTTTGTTCACGGACACATTATTCCATTTTTGTTAGTCACATCTGTGGAATTTGTTCAGTTTATATCTCAGTTGTTGAATCTTGTTATGTTCATACAAATATTTACACGTTAAATTTGCTGAAAATAAACGCAGTGGACAGTGAGAGGACGTTTCTTTTTTTGCTGAGTTTATATTCCCGAATTCCTGTCAAAAACATAAAAAGTGAATATGGAATTGAAGGCAGAAATTGTCGTCACTTTCCCTGCGTATCAGAAGAGTAATGTGCTGTTTCCCTATGATGATGTACAATAGTATCTAAATGTAGCAAAGTAAACACATCAGTTACGTTTGCTCACTTTGTACAGTCTAGTCAGTGTCTTACAGAGCAATTGGTGGATACTAACACAATGTGGGCACTACAAGCATGTGAGAAAGTGAAGGAAACACATCCTTACCAGTCTGAGCTGATGAAGCATCCACATTCACCCATACCACCAGACACAGCAGAGTCAGAGATGATTTCATGTTGATCAAATGGTAGATGCAGTAAAAATGGAAGGAGTAGAAGACAAATATAGAGTGTCTATCCCAAAGTTAATGTTTGTTTACAGAGTTCCAGCCCCCAGGGAGCACTGAAGAGAACCACTGTTCAGAGGGACTGACCCAAAATACTAGAATTCAATCAAACCTACATTGCGGGGAGGGGAAACACTGAGGAAAATGCTCAATGTAGGAACTGCATTGGTTCAGTCTATTCATTAATTGAGCAAATCAAAACTCATTTAAAAGTGCAAATCATTTGGTCAGCCATATAGAGACATATCTAATCTGAAGAGCATAGATTTAGAGATAGAAATACATTTAGACAGGTAGCAAATACTTTGAATGTTGATTGTAATGATAATAAGCTCCATTTGTAAGGTCATTGATGAATCACCAAATATGCTGAACAAATGTGTACTGACATAAACCTCACATAAATCTGTCTGTTTACTGTCTATTGACATAGCTATGTTTGTTCCAGCAAGACAACCTTTTCCCGTCAAGCCGTATTATCCAGGGGCAAAAGGGGAGGGTCAAAATCGATTTAAAGTTCATGTTTTATTGACTTCTACACCTTGAGAGCACGCCAGGGTTTACCTCACATTAACCTACCAACTAAACAAAACACACAATGTTACATTTAACTTTTTCTTGCATATGAGATTTGAAAGTCAATATTCCTGCCTCAATGTGTAGAATGCAAAGAACACATCTATGACACTCAGTAACGATGATGCAGTTGAAATACTTGGCAAGGACCACAAGGACATTTTACTAGATATTGTCTGGCTGCTTTGATATTGTAAAAAATATACGTTATGTTTCTTTATAGTGAACTTTGATCCTGTCATCCCCAGCACCACTAACTTCCCACTGAGCACACACTAGTTGAATCAACGTTGTTTCCATGTCATGGAAATTAAATTGAACCCACGTGGAATAGATGTTGATTTGCCGTCTGTGTCCAGTGGGATGAGAAGGTGTATGAGATAATATTCCAGGGAACAATTAAAATAATAAATATGAGTTTAGAGTAGATTGGATTAGAGTAGATTAGAGTAGATTTGTTTAGATTAGAGTACATTGTATTAGAGTAGAGTAGAGTAGATTCGATTAGAGTAAATTAGATTTTATTAAATTAAATTGATTAAATCAAATTAGAATCAGAGGCACTTTATTTAATGTTGGACAATCATGAAGCTGAAAATAATTTAAGAAAACTATTGACAGGGGTTATTCGTTGACATGTTTGTCCAACAAGCCAGTGGCCATCTCTTCCCGTCAGCTGAAGCCACTATTGGCAATGAGGCAATTTCATGACCCTATGTATACACTGCTGACGAAAATCAACACTTCCTGGGCTAAATCTACTATGACCAGTACACTTAAAATTGATATAGTCCACATGTGTAACAGAGTGATTAGTTTGATCTTTCTGACGATGCATGAATTGGATTTTCTGTGTGTTCATCAGCTGATCGTCCACAGTGTAGGGTTCTGAAACGAGAAGATGGTACAGGAATCAGTGTGTGAATATGTCCTGAAGATCAGGTGGCATTACAATTGGCTACAGTAGCAAGTCAATGTGCTGTGGTACAGGTTAGTCGATGTCATTAGTACATGTAGGCAGGGGTAAAGTGACTGCATAGATAATAACAGCAAGTAGCAGCAGTGTAAAGACAAAGGGGTAGGGGGATGGGGGGCTGTCAATGTAAATAGTCCGGGTGGCCATTTTATTAATTGTTCAGCCGTCTTATGGCTTAGGGGTAGAAGCTGTTAAGGAGCCTTTTAGACCTAGACTTGGCGATCCAGTACTGCTTGCCGGCTTGAGAGGACAGTATGGGCCTTCCTCTGACACCGCCTAGTATATACAGTGGGGCAAAAAAGTATTTAGTCAGCCACCAATTGTGCAAGTTCTCCCACTTAAAAAGATGAGAGAGGCCTGTAATTTTCATCATAGGTACACTTCAACTATGACAGACAAAATGAGATTTTTGTCTCCAGAAAATCACATTGTAGGATTTTGTATGAATTTATTTGCAAATTATGGTGGAAAATAAGTATTTGGTCAATAACGAAAGTTTATCTCAATACTTTGTTATATACCCTTTGTTGGCAATGACAGAGGTCAAACGTTTTCTGTAAGTCTTCACAAGGTTTTCACACACTGTTGCTGGTATATTGGCCCATTCCTTCATGCAGATCTCCTCTAGAGCAGTGATGTTTTGGGACCTTTGCTGGGCAACACGGACTTTCAACTCCCTCCAAAGATTTTCTATGGGGTTGAGATCTGGAGACTGGCTAGGCCACTCCAGGACCTTGAAATGCTCCTTCGTTGCCCGGGCGTTGTGTTTGGGATCATTGTCATGCTGAAAGACCCAGCCACGTTTCCTCTTCAATGCCCTTGGTGATGGAGGTTTTCACTCAAAATCTCACGATACATGGCCCCATTCATTCTTTCCTTTACACGGATCAGTCGTCCTGGTCCCTTTGCAGAAAAACAGCCCCAAAGCATGATGTTTCCACCCGCATGCTTCACAGTAGGTATGGTGTTCTTTGGATGCAACTCAGCATTCTTTGTCCTCCAAACACGACGAGTTGAGATTTACCAAAAAGTTATATTTTGGTTTCATCTGACCATATGACATTCTCCCAATCTTCTTCTGGATCATCCAAATGCTCTCGAGCAAACTTCAGACGGGCCTGGACATGTACTGGCTTAAGCAGGGGGACACGTCTGGCACTGCAGTATTTGAGTCCCTGGCAGTGTAGTGTGTTACTGATGGTAGGCTTTGTTACTTTGGTCCCAGCTCTCTGCAGGTAATTCACTAGGTCCCCCCGTGTGGTTCTGGGATTTTTGCTCACCGTTCTTGTGATCATTTTGACCCCACGGGGTGTGATCTTGCGTGGAGCCCCAGATCGAGGGAGATTATCAGTGGTCTTGTATGTCTTCCATTTCCTAATAATTGCTCCCACAGTTGATTTCTTCAAACCAAGCTGCTTACCTATTGCAGATTCAGTCTTCCCAGCCTGGTGCAGGTCTACAATTTTGTTTCTGGTGTCCTTTGACAGCTCTTTGGTCTTGGCCATAGTGGAGTTTGGAGTGTGACTGTTTGAGGTTGTGGACAGGTGTCTTTTATACTGATAACAAGTTCAAACAGGTGCCATTAATACAGTTAACGAGTGGAGGACAGAGTAGCCTCTTAAAGAAGAAGTTGCAGGTCTGTGAGAGCCAGAAATCTAGCTTGTTTGTAGGTAACAAAATACTTATTTTCCACCATAATTTGCAAATAAATTCATTAAAAATCCTACAATGTGATTTTCTGGATTTTTTCCCATCATTTTGTCTGTAACAGTCGACGGAAATTACAGGCCTCTCTCATCTTTTTAAGTGGGAGAACTTGCACAATTGGTGGCTGACTAAATACTTTTTTTGCCCCAATGTATGTCCTGGATGACAGGAAGCTAGGCCCCATTGATGTACTGGGCCGTACGCACTACCCTACGTCGCGCCTTACGGTCAGATGCCGAGGCGTTGCCATACCAGGTGGTGATGCATCCAGTCAGGATGCTCTCAATGGTGCAGCTGTAGCACACCTGAAGTAATTTGTTGTTGTCCATAAAGAGATTTGCTTTGTTTTTGCTGACCTTAAATGTTTACCTTCACAGATGGGGAAATGGCTGTTCCACCCCCCACCCCCCCTTGGAGCACAGTACCTGTGGGTTTCCCTTCAGTTGGTGTGCTGGGTTGGGGCAGCTGAACCTGAGCTCATAACCACCCGTCCAGCAATAGCCTAGGGGACACAACTCACCACTATGGGGAAAGATCATATTGCAGGGTGTTGTATAGCCTTTAACTTCATGAACTGTTGTTAATGCTTTGATTCTATCTAGAAGAAGCTCCATGAGTTGTCTTTGATAACTTCATTTGATTCAACAAGTCACGTCTAAAATCACTAAATTGCTGTATTGAACATCTGCACACCTGATACAACGTCTGCAGGTACATATTGTTGTCGAAAAAGTGATTTGCTTAGTTATAAAACATAAACATAGCTCGTTGAAATTTGCACAAGAAAACCCATCAATCCACAAAGTATCCAATTTAAACCATTAATGAAAGACACATTCCACCTCAACTTCCCTTATAAGCCATTGTCTATATTTATGGTAACATCCATCTTTACGTGAAGAGTCTCTTTTTGTACCATGCTCAGCTCAACTCAATCTTTCTCCGTTAGATCCTCTAGATTGTAATATGGATTTGAATCTGTGCATCCAACAAGCTGCTGTAACATAAAACCAGTAATAGCAACATGAAACCAGAAATACTTTTCATACACCTGATATGGTCTACTGGATGAAGATAATGTTCTTATGTACAGATGTAGGATATTCATTTTATTGCTCTTTTGTTGCTAACAATTTACCTGTACAGCAGAAAATGCAAACTTGTACTGTATTTATGTTTTAAAAAGGCTTCTAAAGTTAGTAATTTCCACTTTGAAATTTCAGACTTAAATTTAAATTAAATTGCCCTAACAGAAAATGTTTCAACCCTGTAGTATCTGGGATCTACATCTGTTTATATTAGTTACTATGCTCTTACTAAGCAGTAATGTATTACAGCAGTGTTACGTTACTACACCTAATAGGAAATGCACATGCGCACTATTGTGCCGGGAACTGTAGAGCACGAGTGGTTTTGACTAAACGAAGAACTAACTGTACTCCCGTCTCCTGCCTGGTCATTTCTCCACAACACAAATATTACAAACCCTTATAAAAATGTCCATTAATGATATTCCACATAATAATTCACATTTCCTGTTGCTGCAGGATTTGTTCCCTGCTGTAGCAAACTGGCTTGAGTTAAGATCCTCAATAAGGAGTATGAGAAAAAGCTGTGGTCAACATGGTCCATATTTCCGCTTCTACATACGGTTCACAAAATGTGAAGATCTCCTCTTCAAACAGCTCTGTTCAAAGTTGGTATCTCACCCTTTCTCAACCTCTCTCCTCTTTTGGTTGTCTTTTCCCCTCCACAGTTCACAAGTACACATTATCTTTAAAGAACAAAGATGTTCTGACAGAGCTGTAGATGCCTAGCCTAGCATTATTTCTTGCTGCATCGATCTTTGCAGATTATTCCCATACTCCACTCCTTGTTTTGAAAGAAGCTGTTTGTATTTGAGAGCTCTGAGGACCTCACCTCAAGGTGGTGTAGCTACATTAGGATATAGGCTACTTCTATTTATCAGACCTGGGTTTAACATTCAGACGGATTACCAGTACGCATACTCATAGTAAGAGCTTACCAGCTGGCAAGTGTCTTCACTGACATTTTCATGCTCTCCCTGACCCAGCTTGTAATACACTATATATACAAAAGTATGTGGACACCGCTTCAAATTAGTGGATTCGGCTATGTCAGCAACACCTGTTGATATGTGTATACAATCGACCACATAGCCATGCAATCTCCATAGACAAAAATAGGCCTTACTGAAAAGCTCAGTGACTTTTAACATGGCACCATCATAGGATACCACCTTTCCAACTAGTCAGTTTGTCAAATTTCTGCCCTGCTAGAGCTGCCCCGGGCAATTGTAAGCGCTCTTATTGAGAAGTGGAAATGCCTAGCAGCAACAACAGGGCAGCCACAAAGTGGTAGGCCACACAAGCTCACAGAGCGGAACCGCTGAATGCTGAAGCGCTAGGTTGCAGCACTCAGTACTGAGTTCCAAACTGCATCTGGAAGCAACATCAGCACAAGAACTGTTCATCCAGGGCTTTGTGAAATGGGTTTCCCTGGCCAAGCAGTCACACACAAGCTTAAGATCACCATGTACAATGCCAAGCGTCGGCTGGAGTGGTGTGAAGCTCACCGCCATTGGACTCTAGAGCAGTGGAAATGCGTTCTCTGGAGTCATGAATCACGTTTCACCATCTGGTAGTCTGAAGGACGAATCTAGGTTTGGCGTATGCCAGGATAATACTACCTGCCCCAATGCATAGTGGCAACTTTAAAGTTTGGTGGAGGAAGAATAATGGTCTGGGGCTGTTTTTCATGGTTTGGGCTGGGCCCCTTTGTTCCAGTGAAGGGAAATCTAAATGCTACAGCATACAATTGCATTGTAGACGATTCTGGGCTTCCACCTTTGTGGCAACAGTTTGGGGAAGGCCCTTTCCTGTTTCAGCATGACAGCAATTCAATGGCTCAGACACGAGACGTATGTGGCTGGGTCTACAGAAAATCACGGACTACAACAAGAAAACCAGCCACTTCACGGACACCGACGTCTTGCTTCCAGACAAACTAAACACCTTCTTTGTCCTCTTTGAGGAAAATACAGTGCCACCGACGCGGCCTACTCACAAGGACTGTGTGTTCTTCTTCTCCAAGGCCGGCGTGAGTAAGACATTTAAATTAGTTATCCCTCACAAGGCTGCCGGCCCAGACGGTATCCCTAGCCGCGTCCTTAGAGCATGCGCAGACCAGCTGGCTGATGTGTTTACAGACATATTCAATCTCTCCCTATCCCAGTTTGCTGTCCCAACATGCTTCAAGATGGCGACTATTGATCCTGTACCCAAGAAGGCTAAGGTTAGTGAACTAAATGACTATCCCCCCATAGCACCTACTTCTGTCATCATGAAGTGCTTTGAGAGACTAGTCAAGGATCATATCACCTCCACCTTACCTGTCACCTTACCGCCCCAATAGGTCCACAGAAGATGCAATCACCATCACACTGTCCTATCCCATCTGAACAAGAGGAATGCCTATGTAAGAATGCTGTTCATTGACTACAGCTCAGCATTCAACACCATAGTACACCTCCAAGCTCATCATTAGGCTTGAGGCCCTGGGTCTCAACTCGCCCTGTGTGATTTGGTCCTGGACTTCCTGATGGTTTGCCCCCAGGTGGTGAAGGTAAGAAACAACATCTACACTTCGCTGATCCTCACCACTGGAGCCCCACAAGGGTGTGTGATCAGCCCCCTCCTGTACTCCCTGTTCACCCATGACTGTGTGGCCATGCACGCCTCCAACTTGATCATCAAGTTTGCAGACAACATAACAGTAGTAGGCTTGATCACCAACAACAAATTAGACAGCAGGTATGTATGGGGTGAGGGCACTGGGAGTGTGTTGTCAGGAAAACAACCTGTCACTCAATGTCAACAAAAGAAATAAGATGATCGTGGACTTCAGGAAACAGCAGAAGGGGCACCCCCCCTTTCCACATCAATGGGGCAGTAGTGGAGAAGATGGAATGTTTTAAGTTCATCGGCGTACACATCCCAGACAAACTGAAATGGTCCACTCACACAGTGTGGTGAAGAAGGCCTAACAGCGCCTCTTCTACCTCAGGAGGCTGAAGAAATTTGTCTTGCCACCTAAAACCGTCACAAACTGTTACAGATGCACAATTGAGAGCATTCTGTAACACCGCCTGGTACGTCGACTGCACCACCCACAACAGCAGGGCTCTCCAGAGGGTGGTGCGGTCTGCACAACACATCACCGGGGGGTCATGCTACCTGCCTTTCAAGACACCTACAGCACCCGATTTCACAGGAAGTCCAAAAGATCATCAAGGACAACAACCACCCGATCCACTGCCTGTTCACCCCGCTAGCTACCATCCAGAAGGCGAGGTCAGTACAGGTGCATCAAAGCTGGGGCCGAGAGACTGAAAAATAGCTTCTATCTCAAGGCCATCAGACTGTATTACTGCCATCACTAACACAGAGAGGCTGCTGTCTAGATACAGACTTGAAATAATTTCCCCATCTAACAAATGAATCACTGGTCACTTTATTAATGTCGCTTTAATAATGATGTTTACATATCCTGCATTACTCATCCCATATGTATATTCAGTTTTTATACCATCTATTGCATCTTGTCTATGCCGCTCGGTCATTGCTCATCCATATATTTATATCTACATATTCTTATTCCATCTCATTACTTACATTTGTGTGTATTAGGTAGTTGTTGTGGAATTGTTAGATTACTTCTTAGATATTGTTGCACTGTCCTGTCAGAACTAGAAGCACAAGCACTTTGCTACACTTTCAATAATATCAGCTAACCAAGTGTATGTGACCAATAAAATGTGATTTGATTTGAAAAACACAGTGCATAAAGCGAGGTCCATTAAGAATGGGTTTACCGAGATCGGTATGGAAGAACTTGACTGGAATGCAAATAGCACTGACCTCAACCCCATCGAACACCTTTGGGATGAATTGGAATGCCGAATGCGAACCAGGCCTAATCGCCCAACATCCGACCTCACTAATGCTCTTGTGGCTGAATGGAAGCAAGACCCTGCAGCAATTTTCAAACATCTAGTGGAAAACCTTCACAGAAGAGTGGAAGCTGTTATAGCAGCAAAGGGGGGACCAACACCATATTAATATAAGGGCACAAGTCGAGACCCATATGCAGACACAGGAGGCAGATGGTTGAGCTCTAATATTTATTATAACCCAAGGGATAGGCAAAAGGCAGATCGGGGACAGGCGAAAGTACATAGACCAGGTCAGAGTTTAAAGAGTACAGGGCGTTAGACAGTCTCGAGGTCAGGACAGGCAGGGGTTCAGTAACCATGTCCGTCTCCAAACAGTACTAGGTGTTAGGCAGGCTCGAGGTCGGGGCAGGAAGAATGGTCAGGCAGGAGGGTTTGGTGCCAGGACAGGCACGGGTCAAAACCAGGAGGACTAGGAAAAAACCAGAAACTGGGGAAAAGTAGGGGCTAGGAGATAAACGCTGGTTGACTTGGCAAACAAGACGAAGTGGCACAGAGAAACAGAAAACACAGGTATAAATACACCGGGGATAATTAGTGACACCTGGAAGGGGTGGAGACAAGCTCAAGGACAGTGACAATTAATGATTTTGGAATGAGATGTTTGACGAGCAGTTGTCAATATACTTCTGGTTTCAAGCAGACCGCCATAGTCCCTGTGCCCAAGAACGCCAAGGTAACCTGCCTAAATGACTACCGCCTCGTAGCGCTCACATCTGTAGGCATGAAATACTTTGAAAGGCTGATCATGGCTCACATGAACACCATCATCTCAGAAACCCTGAACCCGCTCCAATTCAAATACCACCCCAACAGATCAACATATCCCTGCCCTTTCCCACCTGGACAAAAGGAACACCTATGTGAGAATACTGTTCATTGACTATAGCTCAGCGTTCAACACCATAGTGCCCTCCAAGTATTCACTAATTGCTCTGTAAGACTCTGACTATACAATGTGGGTAAACATAACTGATGTGTTTGCTTTGCTACTTTTATCAAATGCTGCACAACAAAATCAAATCCAACTTTATTTGTCACATGCAGCAAATACATAATTGAATAGAACCTAATTTCTTTTGCCACGTATATATATGAGCCACATGAAAAATAGAATGCTAAAATCCCTAGAAAGATAAAGATATTTCTCAACAGCAGAAGGACCTCAGTGTCTGCCAGGATAGCTAACTACTACAGTATTTCAGCACAGCTGAAGAGAAAACAACCTACTATTACAGGCCCAGGCCACTAGAGGGCCTGGTCACGCCTTAAAGGGAAATTTCACCCTGACTCTGCTACAGCATATTGTCAGAACTATATGGTCTGAAAATACTCTTTGGTCTTCAGGCAACATCCAACAACCTGTAACCAAAAGCTCGTTCGATATGACCACCTGTAACCCCAAGCTCGTTTGATATGACCACCTGTAACCCCCAGCTCGTTCGATATGACCACCTGTAACCCCAAGCTCGTTTGATATGACCACCTGTAACCCCCAGCTCGTTCGATATGACCACCTGTAACCCCAAGCTCGTTTGATATGACCACCTGTAACCCCAAGCTCGTTTGATATGACCACCTGTAACCCCCAGCTCGTTCGATATGACCACCTGTAACCCCCAGCTCGTTCGATATGACCACCTGTAACCCCAAGCTCGTTTGATATGACCACCTGTAACCCCAAGCTCGTTCGATATATAACAAACATCAAAATGATCCAAACAACAAGCTGGAACGAGCTTGGGGTTCCAGGTGGTTGGATGTAGCCTGAGGACCACAGAGTACCTTTCAGACCATGTCATCAAACAAGTCTCACTCATTTCTCTTTTTACCTTTTCTCTTTGTAAAACTCAGGTAATCTGGTGTTCTTCCACAGTGCTCTGCTGAAAAATACCCTAAAGCGGCAGCATTTTGGATTCACCAGCATGAGGGAAGTGGCACGCCTTGCGGTTATGGTGCACAACAAGATTGTGGGACAAAAGAGAGCAAGGAACACTGAAAAAACTAACAAAAAAACAGTAATGACACAACCACACTATTGTTCTCTCTGCAGATTCTCCGCGGGCAGTCAGCAGGTTGTCCAGCCGGATGGACAGGTCCACCAGCTGGTCCAATGTGAGGGTGGTGTCTCGGCAGGCCATCTCCCGACGGACGTCTTTGCGCAGACTGCACCTGTAGTGATCGATCAGGGCCCTGTCGTTCCATCCCGTGCTGGTGGCCAGGGTTCGGAAGTCCAAGGCGAAATTTTGCGCACTCCTTGTCCCCTGCCTCAGGTGGAACAGACGTTCACCCGCCACTCGACCCTCAAGCGGGTGGTCGAACACTGCTCCAAAGCGGCGGGTGAACTCTGTGTAATGGTCCAACGCCTCGTCTCCCTCACTCCATATGGCTATGACCCACTCCAGGGCTTTGCCTGAGAGACAGGAGAGGAGGACAGACACGCCGGGTGGACGGTCGCCAGGTAGAGCTCCAACTGGAGTAGAAACCCCTGGCATCAGGCAGCTGTCGCTTCATACTCCCTTGGGAACGCGAGTCTAATCCCTCTGGGACCAGGTGAAGGAGGGGTGGACAGTGGGACCTGCTGTAGTGGGGCTGGTGGAGGCCCTGGAAAACCTCCTTCTCTCTCCAAAACATCCATTGTCTTCAGCACACGATCCATGCGGTGCCCGAACATTGCAAAATGGTCGTGTGCTGCTGAACGTGCTCCTCCACTGGAACAGGGAGGGCGTCTGCTCCTGCAATGATCCTGTGTCTAGCTGGTGTAGAGAGTCAGGCGCAGGATAGCAGATATGAGTAATAAACGTGCTTTACTCAAAAAGACAAATATACAAAGTAACATATTGAGCACCCTCAGACGGACCGAATTTCAATAAACAATCACTCAAACACAACATGGGGAACAGAGGGTTAAATAATAAACAATAATTTGGTTGAGTGAAGCCAGGTGTGAATAAGACAAAGACAGAACAAATGGAAAATTAAAAGTGGATCAGCGGTGGCTAGAAAGCCGGTGATGTCGACTGCCGAACACCGCCCGAACAAGGAGAGGGACTGACTTCGGCGGAAGTCGTGACAATACTTGTTCTTCCACTAGTGTTGCAATTATTGTTTTAGCTAAATAATATACATACATATCTACAATATTCTAATATACATACTGTAGGTTATGACTAGTCTCATCTACCAGTGAGGTTAAAGCATGTGGCTGAGGATGGTTTAGAGCTAGTCTCATCTACCAGTGAGGTTAAAGCATGTGGCTGAGGATAGTTTAGAGCTAATCTCATCTACCAGTGAGGTTAAAGCATGTGGCTGAGGATGGTTTAGAGCTAGTCTCATCTACCAGTGAGGTTAAAGTATGTGGCTGAGGATAGTTTAGAGCTAATCTCATCTACCAGTGAGGTTAAAGCACGTGGCTGTGGGTAGTTTAGAGCTAGTCTCATCTACTAGTGAGGTTAAAGTATGTGGCTGAGGATGGTTAAGAGCTAATCTCATCTACCAGTGAGGTTAAATCTTGTGGCTGAGGATAGTTTAGAGCTAAAAATACATTGAGGGCTACAGTTAGTTTGAATGCTGATAGGCTCCATTAAAACATATGTATGGTCATTATTGAATCACAAAAGATTTTCAAATACTGTACTTACATAACCCTTATGTAAATCTGGTTAATTGTCTATGGACATGGCCTTCAGAATGTTCCAGTAAGGCAGAATCACTGTTTCCCATAAAGCCTTGTTTTCCAGGGGCAAAATGGGAAGGCCAAAATCTATTTCTACACCTAAGGAGCATGCCAGGGTTTAGCCCATATTGCCTTACCAACTAGACTAAACATTAAACGTTTTCTTGCAAATGAGAATTGAAAGTAAATATTCCTGCCTTAATGTTCAAGATTCACTCAGTGACGATGATGTAGTTGAAATACATGGCAAAGAACACCACAGGAATATTTTGAATAGATATTGTCTGGCTGCTTCAATATTGTAAGAAATACCTGGTGATAATATTCCCAGACAACAATGAACTAAAGAGTAGATGAGTAAATATGAACCAGAGGCACTTTATTTAATGTTGGACAATCATGGAACCATGAATCTGCAAATAATTGGAGCAAACTATTGACAGAGGTTATTCATTTACATGTTTGTCCAACAAGACAGGAGTCATCACTTTCCGTAAGCTGAGATCAATATGGGCAAAGAGGCAAAGTCATGACCCCATGTATACACTGTTAATGAAAACCAACACTACCTGGCCAAGTCTACTATGAGCAGCACACTAAACAGTGATATGATCCCCATGTGGTAAATGGAGTGTATTTTTATTTTCTGTCCAATATGCTCATTGGATGTTCTGTGTGTTCATCAGCTGTTCATCCCAAACTGGATACGGTTACAAGGGCCTCGGGTTCTGAAACGAGAAGATGGTACAAGAATCAGTGTGTGAATAAGTCCTGAAGATCAGGTGGCATTACAGTTGGGCCCCGTTCCAATTTTCTCCCTCACTCCAATCCCTAGGCCCTTATTATCTCCACTGGCTAGTCAGACATCACAGGGGGGCTTTGAAAGGAAATTGATCCTAACAATCCACCATGATCTGTGAATGGTAATGAGCATGGGAATAGCATAGGGATGTGAGCGTGTGATTGGATATGAATCAGGCAAACGTTGTTTCAGAGATATAACTAATTCAGGCTTGTCATCTCTCCAATCCAGATCCCTCTAGGACACGTCTTGTAGGATGAAAGTATTTTCCCCATCTGTGAAGGTAAACATTTAAGGTCAGCAAAAACAAAGCAAATCTCTTTATGGACAACAACAAATTACTTCAGGTGTGCTACAGCTGCACCATTGAGAGCATCCTGACTGGATGCATCACCACCTGGTATGGCATCTCCTCGGCATCTGACCGTAAGGCGCTACGTAGGGTAGTGCGTACGGCCCAGTACATCAATGGGGCCAAGCTTCCTGTCATCCAGGACATACAGTGGGGCAAAAAAGTATTTAGTCAGCCACCAATTGTGCAAGTTCTCCCACTTAAAAAGATGAGAGAGGCCTGTAATTTTCGTCAACTGTTACAGACAAAATGAGGGGAAAAAATCCAGTAAATCACATTGTAGGATTTTTAATGAACTTATTTGCAAATTATGGTGGAAAATAAGTATTTGGTTACCTACAAACAAGCAAGATTTCTGGCTCTCACAGACCTGCAACTTCTTCTTTAAGAGGCTCCTCTGTCCTCCACTCGTTACCTGTATTAATGGCACCTGTTTGAACTTGTTATCAGTATAAAAGACACCTGTCCACAACCTCAAACAGTCACACTCCAAACTCCACTATGGCCAAGACCAAAGAGCTGTCAAAGGACACCAGAAACAAAATTGTAGACCTGCACCAGAATGGGAAGACTGAATCTGCAATAGGGAAGCAGCTTGGTTTGAAGAAATCAACTGTGGGAGCAATTATTAGGAAATGGAAGACATACAAGACCACTGATAATCTCCCTCGATCTGGGGCTCCACGCAAGATCACATCCCGTGGGGTCAAAATGATCACAAGAACGGTGAGCAAAATTCCCAGAACCACACGGGGGGACCTAGTGAATGACCTGCAGAGAGCTGGGACCAAAGTAACAAAGCCTACCATCAGTAACACACTACGCCGCCAGGGACTCAAATCCTGCAGTTTCAGACGTGTCCCCCTGCTAAAGCCAGTACATGTCCAGGCCCGTCTGAAGTTTGCTCGAGAGCATTTGGATGATCCAGAAGAAGATTGGGAGAATGTCATATGGTCAGATGAAACCAAAATATAACTTTTTGGTAAAAACTCAACTCGTTGTGTTTGGAGGACAAAGAATGCTGAGTTGCATCCAAAGAACACCATACCTACTGTGAAGCATGCGGGTGGAAACATCATGCTTTGGGGCTGTTTTTCTGCAAAGGGACCAGGACGACTGATCCGTGTAAAGGAAAGAATGAATGGGGCCATGTATCGTGAGATTTTGAGTGAAAACCTCCTTCTATCAGCAAGGGCATTGAAGATGAAACGTGGCTGGGTCTTTCAGCATGACAATGATCCCAAACACAACGCCCGGGCAACGAAGGAGTGGCTTCGTAAGAAGCATTTCAAGGTCCTGGAGTGGCCTAGCCAGTCTCCAGATCTCAACCCCATAGAAAATCTTTGGAGGGAGTTGAAAGTCCGTGTTGCCCAGCAACAGTCCCAAATCATCACTGCTCTAGAGGAGATCTGCATGGAGGAATGGGCAAAAATACCAGCAACAGTGTGTGAAAATCTTGTGAAGACTTACAGAAAACGTTTGACCTCTGTCATTGCCAACAAAGGGTATATAACAAAGTATTGAGATAATCTTTCGTTATTGACCAAATACTTATTTTCCACCATAATTTGCAAATAAATTCATAAAAAATCCTACAATGTGACTTTCTGATTTTTTTTTCTCATTTTGTCTGTCATAGTTGAAGTGTACCTATGATGAAAATTACAGGCCTCTCTCATCTTTTTAAGTGGGAGAACTTGCACAATTGGTGGCTGACTAAATACTTTTTTGCCCCACTGTATATACACGGCGGTGTCAGAGACTCCAGTCACCCAAATCATATACTGTCCTCTCAATCCGGCAAGCAGTACTGGATCGCCAAGTCTAGGTCTAAAAGGCTCCTTAACAGCTTCTACCCCTAAGCCATAAGACGGCTGAACAATTAATAAAATGGCCACCCGTACTATTTACATTGACAGCCCCCCATCCCCCTACCCCTTTGTCTTTACACTGCTGCTACTTGCTGTTATTATCTATGCAGTCACTTTACCCCTGCCTACATGTACTAATGACATCGACTAACCTGTACCACAGCACATTGACTTGCTACTGTAGCCAATTGTAATGCCACCTGATCTTCAGGACATATTCACACACTGATTTATGTACCATTTTCTCGTTTCAGAACCCTACACTGTGGACGATCAGCTGATGAACACACAGAACATCCAATTCATGCATCCTCAGAAAGATCAAACTAAACACTCTGTCACACATGTGGACTATATCACTTTTAAGTGTACTGGTCATAGTAGACTTAGCCCAGGAAGTGTTGATTTTCGTCATATTTTCCCCATACATGGGGTCATGAACTTGCCTCATTGCCAAAAGTGGCTTCAGCTGACAGGAAGAGATGGCCACTGGCTTGTTGGACAAACATGTCAACGAATAACCCCAGTCAATAGTTTTCTTAAATTATTTTCAGCTTCATGATTGTCCAACATTAAATAAAGTGCTTCTGATTCTAATTTGATTTAATCTATTTAATTTAATAAAATCTAATTTACTCTAATCGAATCTAGTCTACTCTAATCTACTCTAATACAATGTACTCTAATCTAAACAAATCTACTCTAATCTAATATTTATTATTTTAATTGTTCCCTGGAATATTATCCCATACACCATCAAGCCTCATCCCATTGGACACAGACGCCAAACCAACATCTATTCCACGGGGTTCAATTTAATTTCCATGACATGGAAACAACGTTGATTCAACCAGTGTGTGCTCAGTGGGAAGTTAGTGGTGCTGTGAATGACATGATCAAAGTTCACTATAAAGAAACATAACGTATATTTTTTACAATATCAAAGCAGCCAGATAATATCTAGTAAAATGTCCTCGTGGTCCTTGCCAAGTATTTCAACTGCATCATCGTTACTGAGTGTCATAGATGTGTTCTTTGCATTCTACACATTGAGGCAGAAATATTGACCTTCAATTCTCATATGCAAGAAAAAGTTAAATGTAACATTGTTTGTTTTGTTTAGTTGGTAGGTCAGTGTTTCCCCTCCCCGCAATGTAGGTTTGATTGAATTCTAGTATTTTGGGTCAGTCCCTCTGGACAGTGGTTCTCTTCAGTGCTCCCTGGGGGCTGGAACTCTGTAGACAAACATTAACTTTGGGGTAGACACTCTATATTTATGTTCTACTCCTTCCATTTTTACTGCATCTACCATTTGATCAACATGAAATCATCTCTGACTCTGCTGTGTCTGGTGGTATGGGTGAATGTGGATGCTTCATCAGCTCAGACTGGTAAGGATGTGTTTCCTTCACTTTCTCACATGCTTGTAGTGCCCACATTGTGTTAGTATCCACCAATTGCTCTGTAAGACACTGACTAGACTGTACAAAGTGAGCAAACGTAACTGATGTGTTTACTTTGCTACGTTTAGATACTATTGTACATCATCATAGGGAAACAGCACATTACTCTTCTGATACGCAGGGAAAGTGATGACAATTTCTGCTTTCAATTCCATATTCACTTTTTATGTTTTTGACAGGACTTCAGGAATACAAACTCAGCAAAAAAAGAAACGTCCTCTCACTGTCCACTGCGTTTATTTTCAGTAAACTTAACGTGTAAATATTTGTATGAACATAACAAGATTCAACAACTGATATATAAACTGAACAAATTCCACAGACATGTGACTAACAAAAATGGAATAATGTGTCTGTGAACAAAGGGGAGTCAAAATCAAAAGTAACATTCAGTATCTGGTGTGGCCACCAGCTGCATTAAGTACTGCAGTGCATTTCCTCCTCATGGACTGCACCAGATTTGCCAGTTCTTGCTGTGAATTGTTACCCCACTCTTCCACCAAGGCACCTGCAAGTTCCAGGACATATCTGGGGGGAATTGCCCTAGATCCTACAGGTCCCAGACGTGCTCAATTCGATTGAGATCCGGGCTCTTTGCTGGCCATGGCAGAACACTGATATTCCTATCTTGCAGGAAATCACGCACAGAACGAGAAGTATGGCTGGTGGCATTGTCATGTTGGAGGGTCATGTCAGGATGAGCCTGCAGGAAGGGTACCACATGAGGGAGGAGGATGTCTTCCCTGTAACACACAGCGTTGAGATTGCCTGCAATGACACCAAACTCAGTCCGATGATGCTGTGACACACCGCCCCAGACCATGACGGACCCTCCACCTCCAAATCGATCCCGCTCCAGAGTACAGGCCTCGGTGTAACCGTCATTCCTTCAATGATAAACACGAATCCGAACATCACCCCTGGTGAGACAAAACCGCATCTTGTCAGTGAAGAGCACTTTTGCCAGTCCTGCCTGGTCCAACGACGGTGGGTTTGTGCCCATAGCCAACGTTTTTGCCGGTGATGTCTGGTGAGGTCCTGCCTTACAACAGGCCTTCAAGCCTTCAGGCCTTCCTCTTTCAGCCTATTGCGGACAGTCTAAGCACTGATGGAAGGATTGTGCGTTCCTGGTGTAATTTGGGCAGTTGTTGTTGCCATCCAACGTAAAGAGTAAATAATAAAACTCTGCAAAAAAAATCCCCTCCAAAAACCAACTCAGTGCCAAAATGGCAAGTGTGGTCTTTTGTGTGGTTCCTATCGGTCTGTATCAGTTTCTAGTGGTTTCTAGCAGTTTTTAGTGGTTTCTAGCGGTTACAAGCGAGCGAAGATGATAATGAACGTGATATCAACATAGAAGTATATTTTCTGGGTGATTTAAATATTGACTGGCTATCATCAAGCTGCCCACTCAGGAAAAAACTTCAAACTGTTACCAGTGCCTGCAATCTGGATTAGGTTGCCAGTCAACCTGCCAGGGTAGTTACAAACGGTACAGGATTTAAATCATCAACATGTATTGATCACATCTTTACTAACGCTGTAAATATATACTTTAAAGCAGTATCCTAATCCATAGGATGCAATGATCACAATATAATAGTCATATCTAGGATAACCACAGTTCCAAACGCTGGGCCTAATATAGTGTATGAAAGGTCATAAAACAAGTTTTGTAGTGATTCATATGTTGATGATGTAAAGAATATTTGCTGGTCTGTGGTGTGTAATGAGGAGCACTTAAAAAATAAAAGGAGAGCCGCACAATCTAGGAGCTCAGATGCAAAAATATTTATGTCCAACGTTTCAACAGACAAGCTGTCGTCATCATACCCTGACGTTGGACATATACCCTGATGAAGACAGCTTGTCTGTCATACCCTGATGAAGACAGCTTGTCTGTCATACCCTGATGAAGACAGCTTGTTTGTCATACCCTGATGAAGACAGCTTGTCTGTCATACCCTGATGAAGACAGCTTGTCTGTCATACCCTGACGTTGGACATATACCCTGATGAAGACAGCTTGTCTGTCATACCCTGATGAAGACAGCTTGTCTGTCATACCCTGATGAAGACAGCTTGTCTGTCATACCCTGATGAAGACAGCTTGTCTGTCAAATCGTTGGACATAAATATTTTTGCATCTGTTCTCATAGAGTGTACGGCTCTCCTTTAATTTTTAAGTGTTCCACTCCGCTAGCCGGCACCTCGCTGCACTTGATGCATTTATGTAACTACTTATTCCAGTTAGTAATAAGCATGCACCCATTAAGAAAATGACTGTAAAAACGATTACATCCCCTTGGATTGATGAGGAATTGAAAAAAATGTATGGTTGAGAGGGATGAGGCTAAATGTTTGGGAAATAAGTCTGGCTGCACAACCGATTGGCAAACGTACTGCAAATTAAGAGATCATGTGACTAAACTAAATAAATTAAAAACTACACAATGAAACAAAGATATAAAGAATATATAAAGAATGATAGTAAAACATTATGGAGCAACTTAAATTACATTTTTTGGGGGAAAAGCCAACTCTCTCCTTCATTCATTGAATCAGATGGCTCATTCATCACAAAGCCCACTGATATTGAAACCTACTTTAATGACCTTTTCATTGGCAAAGAAAAGCAAACTTAGGGATGACATTCCAGCAACAAACACTGGCACTACACATTCAAGTAGATCGGACCAAATTACAAAAGTACAAGAATTGTACTTTTGAATTTCGTAAAGTCAGTGTGGAAGAGGTGAAAAAATTATTTTTGTCTGTCGACAGTGACAAGCCACCGGGGTCTGACAATCTGGATGGAGAATTACTGAGGATAATAGCAGATGATATTGCCACATCTTCAATTTAAGCCTACTAGAGAGCGTGTGCCCTCAGGCCTGGAGGGAAGCTAAAGTAATCCCGCTACCCAAGAATATTAAAGCCCCCTTTACTGGCTCAAATAGCTGACCAATCAGCCTGTTACCAACCCTTAGTAAACTTCTGGAAATAATTGTGTTTGACCAGATGCAAACCTCGTCCACAGGCTATTGCACACATATAAGCCTGGGATATCAACCATTCAATGTTGGCCTTAGTGGGAGTGACCATAGAATTGTATGGGAATGACCTTACTGAATAAATTATTTGTTATCATGTCCTTTGACAGCAAAAAGTTAACACAGCCACAAAGTCATAAACTCCGCCCAGTTCCACAATTTCCCTTCTTCGAGTTTCAGTTTAAACCTAATACTAACCTTTACCACACTGCTCACCTTATGCCTAACCCTAACCAATTTTGACTTTGTGGTTTTGCTATCTAGTGGAAACCATTCCCCTAGCCTCAAGAGAGAGAAAAAACAACAAGCCCTAATTTCCAGCTAGTTAATTATCAAAGGACAGAGCTAGTTAATGGCTTCACACAGAAGAATAAAGACTACACACTTATAATCTTTGGTCGATTGTGGGGAAAACTATCCCAATAAGAGTTACAAACACAATCTCTTTACTGCCAAGACGTCTGACCGACTAATGCACAAGACACATGGGGGAAGTTCTTGTAGAGATGATTGGTTGGTAGATTAAGCCAATGAGTAATGCATTGGGAGATTATTTTATCATATTTGACATAGTGGGTTATGTCACATTGGACATTGGTGATTATTTCACACAGTTATGTCCCATTTATGAACCATTTATAAAGCATGACATACTGTTGTAGATTATTTGTAATACATTTATGTAGTGCTGATGAACGCATCATGAAGGCTGTATAAACTGATTGTCATTTGAAGCGGGACCATCTCGGTCAATGTAGTTAGTTGCACTTTGATAGTTCAAACATGCTGTGCTTCATCTGCAGAGTACTGTGGTAAGCCTGAGGGTGAAGGGAGGAGAATGCTGCCGATTCCTAATCAAGAACGTTATGAAAATGGGGACCAAGTGGAGTATGGATGTCTTGCAACTTGTAAGAACGGAGAGTGGGATAAGACCATCAAGGGCAAAGGTCAGTTTAAAGGGGCAATCTGCAGTTGCTACACCCATTGTTGGACTTCTAAATGAATTACATGTACCAAATGATTCTTGAAGAACATAACTTATAAATGACTCATGAGCTCAGTTCAACTGTCGCACCTCATCATAACCCAAAATATAAGATTGTTTTACTCCTTTGTTTGTAAACAAAGTAAATGTAAACAAACACTATATAGCCTCAATAGATGGTTCAAAGTATAATGTTGATATCATGGATGGTCTATCCTTGCATCTATAGCTATGTATGGATGCTCTTTCTTCTTGTGTGTTTAATGTCTATGGCATTACTATAGTACTGTAAACATTGAAGTGCTTATTGCGTTTACTACATTTCAGGGCTTGACATTAACTTTATTACCCACTTGTCCTTTGGAAAAGTAAGACAGATTTTTGACTTGTGTGAAAGCTCAAGTCCAAATTGTGTTGTATGATGCAAGAAGACACTTTGCAAAATGAAATTCATTAGTATCATTATTATTACCATACAGAGAATGAGACGAAAATGTAGAATACCATCTGTCTAGAGCTGGGTAATATTATTGTTGTTGTTATTGATATTGTTGCTAGATAGCAATGTAACTGATCTAACAGTGAATGTAATGTCCAACAAAAACTGTCCGTTGGTAGACCTGTATAGAGTATATATTCACTACAAACAGAACGCTCCACTCCGTTCCACTTGTACATCATCTCAATTACATTCTCTGTTTGTAAAGTGGTAGCATTTCCTTATTATTTAATGTTGAGAATATGTGCTAAACTCACAGAAAGCTGGAACTCCACTCTCTTTTTAAAAATAATTGTTTAAAAAACAGCTTTTCCCTCAATTACATATTGAATGTTGCTCTCTCTCGTGGAGCAACATCTCCCTTCACGTTTCATGCCCGTAACAAACCTGTTTGAGGACAAAATAATTGCTAAAACTGAGCAAATAACTCACACTACAGTGCATTCGGAAAGTATTCATACCCGTAGAATTTTTCCACATTTTGTTACGTTACAGCCTTATTCTAAAATGGTTTAAATAAATAAATCTACACGCAATACCGCACATTGACAAAGTGATAAGAGATTTCTAGAAATTTGGGAACATTTGTTTAAAACAAAAAACATTAATACCTTACTTACATATGAGACTTAAAATCCTTTTTCCATTGATCATCCTTGAGATGTTTCTACAACTTGATTGGAGTCCACCTGTGGTAAATTACATTTATTGTACATGATTTGGAAAGGCACACACCTTTCTAAATAAGGTCCCACTGTTGACAGTGCATGTCAGAGCAAAAACCAAGACATGTGTGTCCGTGAAGATCTGAGACAGGATTGTGTCGAGGCACAGATCTTGGGAAGGGTATCAAAAAATGTCTCGAGCATTGAAGCTCCCCAAGAATACAGTAGCCTCCACATTATTAAGTGGGATAATTTTGGAAAGACCAAGACTCTTCTTAGAGCTGGCCGCCCGGCCAAACTGAGTAATTGGGGGAGAAGGGCTTTGGTCGGGGAGGTGACCAAGAACCCGATGGTCAGTCTGACAGAGCTCCAAAGTTCATCTGTGGAGATGGGAGAACCTTCCAGAAGGACAAGGCACCTAAAGGACTTTTAGACCATGAGAAACAAGATTATGTGGTCTGATGAAACCAAGATTGAACTCTTTGGACTGAATACCAAGCGTCACATCTTGAGGAAACCTGTCATTGTGCGGTATTGGCACTATCCCTACGGCGAAGCATAGGACGGCAGCATCAAGCTGTGGGGGATGTTTTTCAGCGGCAGGGACTGGGAAACTAGTCAGGATCGAGGTAAAGAAGGAGACACCAGGCCTCCCGGGTGGCGCAGTGGTTAAGGGTACTGCAGCGCCAGCTGTGCCACCAGAGACTCTGGGTTCGCGCCCAGGCTCTGTCGTAACCGGCCGTGACTGGGAGGTCCGTGGGGCGATGCACAATTGGCCTAGCGTCGTCCGGGTTAGGGAGGGTTTGGCCGGTAGGGAAATCCTTGTCTCATCGCACACCAGTGACTCCTGTGGCGGGCCGGGCGCAGTGCGCGCTAACCAAGGTTGCCAGGTGCACAGTGTTGCCTCCGACACATTGGTGCGGCTGGCTTCCAGGTTGGATGGCGCTGTGTTAAGAAGCAGTGCGGCTTGGTTGGGTTGTTTATTGGAGTCCTCATGACTTTCAACCTTCGTCTCTTCCGAGCCCGTACGGGAGTTGTAGCGATGAGACAAGATAGTAGCTACGAAAGCAATTGGAAACCACGAAATTGGGGAGAAAAGGGGGTAAAAAAAAAATAATTAAAAAGAAGGAGAGACCTGAAAATAGCTGTGCAGCGACAAGAAGAATGGGAGAAACTCCCCAAATACAGGTGGGCCAAATACAAATAAAAGCTTGTAGTGTCATACCCAAGAAAACTCGATGCTGATGCCAGAGGCGCTTCAACGAAGTAAAGGGTCTGAATAATAATGTTTTTTTTTTAAACTATAAATGACTTAAACTTTTTTTAAACAAATTCTTATTTTCAATGACGGCCAAGGAACAGTTCAGGGGCAGAACGACTGATTTTTACCTTGTCAGCTCGGGGATTCAATCTTGCAACCTTTCGGTTACTAGTACCCACTAGGCAATGCTGCCGCCCCAAATTGTGAGAACAGTGCGCAACACATCACATCCGGAGGACACTTTGATTCAATTCTGATCTGAGTAATTGTTTGATGCTATTATTATTTTTTTTTTACTTGTCCATTTAAACAACTTAAGTCTATATTTTGCTTGCCTGACTATTTTGATTTTCACTTGTCCCCCCGTACAAGCTTTAATGTCGAACCTTGCAATTGGATTGATATTTCCACACAGAGTAACACATTACACTGTTTTTACAAGATGTGGTGGAAATGGAGGAGCCAAAAGAGTGTATGGAGGAGGGTATTTGTCCATGTCTGTGCTTCACTTGCAGATTACTGTAGTAAACCTGAGGGTGCAGACACCAGAATGCTGCTGATTCCTGACCGAGAGAGATATGAAAATGGGGACAAAATAGATTATGGATGCCTTAGCGGCCCAAACAAAGGCTCAAGAGGAAAAGCAACTTGCAAGAACGGAGAGTGGAGTAAGACAATCGAGTGTCAAGGTAAGTCTGTAGGACTGTATTTTAAAGTACAGAAAGTACCAGGTATTTACACGAACATATGGTAATTAGACAATTATTACCTATAAATAATTGATTAATTTGAACCCATACCATCTTGGTACAAGGTAGTTACCAGAAAAAAAATCTTCACATTTAAAAATTAATCAGGCAAGTCAGTTAAGAACAAATTCTTATTTAAAATGATGGCCTACCGGGGAACAGTGGGTTAGCTGCCTTGTTCAGGGGAACATTGGGTTAGCTGCCTTGTTCAGGGGAACAGTGGGTTAGCTGCCTTGTTCAGGGGAACAGTGGGTTAGCTGCCTTGTTCAGGGGAACAGTGGGTTAGCTGCCTTGTTCAGGGGAACAGTGGGTTAACTGCCTTGTTCAGGGGAACAGTGGGTTAGCTGCCTTGTTCAGGGGAACAGTGGGTTAGCTGCCTTGTTCAGGGGAACAGTGGGTTAGCTGCCTTGTTCAGGGGAACAGTGGGTTAGCTGCCTTGTTCAGGGGAACAGTGGGTTAGCTGCCTTGTTCAGGGGAACAGTGGGTTAGCTGCCTTGTTCAGGGGAACAGTGGGTTAGCTGCCTTGTTCAGGGGAACAGTGGGTTAGCTGCCTTGTTCAGGGGCAGAATGACAGATTGTTTACTTGTCAGCTCTGGGATTCGATCCAGCAACCTTTCAGTTACTGGCCCAACGCGCTAACCACTAGGCTATCTGCCGGCCCAATTATGTTTCAGTCCCATAAAAGAATGTAACGGTAAGTCAAGGGGGGCAAAGTACGACCCCCGGGCCGCATCCCTCTCCCGGGCCCTTTAATTAAATAAAAAAAAATGTTTTTATTCCTTTTGTCTCCCCAATTTCATGGTATCCAATTGGTAGTTATAGTCTTGTCCCATAGTTGCAACTCCTGTACGGACTCGGGAGAGACAAAGGTCGAGAGCCGCGCGTCCTCCGAAACACAACCCACTCAAGCCGCACTGCTTCTTGACACAATGTCCACTTAACCCGGAAGCCAGCTGCTCCAATGTGTCGGAAGAAACAGCGTACACTTGGCCATACTGTGTCAGCGTGCATGCGCCTGGCCCACCACAGGAGTCGCTAGAGCGAGATGGATCTCGGCATGCCAAACCCTCTCCTATCCTGGACGATGCTGGGCCAATTGTGCGATGCCTGATGCGTCTCCCAGACACTGCCAGTTGTGACACCTGGCCATACTGTGTCAGCGTGCATGGCCCAGGGACGGAAATATAATCAGGGTGGCAGATAGCCAAGTGGTTATTGCGTTGGGCCAGTAAACAAAAGGTTGCTTAAAACGATGTTTGGCTGAATCCTGAATATAGAAAATGAATGGTGAAGTTGTCTACGGATACGGTAGACTCCTCCTTTTCATTTACTTTCTGCTTGTCCAGAATAGTTGATTGACTTCCAGAAACACACACCCTCATTACAGTTTTAAAGGGAGAATTCACTGATTTGGCCTAATTTTTCATCAAAGCTCATTAGGAATTTTAGCACCTATGACTGAAGTCAAACGAGAGTTGACTTGGAGTTGTGGTTTGATGTGGATGTTTCTTGGGTGTGTCTTTGCCATTCAATCACAACAAACAAGGACAGAAGCTAGCCAGCTTGAGTTGAAACACTGTTGAAAGCAAGCTGGCAACATGTATCATACATGGCATCAGGTTTGCTAGATTATGAGCTAGCTAATGGTAGCTAGCAGGGATCAACCCTGTCTTCAGGTGCAATGTTAGCTATGCAAATCTTCCTCTCACATCACACGTTAGGTAGAGACTATGTATTTAACTAGTTATATCACAGCCATTTATCATAGTGGCATAGCCTATCAACTGATAGCATGTAGCATAACAAGCTATAAACAAAATGGAGCTAGCTACTTTACTTAACAACAACACACCAGTCTCTTGACGGTTGACAGCGCAAGTAGAAACTAGGCAGGTGTAACATTAATCCATATCCTGGCCATCTGCCACAACTTTATGGAAGCCCATCTCTAGAGTAGGTATTTCCCGAGCAAGGGCAAATACTAACCGCACATCTTGTCTGGCGAAGAAAGTTCAAGTGCAGTGGCCGAGTTCCCAGTTGTTTTGGTCGCACTGAAGTCGGAAAGTCTGAGATATACGAGTTCCAAGTTCCCATTTGTTTTGAACACACCATTAATTGTAATGCAAACCAAGCCCTCAAGAGAATCCTGATGCAGTCACATACCAAACACGTTTTGGACAAGACTGACTTCATTACCAAAATGATAGTATATACACTTCGTAGTCAATTTTGACACTAGAATTAATGTTTCTTACTCATATTGATGATATATAGGCCTTTTAATAGAGAAGCTGCTTCTAAAGGGCAGTTGACCTTTGAAAAAGCTTTTTGCTGAGAGGGATAAATATCAACTTTGCCTAACTTAGCGGGGTGAGCGCTTTTTTATTGTTGATTATTGCAGAATGCCCCTTTAAGACAGCAGGGAAACTCATCTCTTTGACTTCAAGCAAGATACTAATATAATGTTTTTCCGTAATTGTTTTGTCTCTCAGCAGCATTTGCTAAATGTGCATTGTCATTGCCACCAACAAGAGGAACCAGTTACACACCTGCTGACAGAAATCTGTTCTTGCCTGATGAAAGTGTAACGGTGACCTGTGCCTCAGGATTCTGGAACTCTTTCTCACGTCAGACTGAAAATACAATGACATGCAAAGAGGACGGAAAGTGGTCATCTTCTACAGATTGTGAACGTATGTTCATACTCAAATCAAAACACATTTTATTTGTCACATGATTGGTAAACAACAGGTGTAGGCTAACAGTGAAATGCTTACTTCCGGGTCATTTTTCAACAATGTAGATTTAAAGATAAAAAGTCAAATGAAAATAGAAAGTGACAAATGGAGTACAAAGTTAATAACAAATAACGATAAAACAAGTAAAAAATAACATGGCTCTATACAGGGAGCAATTGTACAAAGTCGATGTGCAGGTAAATGAGGTAGTTATGTCCACATAGGTAGAGGTAAAGTGACTAGGCAACAGGAGTGATAATACACAGTAGCAGCAGTATATTGTAGGTAGAGGTAAAGTGACTAGGCAACAGGAGTGATAATACACAATAACAGCAGTATACTGTAGGTAGAGGTAAAGTGACTAGGCAACAGGAGTGATAATACACAGTAACAGCAGTATACTGTAGGTAGAGGTAAAGTGACTAGGCAACAGGAGTGATAATACACAATAACAGCAGTATATGTGGTGAGTGTGAAAGTGTGTGTTATCACTTGAACTTGCGGTAGCAGAGAGAACAGTCTATGGCTTGGGCTGCCAGGTCTCTGACCTCCTCCCTATAGGCTGTCTCATCATCATCGGTGATCAGGCCTACCATCATGTGTCGTCACCAAACTTAATGATGGTGTTGGAGTTATGCGTGGCCACACAGTCTTGCGTGAATAGGGAGTACACGAGGGGACTAAGCACGCACCCGAGGGGCCCCGTGTTGAGGGTCAGTGTGGCAGATGTGTTCGCCAGTACCCGATCTGCCTTTTGCCTATCCCTTGGGTTATAATAGTTATTGGAGCTCAACCATCTGCCTCCTGTGTCTGCATATGAGTCTCGACTTGTGCCCTTATATTAATATGGTGTTGGTCCCTACCTTTGCTGCTATAACAGCCTCCACTCTTCTGTGAAGGTTTTCCACTAGATGTTGGAAAATTGCTGCAGGGTATTGCTTCCATTCAGCCACAAGAGCATTAATGAGGTCAGGCACTGATGTTGGGCGATTAGGTCTGGCTCGCAATCGGTATTCTCTGATTGAGAACCATACTTCGGTAGCCCTTTTTTCCACCTGTCTTTGTGGGAAGTTGACTTTGTTTCGGGCACATAGCCTTTAGCTTCACGGTTTGTTTTTGTAGTGTTTATTGTTTTGTTCGGTGTCATTTTTATTAATAAAATAAAATGTACGTTCACCACGCTGCACCTTGGTCCTCTTCTTACAACAGCCGTGACAGGTACTGTATTCTCATGGTACTGTATTATGTTACTGAATCATGGTACTGTATTATCATGGTATTGTATTATCATGCTACTGTATTGTCATGGTATTGTATTATCATGCTACTGTATTATCATGGTATTGTATTATCATGCTACTGTATTATCATGGTATTGTATTATCATGCTACTGTATTGTCATGGTATTGTATTATCATGGTACTGTATTATGGTATTGTTGTTATGGGGAGTGAATGAGGACCCAAAAGCGAACTAACTTAAACAGAGCTTCTTTAATAACCAAACATAGGTAGGCTCAGATAGACCGGCAGATTCCGACAGGACAGGACAAGGTTACAGCAAACATGACGATAGTCTGGCTCAGGCATGAAACACAACAAACAAGAATCCGACAAGGACAGGAACAGAAACAGAGAGAGATATAGGGACCTAATCAGAGGGAAAAAGGGAACAGGTGGGAAACGGGGTGAATGGGTAGTCAGAGGAAACAAGGAACAGCTGGGGGAAAGCGGGGGAGAAAAGGTAACCTAACAACGACCAGCAGAGGGAGACAGGGTGAAGGGAAAGGACAGAGACAAGACACAACATGACAGTACATGACAGTACCCCCCCACTCACCGAGCGCCTCCTGGCGCACTTGAGGAGGAAACCTGGCGGCAACGGAGGAAATCCTCGATCAGCGCACGGTCCAGCACGTCCCGAGAGGGAACCCAACTCCTCTCCTCAGGACCGTACCCCTCCCAATCTACGAGGTACTGGTGACCACGGCCCCGAGAACGCATGTCCAAAATTCTACGGACCGTGTAGATGGGTGCGCCCTCGACAAGGATGGGGGGGGGGGGGGGGGGGAAGACGAGCGGGGGCGCGAAGGACGGGCTTGATGCAGGAGACATGGAAGACCGGGTGGACGCGACGAAGGTATCGCGGAAGAAGAAGTCGAACTGCGACAGGATTAATGACCCGAGAAATACGGAACGGACCAATGAACCGCGGGGTCAACTTGCGAGAAGCCGTCTTAAGGGGAAGGTTCTGAGTGGAGAGCCAAACTCTCTGACCGCGACAATATCTAGGACTCTTAGTTCTACGCTTATTAGCAGCCCTCACAGTCTGCGTCCTATAACGGCAAAGTGCAGACCTGACCCTCTTCCAGGTGCGCTCGCAACGTTGGACAAAAGCCTGAGCGGAGGGGACGCTGGACTCGGCGAACTGAGATGAGAACAGCGGAGGCTGGTACCCGAGGCTACTCTGAAAAGGAGATAGCCCGGTCGCAGACGAAGGAAGCGAGTTGTGGGCGTATTCTGCCCAGGGGAGCTGTTCTGACCAAGACGCAGGGTTACGAAAAGAAAGACTGCGTAAGATGCGACCAATAGTCTGATTGGCCCGTTCTGCTTGACCGTTAGACTGGGGGTGAAAGCCGGAAGAGAGACTGACGGAAGCCCCAATCAAACGGCAAAACTCCCTCCAAAATTGAGACGTGAATTGCGGACCTCTGTCCGAAACGACGTCTGACGGAAGGCCATGAATTCTGAAAACATTCTCGATGATGATTTGTGCCGTCTCTTTAGCAGAAGGAAGCTTAGCAAGGGGAATGAAATGAGCCGCCTTAGAGAACCTATCGACAACCGTAAGAATAACAGTCTTCCCCGCTGACGAAGGCAGTCCGGTGACAAAATCTAAGGCGATGTGAGACCACGGTCGAGAGGGAATAGGAAGCGGCCTGAGACGGCCGGCAGGAGGAGAGTTACCGGACTTAGTCTGCGCGCAGACCGAACAAGCAGCCACGAAACGACGCGTGTCATGCTCCCGGGTGGGCCACCAAAAACGCTGGCGAATGGAAGCAAGCGTACCCCGAACGCCAGGGTGGCCGGCTAACTTGGCAGAGTGAGCCCACTGAAGAACGGCCAGACGAGTAGGAACGGGAACGAAAAGAAGGTTCCTAGGACAAGCGCGCGGCGACGGAGTGTGAGTGAGCGCTTGTTTTACCTGCCTCTCAATTCCCCAGACAGTCAACCCGACAACACGCCCCTCAGGGAGAATCCCCTCGGGGTCAGTGGAGGCTACTGAAGAACTGAAGAGACGAGACAAAGCATCAGGCTTGGTGTTCTTAGAGCCCGGACGATAAGAAATCACAAACTCGAAACGAGCGAAAAACAGCGCCCAACGCGCCTGACGCGCATTAAGTCGTTTGGCAGAACGGATGTACTCAAGGTTCCTATGGTCAGTCCAAACGACAAAAGGAACGGTCGCCCCCTCCAACCACTGTCGCCATTCGCCTAGGGCTAACCGGATGGCGAGCAGTTCGCGGTTACCCACATCATAGTTACGTTCCGACGGCGACAGGCGATGAGAAAAATACGCGCATGGGTGGACCTTGTCGTCAGAGAGGGAGCGCTGAGAAAGGATGGCTCCCACGCCCACCTCTGACGCGTCAACCTCGACAACGAACTGTCTAGAGACGTCAGGTGTAACAAGGATAGGAGCGGATGTAAAACGATTCTTGAGGAGATCAAAAGCTCCCTGGGCGGAAACGGACCACTTAAAGCACGTCTTGACAGAAGTAAGGGCTGTGAGAGGAGCTGCCACCTGACCGAAATTACGGATGAAACGACGATAGAAGTTCGCGAAGCCGAGAAAGCGCTGCAGCTCGACGCGTGACTTAGGGACGGGCCAATCAATGACAGCTTGGACCTTAGCGGGATCCATCTTAATGCCTTCAGCGGAAATAACAGAACCGAGAAATGTGACGGAGGAGGCATGAAAAGTGCACTTCTCAGCCTTCACAAAAAGACAATTCTCTAAAAGGCGCTGGAGGACACGTCGAACGTGCTGAACATGAATCTGGAGTGACGGTGAAAAAATCAGGATATCGTCAAGGTAAACGAAAACAAAGATGTTCAGCATGTCTCTCAGGACATCATTGACTAATGCCTGAAAGACAGCTGGAGCGTTAGCGAGGCCGAAAGGAAGAACCCGGTATTCAAAGTGCCCTAACGGAGTGTTAAACGCCGTCTTCCACTCGTCCCCCTCCCTGATGCGCACGAGATGGTAAGCGTTACGAAGGTCCAACTTAGTGAAAAACCTGGCTCCCTGCAGGATCTCGAAGGCTGAAGACATAAGAGGAAGCGGATAACGATTCTTCACTGTTATGTCATTCAGCCCTCGATAATCTATGCAGGGGCGCAGAGACCCGTCCTTCTTCTTGACAAAAAAAAAACCCCGCTCCGGCGGGAGAGGAGGAGGGGACTATGGTACCGGCGTCAAGAGCTACAGACAAATAATCTTCGAGAGCCTTACGTTCGGGAGCCGACAGAGAGTATAGTCTACCCCGGGGGGGGGTGGTTCCCGGAAGGAGATCAATACTACAATCATACTACCGGTGTGGAGGAAGAGAGGTGGCCCTGGACCGACTGAACACCGTGCGCAGATCGTGATATTCCTCCGGCACCCCTGTCAAATCACCAGGCTCCTCCTGTGAAGAAGAGACAGAGGAAACAGGAGGGATAGCAGACATTAAACATTTCACATGACAAGAGACGTTCCAGGAGAGGATAGAATTACTAGACCAATTAATGGAAGGATTATGACAAACTAGCCAGGGATGGCCCAAAACAACAGGTGTAAAAGGTGAACGAAAAATTAAAAAAGAAATGGTTTCACTATGATTACCAGAAACAGTGAGGGTTAAAGGTAGCGTCTCACGCTGAATCCTGGGGAGAGGACTACCATCCAGGGCGAACAAGGCCGTGGGCTCCCTTAACTGTCTGAGAGGAATGTCATGTTCCCGAGCCCAGGTCTCGTCCATAAAACAGCCCTCCGCCCCAGAGTCTATTAAGGCACTGCAGGAAGCTGACGAACCGGTCCAGCGTAGATGGACCGACAAGGTAGTGCAGGATCTTGAAGGAGAGACAGGAGTAGTAGCGCTCACCAGTAGCCCTCCGCTTACTGACGAGCTCTGGCCTTTTACTGGACATGAAGTGACAAAATGACCAGCGGAACCGCAATAGAGACAGAGGCGGTTGGTGATTCTCCGTTCCCTCTCCTTAGTCGAGATGCGGATACCTCCCAGCTGCATGGGCTCAGCACCCGAGCCGGCAGAGGAAGATGGTAGTGATGCGGAGAGGGAGGCGACGGAGAGCGCGAGCTCCTTTCCACGAGCTCGGTGACGAAGATCAACCCGTCGCTCAATGCGAATAGCGAGTTCAATCAAGGAATCCACGCTGGAAGGAACCTCCCGGGAGAGAATCTCATCCTTTACCTCTGCGCGGAAACCCTCCAGAAGACGAGCGAGCAAGGCCGGCTCGTTCCAGCCACTGGAGACAGCAAGAGTGCGAAACTCAATAGAGTAGTCTGTTATGGATCGATTGCCTTGACATAGGGAAGACAGGGCCCTGGAAGCCTCCTCCCCAAAAACAGATCGATCAAAAACCCGTATCATCTCCTCCTTAAAGTCCTGATACTGGTTAGTACACTCAGCCCTTGCCTCCCACATTGCCGTGCCCCACTCACGAGCCCGTCCAATAAGGAGAGATATGACGTAGGCGACACGAGCAGTGCTCCTGGAGTAAGTGTTGGGCTGGAGAGAAAACACAATATCACACTGGGTGAGGAACGAGCGGCATTCAGTGGGCTCCCCAGAGTAACACGGCGGGTTATTGATTCTGGGCTCCGGAGATTCGAAAGCCCTGGAAGTGGCCGGTGGATCGAGGCGGAGATGGTGAACCTGTTCTGTGAGGTTGGAGACTTGGGTGGCCAGGGTCTCAACGGCATGTCGAGCAGCAGACACTTCCTGCTCGTGTCTGCCTAGCATCGCTCCCTGGATCCCGACGGCTGAGTGGAGAGGATCCGAAGTCGCTGGGTCCATTCTTGGTCGGATTCTTCTGTTATGGGGAGTGAATGAGGACCCAAAAGCGAACTAACTTAAACAGAGCTTCTTTAATAACCAAACATAGGTAGGCTCAGATAGACCGGCAGATTCCGACAGGACAGGACAAGGTTACAGCAAACATGACGATAGTCTGGCTCAGGCATGAAACACAACAAACAAGAATCCGACAAGGACAGGAACAGAAACAGAGAGAGATATAGGGACCTAATCAGAGGGAAAAAGGGAACAGGTGGGAAACGGGGTGAATGGGTAGTCAGAGGAAACAAGGAACAGCTGGGGGAAAGCGGGGGAGAAAAGGTAACCTAACAACGACCAGCAGAGGGAGACAGGGTGAAGGGAAAGGACAGAGACAAGACACAACATGACAGTACATGACAATTGTATTATCATGCTACTGTATTGTCATGCTACTGTATTATCATGGTACTGTATTATCATGGTAGTGTATTATTATGCTACTGTATTGTCATGGTACTGTATTATCATGGTAGTGTATCATTGTAATGTATTTTCATGGTACGGTATTATGATCCCTGTTTAATCTAGCAAGCTGTCCTGATCCTCCTCCCATTACTAATGGAGATTTCACCAAGGAAAAGAGAGATGTTGAAGGTGTAATTACAGAGGTGTCCTACCAATGCAGCAGACAGTTTACACTGAGTTTCACAGGCAGCATCAGATGTCTGGATGGAAAATGGCCGAGCCCTCCAAAGTGTTTACGTATGTACATTATTTTCAACTGGTCTGAACATGGTGTTATATCTACATATCATAAAACACTTACTTGTGAAAATGGGAGTTGGACAACTCCACCACCAACATGCAAACGTAAGTATTGCTAACTGTTTGAAACTGATGCAGTAATTCAGTTTAGAGTAACTCTACTATGAACAGCACCTATTCAAACAGGGAAAAAATGATATTTAAATGGTCATTGAGATTAAAAGTTCCATATCATATAGTATTTTTCTCCCCTCACACAATCAGGAATCATTGTTAAGGCTTTGCTTGGTATTACAGAAATATCAATCTATGATTTACAGTTTGCTGTTTTTTTTACTATAATTCATTATAGTGTAGTATTCCTAGATATGATAATGGATGAGTTTCAGTGCATATTTACAGTATATATCACAAATTGCCCCAGTTACATTCTCTGAATATACTGTACATTGGCCATTGACTATGGTTCTAACCACACAGTCATTCTCTGCCACTTTTGTGTCTCTGGTAGATAACTGTAATTTGATAGTTCAAACATGTGGTGCTTCACCTACAGAGTACTGTGGTAAGCCTGAGGGTGCAGGGAAACAAATTCAGATTCTTGACCAAGAGCTAGAGAGATACGAAAATGGGAACCAAATAGACTATACATGCATTAACCCACACAAAGGCCCTGGAGGAACAGCAACTTGCAATAATGGAGAATGGCACATGCCAATTGAGTGTAAAGGTAAGCCTTACATCTATAAATACGTTTATTGTATTATCATGGTACTGTATCATTCTACAGTATTGTATTATCATGGTACTGTTTCATTGTAATTTATTTTCATGGTATTGTATTATCCTGCTATAGTGCCAATTTAATACAGTACCATAATACAATCACGATTATGCTACTGTATTGTCATGGTATTGTATTATCATGCTACTGTATTGTCATGGTATTGTATTATCATGGTATTGTATTATCATGCTACTGTATCATGGTACTATATTATCATGGTATTGTATTATTATGCTACTGTATTGTCATGGAATTGTATTATCATGCTACTGTATTGTTATGGTATTGTATTATCATGCTACTGTATTGTTATGGTATTGTATTATCATGCTACTGTATTGTCATGGTATTGTATTATCATGGTAGTGTATTATCATGCTACTGTATTGTCATGGTATTGTATTATCATGCTACTGTATTGTTATGGTATTGTATTATCATGGTATTGTATTATCATGCTACTGCATCATGGTACTGTATTATCATGGTATTGTATTATCATGCTACTGTATTGTTATGGTATTGTATTATCATGCTACTGTATTGTCATGGTATTGTATTATCATGGTATTGTATTATCATGGTATTGTATTATCATGCTACTGTATTGTCATGGTATTGTATTATCATGGTAGTGTATTATCATGGTATTGTATTATCATGCTACTGTATTGTTATGGTATTGTATTATCATGCTACTGTATCATGGTACTGTATTATCATGGTACTGTATTATCATGCTACTGTATTATCATGGTATTGTATTATCATGCTACTGTATTGTCATGGTGTTGTATTATCATGCTACTGTATTATCATGGTATTGTATTATCATGCTACTGTATTGTCATGGTATTGTATTATCATGCTACTGTATTGTCATGGTATTGTATTATCATGCTACTGTATTATCATGGTATTGTATTATCATGGCTACTGTATTTGTCATGGTATTGTATTATCATGGTACTGTATATTGTCATGCTACTGTATTATCATGGTACTGTATTATCATGGTAGTGTATTATTATGCTACTGTATTGTCATGGTACTGTATTATCATGGTAGTGTATCATTGTAATGTATTTTCATGGTACGGTATTATGATCCCTGTTTAATCTAGCAAGCTGTCCTGATCCTCCTCCCATTACTAATGGAGATTTCACCAAGGAAAAGAGAGATGTTGAAGGTGTAATTACAGAGGTGTCCTACCAATGCAGCAGACAGTTTACACTGAGTTTCACAGGCAGCATCAGATGTCTGGATGGAAAATGGCCGAGCCCTCCAAAGTGTTTACGTATGTACATTATTTTCAACTGGTCTGAACATGGTGTTATATCTACATATCATAAAACACTTACTTGTGAAAATGGGAGTTGGACAACTCCACCACCAACATGCAAACGTAAGTATTGCTAACTGTTTGAAACTGATGCAGTAATTCAGTTTAGAGTAACTCTACTATGAACAGCACCTATTCAAACAGGAAAAAATGATATTTAAATGGTCATTGAGATTAAAAGTTCCATATCATATAGTATTTTTCTCCCCTCACACAATCAGGAATCATTGTTAAGGCTTTGCTTGGTATTACAGAAATATCAATCTATGATTTACAGTTTGCTGTTTTTTTTACTATAATTCATTATAGTGTAGTATTCCTAGATATGATAATGGATGAGTTTCAGTGCATATTTACAGTATATATCACAAATTGCCCCAGTTACATTCTCTGAATATACTGTACATTGGCCATTGACTATGTTCTAACCACACAGTCATTCTCTGCCACTTTGTGTCTCTGGTAGATAACTGTAATTTGATAGTTCAAACATGCTGTGCTTCACCTACAGAGTACTGTGGTAAGCCTGAGGGCGCAGGGAGGAGAATGGAGATTCCTGACCAGTGCTGGAGAGATACGAAAATGGATCCAAATAGACTATACATGCATTAACCCATACAAAGGCCCCGGAGGAACAGCAACTTGCAAGAATGGAGAATGGCACATGCCAGTTGTCGCTTGTTTAATTCAGGTTTAGAAAAAATGTGAGCCATCCAGTAATGGAGCACATAAGGTGTATTTTTCATCATTTGACTTTGTACCATTGTAACAAAATAACAGTATCTTTCTAATCATCAGTCTCAGCTTCACTATAATAACAGTACAGCTATCTAAAGCTAGACTAAAATGGTACATTTGTTGTATTAGTACAAAGAGATGTGATTGTGTGAACATTCTATCAAGTTTATAAATTGCCTGGCTGGGCTGATGAGACAGTGGATTGCGCAGTCAGTTGGAACAGAGTAAATAGGCATTTTAAAGTCATAGATTTAGCCGGTGGTAGCTTGTGGAATATGCACCGGGTGGAATGCCGTTTTAACTAATCAACATTCAGGATTAGACCGACACGCTCTATAATGTGTGAATATTCTCCTGTATCTCCCAGCTGTGTGATTCATTACCTCAAGGTGTAATATAAGTGAACAACTTATGATTGTGATTGACCTTATCAAGACAATAAAGTTGTGGAAAAGAGACGACACGTTGTCTCCATGAGTCTTTACAAGGCTACAGTACAACAGAATAAGATTTACAGATGTTAACCTAACAAATGCACATTAAAGCTGACAAACTATTTCTCAGGTCAGTATCACTTGTCATTGATTGTTGTTGTAAACCAGTTGTCTCTTATCATGCACCTGTAGCTACTAGAGTAGATCTTCTCCAGGGTCTCAGGACAGTGTAAGTAATGTCTCAGTTGGTCATGCTTTTTTTGTTTTACTTCTTGCCTCTGGCAATCTCAGCTTACTGGAAGTGATTACTGGAAACTGTCTTGGACAAACACATCCATATATAATTGATTGTACAACATGAATGTGTTTTTATCTACTCTTTAGTCTAGGACAAACACATCCATATATAATTGATTGTACAACATGAATGTGTTTTTATCTACTCTTTAGTCTAGGACAAACACATCCATATATAATTGATTGTACAACATGAATGTGTTTTTATCTACTCTTTAGTCTAGGACAAACACATCCATATATAATTGATTGTACAACATGAATGTGTTTTTATTTACCCTTTAGTCTAGGAATTTCATCAAGTATTTTATACTGAAGCCACCAGACTATATCTATTAAAATGTCCCTGTGGTGTTCCTTGACATGTACTCCTGAACATTAAGGCAGGAATATTGACCTTCAATTATATGCAAGCAAACATTTGATATAATGTTTTGTTTAGGTCATAGGCTAATAATGGACAAACCCTTGCATGAGGGGCTGCCGAGTGGTGCAGCGGTCTAAGGCACTGCATCTCAGCGCTTGAGGGTCTAAGGCACTGCATCTCAGAGCTTGAGGCGGCACCCTGGTTCGATTCAAGGCTGTATCACAACCGGCAGTGATAGGGAGTCACATAAGGAGGCGCACAATTGGCCCAGCGTCGTCCGGGTTTGCCCTGTGGAGGCGATCATTGTAAATTAAAATGTGTTCTTAACTGACGTGTTACGTACGCCTCTTGGAGGCAACACCCTGCTACAACTCAAGTCCCCGTGGAGTGAAAGAGGTATGTGATTGTAGGTGCGGGTAAGGATGACAGAGACTATATCCTTTTACAGGGACTTTATTTCCATAACATGGTAATGTGGGTAAAAGGGGCTGGACGGAACCAAAGCAAAGAAAGTAAAAGTTTGAGTCCTCTCCTACCCACTACTTACCTAACCTTTCAGAACCTCCTGGCGCACCAACCAAAATACAGGGGGTAGTCCATCCAGGTCTTACCTAGTGTGCATAGACAGTAAATACTACAGGTTATGTATGCCCGCAGGGCTCTTGCCTAAACACTCCCAAGGCGACGACATCCCCCCACCCCCCTGGGAACAAATTAAACAGAATAATACAAACTTTGGGAACAATTTCAATAATCAAAAACAGTCCTGTTGGCATACACATACCTTAGAAGTAGCGGCTACCAAATAGTGTCAACAGAACTGTCACTGGGCAACAACCAACACAAGACAGCAAAGAAGCTCTCTCTTCCTGACAAATGAACACTGGCTTTTATCCAGCTGGAGAAGGAGTTGGTAAATAAAAACAGCTGTTTCCCCTGATGAGAGGGAGGGGGGAGGGTTCAGAGCTCCAATCATTGATGGGGCCGACCAATCAGCTGCTTAGAATCCAGGAAGCCATTTCCTGAAATACACAAACACATACAACCCCAAAAAACACAGAAACTGGGGAACTTGCCTCGTAAAAAAGAAATCAGATATGGGGATGTGCTACTGAAATCAACAAGTAGCGGGAAACAACGCAATCTCAGGATGCAAAAATAGAATGTTTATTGGTATGTGAATTTTTTAAAATCAAGTAAGGTTAAAATGCAATAGAATCAGATGAACAGTTTTCCACAATGCATTGGAAGGCCCTAGTTCTCTTCAAGTAGCCAAATAACAAAACTAAGCTACTTAATTCAAATCAAAATCAAATCAAATTTTATTAGTCACTTGCGCCAAATAAAACTGTGAAATGCTTACTTCCGAGCCCATTACCGGCAGTGCAGTTTAAAAAAATACTGATAAGAATAAGAGATTCTAAGAGATAAGAGATAACAAGTAATTAAAGAGGAGAACTGTCTATGACTAGGGTGGCTGGAGTCTTTGCCAATTTTCAGACACCGCCTGGTATAGAAGTCCTGTGATGTACTGGGCCGTTTGCACTACACTCCGTCGTGCCTTGCGGTCGGAGGCCAAGCAGTTGCCATACCAGGCAGTGATGCAACCAGTCAGGAGGCTCTCGATGGTGCAGCTGTAGAACTTTTTGAGGATCTTGAGGAATTTCAAAAGATTTCAAAATGTAGAACCAGGAACATATATAGCCCTTGGTTCACTCCAGACCTGACTGCCCTTAACCAACACAAAAACATCCTGTGGCGTACAACATTAGCATCGCATAGCCCCCGCGATATGTAACTTTTCAGGGAAGTTAGGAACCAATATACACAGGCAGTTAGGAAAGCAAAGGATAGCTTTTTCAAACAGAAATTTGCATCCTGTAGCTCTAACTCCAAAAAGATCTGGGACATTGTAAAGTCCATGGAGAATAAGAGCACCTCCTCCCAGCACCCTCTGCACTGAGGCTAGGAAACACTGTCACCACCGATAAATCCACGATAATTGAGAATTTTTCTACGGCTGGCCATGCTTTCCATCTGGCTACCCCCACCCCGGTCAATAGCCCTGCACCCCCCACAGCAACTTGCCCAAGCCTCCCCATTTCTCCATCACCCAAATCCAGATAGCTAATGTTCTGAAAGAGCGGCAAAATCGGGACCCCTACAAATCAGCTGGGCTAGACAATCTGGACCCTCTCTTTCTAAAATTATCCACCACAATTGTTGTAACCACTATTACTGGCCTGTTCAGCCTCTCTTTCGTATCGTCTGAGATCCCCACAGATTGGAAAGCTGCCGCAGTCATCCCACTCTTCAAAGGGGGAGACACTAAAGACCCAAACTGTTAAAGACCTGTATCTATCCTAGCCTGCCTTTCTAAGGTTTTTGAAATCCAAGTTAACAAACAGATCACCGAACATTTCAAATCCCACAGTAGCTTCCTATGCAATCTGGTTTCCGAGCTGGTCATTGGTGCACCTCGGCCACGCTCAAGGTCCTAAACAATATCATATTATTATTATGTTTGATGTCTTTACTTAAAATAATAAAGTAGTAGTCAAACGTGTTAATATTTCAGTAAAAACACAGATTAATGTGCTGTATCTGTGTTGTAATGATATGTTTTTAGAGGATTGTGGGTAATTAAACATTTTGAGAAAATGTCATGCAAAGATGGATATTACCACAAAAAAACAATGGCTTCAAAGGAATACAATAAATTGAGATGGAATGTGTCTTTCATTCATAGTCATTCATAGTCTGGGTTTAAATGAGACTGTTTGTAGGTTGATGGAAACAGGAAACAGAACTGTCTACAAGTTGCAATAAACGATAGGAGAATGGAATTATGAAACGCTAGCAATTATTGTAGTATTAGATGGATTAGAGATTTACCACGTAGGGCCAATGCATTTTTTTATTTAATTTCAATTTAATTTAACCTTTTTTTTTGAAATAGGCAAGTCATTTAAGAACAAATTCTTGTTTACATTGATTGCCTACCAAAAGGCAAAAGGCCTCCTGCGGGGACGGGGGATAAAAACATTCAAATATAAATACAGGACAAAACACACATCACGACAAGAGAGACAACACAACACTACATAAAGAGAGACCTAAAACAACAACATAGCAAGGCAGCAACACAACATGACAACACAGCATGGTGCAACACAACATGGTAGCAGCACAAAACATGGTACAAACATTTTTGGGAACAGAGAAAAGCACAAAGGGAAATAAGGTAAAGACCACAATACATCACCCAAAGCAGTCACAACTGTCATTAAGAGTGTCTGTGATAGTGTCTGAGTCTTTGAATGAAGAGATTTAGATACAACTGTCCAGTTTGTTGCAGCTCGTTCCAGTCGCTAGCTACAGTGAACTGAGAAGACGAGCGACCCAGGGATGTGTGTGCTTTTGGGACCTTTAACAGAATGTGATTGGCAGAACGGGTGTTGTATGTGGAGGATGAGGACTGCAGTAGATATCTCAGATAGGGGGGAGTGAGGCCTAAGAGGGTTACATAAATAAGCATCAACCAGTGGGCCTTGCGATGGGTATACAGAGATGACCAGTTTACAGAGGAGTATAGAGTGCAGTGATGTGTCCTATAAGGAGCATTGGTGGCAAATCTGATGGCCGAATGGTAAAGACCATCTAGCCACTCATTTAAACATGTCAAAGCAACAGTAAACATTTCAACAAGAGAAAAAAAACACTCTCCACTGGCGGGAGTTTTGAGAGCGGATCTGAAGAGTCTCGCCAATAATTCATTTTAACAACAAATTACAAATGCAAGCTTCATAAGCAAATTAGCATTTCAAGCAATTGTTACATACCAAAAGGCCAGTAGGCCTATGCTAGTAATCAAGTCCCCATTGCTGGTGATCTTGCAACGTAACAGTTCATATTCTTGATCACCAAGCCATTTTTGGAGCTGCATATTCATTTATTATGGCAATCCTCTCTCCCTGCAGTTTGACGTTTGCGCTGCACCTGATCCTATATCTGTACAGCATATCATCGATCTGTTCGCTAGCTCACCCCACATATGTTGATTGACAGTTTGCTTGTCCAATCAGAGTGCCGAGTGTCCGTTTCACTAGCTAATCTGTTGCAGGTTATTTTTGCAAGGACTAAGGACTAAGGCTACTGTCTCTCTCTGTGTGTAGAGTATCCCACGTAGACTCTATGACACAAAGTGAGGGACAAAACCTTACAAAACCTGGACAGATCATTTCAAGTCAAACACGAGTCTTGAGGCACCAAGTCCAAATCAAGTAATTTTATTTTCAATCAAGTGGAGTCTCAAGTCAACAAATGTGTGACTCAAATTAAACTCGAGTCCAAGTCATATGACTTAAGTTCACAACTCTGATGATTAATAATGTGAATGTGTTTGGAGTTCTCCAAAACAACTATATCATGAAGTATGGACACAGGCTACAGTTTGAGTGCAGCAACTCTAGACACGTTCTGAAGGGGGAATCAGAGGTTGTCTGCTCAACCTACTGGTCCTAGTGGAGTCACTCCTTTCCAATTTGTGACGATAAATTGTATTTGTATTGATTTAACACATTGGGAAAATAATGCAAAACAACCAAGTTATTTATTGTTTAAAGTAGATTTACAATTATCTCCAACTCACACACAAAATGAAGCAAAATAAAGCATTTCAGAAAGGGTAGGGAAGATTTCTGGACAGTTTGCTATTCTTGCTGGTTAATGAAAGCAGCTGGGTACATTTCATCACTAGTACTTTTATGACCTCACTCATGTCTTCCTAGAGCCCAAGGATTTCTGTGGACCACCTCCACATCTCATTAATGGAGACACGATGGGCCGTACCAGAGAGTGATACTGAAACACAGAATCATTGCATTATGACTGCAAGTCTTACTAAACCCTTAATAGACTTTCATCCTACAAGACGTGTCCTAGAGGGATCTGGATTGGAGAGATGACAAGCCTGAATTAGTTATATCTCTGAAACAACGTTTGCCTGATTCATATCCAATCACTCGCTCACATCCCTATGCTATGTCCATGCTCACTCCCATTCACAGATCATGGTGGATTGTTAGGATCAATTTCCTTTCAAAGCCCCCCTGTGATGTCTGACTAGCCAGTGGAGATAATAAGGGCCTAGGGATTGGAGTGAGGGAGAAAATTGGAACGGGGCCCAATTGTAATGCCACCTGATCTTGTATACATGGGGTCATGACTTTGCCTCTTTGCCATTATTGATCTCAGCTTACGGAAAGTGATGACTACTGTCGTGTTGGACAAACATGTAAATGAATAACCTCTGTCAATAGTTTGCTCCAATTATTTGCAGATTCATGGTTCCATGATTGTCCAACATTAAATAAAGTGCCTCTGGTTCATATTTACTAATCTACTCTTTAGTTCATTGTTGTCTGGGAATATTATCACCAGGTATTTTTTACAATATTGAAGCAGCCAGACAATATCTATAAAAAATATTCCTGTGGTGTTCTTTGCCATGTATTTCAACTACATCATCGTCACTGAGTGAATCTTGAACATTAAGGCAGGAATATTGACTTTCAATTCTCAAAATGCAAGAAAACGTTTAATGTTTTGTTTAGTTGGTAAGGTAATATGGGCTTAACCTCACTGGTAGATGAGACTAGCTCTAAACCTACAGTATATTTACTATAATATTGTAGATATGTATGTATATTATTTAGCTAAATCAATAATTGCAACACTAGTGGAAGAACAAGTATAGGATAATATAGTATAGTTTTACATGTTGTACCTTTTTGGGGGGGTTGACAGGACAAAAAGACACAAACCAACAGACATTCCACAAATACACATGCATCCTTCCACCTACTCCCCTCCACAGGATCTTGAGTACATACAGTGTCAAAGTAGTGATTTTAAGCTGTCAAGAGTTGTATTCCAAATGTCAATATTGTCTGATTTTGCATCATGCAGTTGAGAGATCGACAGTTCAAGTTGAGCTATGTCTATGAATGAGAAAATTGCTGACGTGGCAGACTGTGTGGGGCTTGCCATCATAAGGCAACCATTCTCTTGGCTGCTGTTAGGCCAGCAAGCCAAATTCTTCTTTGCTTGTATATTAGGTTCAGTCATCATTAAGCAGAGGCACATTGGAAAGACAATATTATAGTATATACAGTATAGTTCAACATACTACAAATGTTTTATTTAATTTAACCTTTATTTAGCCAGGTAGGCCAGTTGAGAACAAGTTCTCCTTTCCAACTGCGACCTGGCCAAGATAAAGCAAAGCAGTGCGACAAAAACAACAACACAGAGTTACACATAAAGAAACGTACAGTCAATAGCACAATAGAAAAATCTATGTACAGTGTATGCAAATGTAGAAGAGTAGGGAGGTAAGACAATAAATAGGCCACAGATGCTAAATAATTACAACTTAGCATTAACACTGGAGAGATAGATGTGCAGATGATGATGTGCAAGTAGAGATACTGGGGTGCAAAAGAGCAAGAGGATAAATAATATGGGGGCGAGGTAATTGGGTGTGCTATTTACAGATTGGCTGTGTATAGGTACAGTGATCGGTAAGCTGCTCTGACAGCTGATGCTTAAAGTTAGAGAGGGAGATATAAGACTCCAGCTTCAGTGATTATTGCAATTTGTTCCAGTCATTGGCAGCAGAATACTGGAAGGAAAGGCGGCCAAAGTAAGTGTTGGCTTTGGGGATGACCAGTGAAATATACCTGCTGGAGCGCGTGCTACTGGTGGGTGTTGCTATGGTGACCAATGAGCTGAGATAAGATGGGGCTTTACCTAGCAAAGACTTAGAGAAGACCTGGAGGCAGTGGGTTTGGCGATGAGTACGTAGTGAGGGCCAGCCAACGAGAGCATACAGGTCGCAGTGGTGGGTAGTATACAGGGCTTTGGTAACAAAACGGATGGCACTGTGAGAGACTACATCCAGTTTGCTGAGTAACACATTGTATCCTTTACACATGTCTAAACAATATTAGGTAACACATTGGTTCCTTCATATAGTACGTGATGACAGTCCATGGTGACATCTGCTTCATGGCCCACATGCCATCAGGCAACTCCAGTAGCTTTAATCCAGGGCTTGAGTTCAACGGTGGTGTAGCCGTATAAGAATAGCCTCCGGCAGAGGAACATCTGCATACAGTCTAGCCACACCCACCACTTCCTCCCGGCCTTTGACTGGGCCTTTCTGCTCTCTAGCTGCTTGTGGCTGGGGCCTCTTCCTGTCCTTCTTCTTGTTCTTCCTTGTTTCAGTGTTTCCAGAGTTCTGCTGGGAGACAGGTCATATTAACCAGGCTCAGTCACGACAGAAATGGTGTCGGACTCATAAACCTTAAGCACCAACTGTTTGGGCCTCTTGCAGAAGAATTGTACTCTTGAAAATACATAGTTGTGGTGTTACCAATGTAAAAAATGTATGGAAGGGACGTAGGGCAACATGCCATTGTTGGTAAAGGTGTCAAACAATTGTAATATAAGTGTTTAGAGACACACTAGTGCATTTTTTAGGGATATTGGGGGACATTGGAAGCTTCTTTTGAGAGGAAAGATCAGTCAACTAAGTGAATGGGCTGGGGGGCTGTGAAAAGTCTCAGGAGGGCAGTTCTTACACAGTATGAATTGTTGTGTATGGCACCTTTCAAATCGTTCTCATACACAATAACACAAAACCCCCTGTAAACCTCACCCTGCCCATTGACTTTGACAGATCATTCTTGCCAATAGAAGCTCTTGGATTTTTGGAGCCATGTTTTTGTATTGTGTTATGAGAATCTGCAGAGAGAAGAATGAGGTGGTTGTGTCATAACTGTTTTTGTTGTTGTTGTTTTTCAGTGTCCCTTGCTCTCTTTTTTGTCCAAAATGCTGCCGCTTTAGGGTATTTTTCAGCAGAGCACTGTGGAAGGACTCCAGATTACCTGAGTTTTACAAAGAGAAAAGGTAAAAAGAGAAATGAGTGATACTTCTTTGATGACATGGTCTGAAAGATACTCTGTGGTCCTCAGGCTACATCCAACCACCCGTAACCCCAAGCTCATTCCAGCTTGTTGTTTGGATCATTTTGATGTTTGTTATATATCGAACGAGCTTGGGGTTACAGGTGGTCATATAGAACGAGCTTGGGGTTACAGGTGGTCATATCGAACGAGCTTGGGGTTACAGGTGGTCATATCGAACGAGCTTGGAGTTACAGGTGGTCATATAGAACGAGCTTGGGGTTACAGGTGGTTGGATGTAGCCTGAAGACCAAAGAGTATCTTTCAGACCATATGGTTCTGACAATATCCTGTAGCAGAGTCAGGGTGACATTTCCCTTTAAGGCGTGACCAGGCCCTCTAGTGGCCTGGGCCTGTAATAGTAGGTTGTTTTCTCTTCAGCTGTGCTGCAATACTGCAGTAGTTAGCTATCCTGGCAGACACTGAGGTCCTTCTGCTGTTGAGAAATATCTTTATCTTTCTAGGGATTTATAGCGTTATATTTTTCATGCGGCGCATATATATACACACACGTGGCAAAAGAAATTAGGTTCTATTCAACCAAAAATGAAACCTTTTATAATACAAAGCAAAGGCTAAAGCAACACAATTGACCAATTCCTTGGAAATAATCAATTCTGCATTCTCTTCATTAGCCCGTTGCAAGGGGTGATGACACAGCAGTCCAATTACTGCATGTCCATGTGTGGGAGGGCACTTCCCCCACCCAGAGCCTTTTTCTATTGAGCCTTTTCACAAAAACTGTGTGATATTTTCGGTGATTCTACCGCAATAGATTTAAATCAATATTTTTGAGTATTACAGGATTTTGGATCAGTCCCCCACTCTTCAGTGCTCCCTGGGGGCTGGAACTCTGTAGACAAACATTAACTTTGGGATAGACACTGTTTATTTATGTTCTACTCCTTCCATTTTTACTGCATCTACCATTTGATCAACATGAAATCATCTCTGACTCTGCTGTGTCTGGTGGTATGGATGAATGTGGATGCTTCATCAGCTCAGACTGGTAAGGATGTGTTTTCAATCACTTTCTCACATGCTTGTAGTGCCCACATTGGGTTAGTATCCACCAATTGCTCTGTAAGACTGACTAGACTATACAAAGTGAGCAAACGTAACTGATGTGTTTGCTATGCTACTTTTATCAAATGCTGCACAACTAAATCAAATCCAACTTTAATTTGTCACATGCGGCAAATACCTTACCGTGAAATGCTTACTTACGAGCCCTTAACCAACAATGCAGAGTTATGTGCTAAATACATTTAAGGAAAAATAAGTAGATAAAAAAACAAAGAGGCTATAAACCAGGGGTACCAGTACTGAGTCAATGTGTAGGGGTACGGGGTAGTTGAGGTAAGATAATATTTACATGTACTGTCGGTAGGGGTAAAGTGACGATGATAATAAACAGAGTAGCAGCAGCGTACGTGAACAGTGGGAAGGAATGTGTGCGTGATGAAAATATGCATATGTCTGTGTCCGTGTGTGTTGGAGTGTCATTGTAGTATGTGTGAGTGTGTGGTTATATTCCAGTGAGTTTACATTGAGCCTGTGCAAGAGAGTCAGTGCAAAAAAATACGTTTAAATAATAATAAAATAAGGGCTCAATACAAATAGTCTTAGTAGCCATTTCATTAACTGTTCAGTGGTCTTATGGCTTGGGGGTAGAAGCTGTTAAAGGAGCCTTTTGGTCCTAGACTTGTCGCTCCGGTACCGCTTGCCGTGCGGTAGCAGAGAGAACAGTCTTTGACTTGGTTGGCAGGAGTCATTGACAATTTTTAGGGCCTTCCTCTGACACCGCCTGGTATAGAGGTCCTGGATGTCAGGGAGCTAAGCCCCAGTGATGTAGTAGGCCATACGTACTACCCTCTGTAGCAACTTGCGTGCGGATGCCTAGTAGTTGCCATACCAAGTGGTGATGAAACCGGTCAGGATGCTCTCGATGGAGCTGCTGTTTAACGTTTTTAAGGATCTGATGCCCCATGCCAAATCTTTTCAGCCTCCAGAGCCCTACTCACAACTTTTTTTTGTATGTTTGGACCATGATAGGTCCTTAGAGGTGTGGACGCCAAGGAACTTGAAGCGCTCGACCTCCACTCCAGTCCCATGGATGTGAATGGGACGTGCTCAGCACTCCTTTTCCTGTAGTTCACAATAAGCGTGTTTGTCTTGCTCACATTGAGGTAGAGGTTGTTGTCCTGGCACCACACTGCCAGGTCTCTGACCTCCTTCCAATAGGCTGTCTCATCATCGTCGGTGATCAGGCCTACCACCATGTGTCGTCGGCATACTTAATGATGGTGTTGGAGTTGTGTGTGGCCACAGTCTTGGGTGAATAGGCAGTACATGAGGGGACTAAGCACGCACCCCTGAGGGGGCCCCGTGTTGAGGGTCAGTGTGGCAGATGTGTTATTGCCTACCCTTACAACCTGGGGGCGAACCATCAGGAAGTCCAGGACCCAATCGCACAGGGAGGGTTGAGACCCAGGGCCTTGAGCCTAATGATGAGCTTGGAGGGTACTATGGTGTTGAATGCTGAGCTGTAGTCAATGAACAGCATTCTTACATAGGTATTCCTCTTGTTCAGATGGGATAGGGCAGTGTGATGGTGATTGCATCTTCTGTGGACCTATTGGGGTGGTAAGGTGACAGGTAAGGTGGATGTGATATGATCCTTGACTAGTCTCTCAAAGCACTTCATGATGACAGAAGTAAGTGCTACGGGGGATAGTCATTTAGTTCAGTTACCTTTGCCTTCTTGGGTACAGGATCAATAGTGGCCATCTTGAAGCATGTTGGGACAGCAGACTGGGATAGGGAGAGATTGAATATGTCCGTAAATACATCAGCCAGCTGGTCAGCGCATGATCTGAGGACGCGGCTAGGGATGCCGTCTGGGCTGGCAGCCTTGCGAGGGATAACACGTTTAAATGTCCTTGGGAGTAGGCAGCATTGGTGGCACTGTGTTATCCTCTGTCATGACGCTGGCCTGGAGGTAGGTTTATGACAGTCATAAATACCTCTCCCCCCTTTTTCCTCTCTACCCTACTGATGGGACTATTGAAAATCCCTTGGTTAACATAGAGATTCTGGGAACATCAGAAGGTGGGGGGAAAGGAACCATATTTTGGTAATCCGACCAGTTGAACATATGCGTTGGTACTTAATGAATATGATGTCAGTTCAGATGTCATCTGAGACATTCTCATCAATGATAGGAAGACAAACTCTACAGTGGAAAGTCATATTCATTAAGTACCAACGCATATGTTCAACATTATAGTTATCAGATTCACATGGAATTGTTGTGCAACTCAAATGTTTAAATATACAATTATTGGTGAAGAGATGAAATGTAATTTTAGCTTCCAAATGAGAGATTTGGGTTTTCATAAAGTTAGGGCTCTGCTCAATAAGTGGCCCGCCCCTGTGAAGAGACATGGGCTGTAGACTGTGAAACACACCTTTCTCCCTCCACGAAAATGTAACCTCCTGTTCCAGGTACATTAGGATGACGATCCAATGTCAGAAGGGTTCAGATAATAACTACAGAACGAAGCCAACCTCAGCCGTCTGGGCTGGCAGCCTTGCGAGGGATAACACGTTTAAATGTCCTTGGGAGTAGGCAGCATTGGTGGCACTGTGTTATCCTCTGTCATGACGCTGGCCTGGAGGTAGGTTTATGACAGTCATAAATACCTCTCCCCCCTTTTTCCTCTCTACCCTACTGATGGGACTATTGAAAATCCCTTGGTTAACATAGAGATTCTGGGAACATCAGAAGGTGGGGGGAAAGGAACCATATTTTGGTAATCCGACCAGTTGAACATATGCGTTGGTACTTAATGAATATGATGTCAGTTCAGATGTCATCTGAGACATTCTCATCAATGATAGGAAGACAAACTCTACAGTGGAAAGTCATATTCATTAAGTACCAACGCATATGTTCAACATTATAGTTATCAGATTCACATGGAATTGTTGTGCAACTCAAATGTTTAAATATACAATTATTGGTGAAGAGATGAAATGTAATTTTAGCTTCCAAATGAGAGATTTGGGTTTTCATAAAGTTAGGGCTCTGCTCAATAAGTGGCCCGCCCCTGTGAAGAGACATGGGCTGTAGACTGTGAAACACACCTTTCTCCCTCCACGAAAATGTAACCTCCTGTTCCAGGTACATTAGGATGACGATCCAATGTCAGAAGGGTTCAGATAATAACTACAGAACGAAGCCAACCTCAGCGTGAGCTTTGATTGCGAATGGTATGAACTTTTAACTCTTATTCACGACAGAAGTGACACCTCCTAGCCATTGATTTCGCAACAGCAGCTGCAAACGTGGGCTAGGAAAGAACAGACAGAGTATCCCGTCTACCACACAACAACATTACTACAACGTATCCAATTTATTACCAGAGACATTCTTCAAAGGACAAAGGACTCTGTTGGGAAACACGGCCTTCCATCCACCACCAACCTACCGAAGCGCAGATCAGAGTAAATATTTACTGCATTTTCCTTTTCCAAATGGGCGGTAATTTAAAATGCATAAGATTCTGTATTCACGATAGAGTAGCTGCCTACGGCCTGATAGAGACATCACTTCTCCCTTTGTTCTTCAGTCTTCCCTCTCTTTCACTCAAACCCAGCCCCCTTTCCTTTGGGCAACCAGCTGTCATATATGTTCCGTCCACTAGGGACGTTTTCCTTTATGACATAATTTATAATCAAGGTATGATTCATTCGGTGTATGTGTAATTCTGTGTGATTAGTTAGGTATTTAGTAAATACATAATTAAACCCAATTTTGTATTGCTGATTCAACTTGTTAGCCAGGGTTTGTGAAGATAACCAAGAATTTACAACTTTCAGATGAGACTGAAATAAGGTGACGATTAATATTGACTGCTATTGATGTAAAATATTACTAGGTCTTTAAGAGTTTATTCGGAAGATATTGGCTCTATAAATATTATTTTGTGGTGCCCCGACTTTCTAGTTAATTACATTTACATGATTAGCTCAATCAGGTAATACTAATTACAGAGAAAGGATTTTATAGAATAGCATGTCATATCACTTAATCCGGCATAACCAAAGACACGACACCTCAAAGCGGAGAAAGACGGTGTTTAGTTTGTCTGGAAGCAAGACGTGGGTGTCTGTGAAGTGGCTGGTTTTCTTTTTGTAGTCCGTGATTTTCTGTAGACCCAGCCACATACGTCTCGTGTCTGAGCCATTGAATTGCTGTCATGCTGAAACAGGAAAGGGCCTTCCCCAAACTGTTGCCACAAAGATGGAAGCACAGAAACGTCTAGAATGTAATCATTATCCACCAAACTTTAAAGTTGCCACTATGATTGGGGCATGTAGAGTTATCCTGGCATCCGCCAAACCTAGATGCGTCCATCAGACTACCAGATGGAGAAACGTGATTCATGACTCCAGAGAACGCATTTCCACTGCTCCAGAGTTCAATGGCGGTACATGGTAATCTTAGGCTTGTGTGCGGCTGCTCGGCAAAGGAAACACATTTCATGAAACTCCCGACGAACAGTTATTGTGCAGATGTTGCATCCAGAGGCAGTTTGTAACACGGTACTGAGTGTTGCAACCTAGCACTTCAGCACTCAGCAGTCCCGCTCTGAGAGCTTGTGTGGCCTACCACTTTGTAGATGACCCGTTGTTGCTCCTAGACATTTCCACTTCTCAATAAGAGCACTTACAATTGACCGGGGCAGCTCTAGCAGGGCAGAAATTTTACAAACTGACTAGTTGGAAAGGTGGTATCCTATGATGGTGCCATGTTAAAAGTCACTGAGCTTTTCAGTAAGGCCTATTTTTGTCTATGGAGATTGCATGGCTATGTGGTCGATTTTATACACCTATCAACAGGTGTTGCTGAAATAGCCAAATCTACCAATTTGAAGCGGTGTCCACATACTTTTGTATATATAGTGTAATACAAACTGGGTCAGGGAGAGCTTGAAAATGTCAATGAAGACACTTGCCAGCTGGTCAGCTCTTGCTCTGAGTACGCGTCCTGGTAATCCGTCTGAATGTTAACCTGTTTAAAGGTCTTAAGTCACGTCGGCAAAGGAGGGAGCGCGATCACACACTCATCCAGAACAGCTGGTGCGCTCATGCATTATTCAGTGTTGCTTGCCTCAAATTGAACACACAAGTCATTTAACTCATTTAACTTAAGTCACTGGGCAGCTCACGGTTGGGTTTCTCTCTTTTGGGATAGGGGGCAACATTTGCACTTTTGGATGAATAGCGTGCCCAGAGTGAACTGCCTCCTACTCTGGCCCAGATGCTAATATATGCATATTATTATTAGTATTGGATAGAAAACACTCTGAAGTTTCTAAAACTGTTTGAATGATGTCTGTGAGTATAACAGAATCAAATCAATTTTATTTATATAGCCCTTCGTACATCAGCTGAAATCTCAAAGTGCTGTACAGAAACCCAGCCTAAAACCCGAAACAGCAAGCAATGCAGGTGTAGAAGCACAGTGGCTAGGAAAAACTCCCTAGAAAGGTCAAAACCTAGGAAGAAACCTAGAGAGGTACCATGCTATGAGGGGTGGCCAGTCTTCTTCTGGCTGTGCCGGGTGGAGATTATAACAGAACATGGCCAAGATGTTCAAATGTTCATAAATGACCAGCATGGTCAAATAATAATAATCACAGGCAGAACAGTTGAAACTGGAGTAGCAGCACGGCCAGGTGGACTGGGGACAGCAAGGAGTCATCATGCCAGGTAGTCCTGAGGCATGGTCCTAGGGCTCAGGTCCTCCGAGATAGAGAAGGAAAGAGAGAAGAGAGAATTAGAGAGAGCATACTTAAATTCACACAGGACACCGGATAAGGAGAAGTACTCCAGGTATAACAAGCCCCCCGACACATAAACTACTGCAGCATAAATACTGGAGGCTGAGACAGAAGGGGTCAGGAGACACTGTGGCCCTATCCGATGATACCCCCGGACAGGGCCAAACAGGAAGGATATAATCTTTGCCAAAGCACAGCCCCCACACCACTAGAGGGATATCTTCAACCACCAACTTACCATCCTGAGACAAGGCCGAGTATAGCCCACAAAGTTCTCCACCGCGGCACAACCCAAGCGGGGGCACCAACCCAGACAGGAAGATCACATCAATGACTCAACCCACTCAAGTGACGCACCCCTCCTAGGGACGGCATGAAAGAGCACCAGTAAGCCAGTGACTCAGCCCCTGTAATAGGGTTAGAGGCAGAGAATCCCAGTGGAAAGAGGGGAACCGGCCAGGCAGAGACAGCAAGGGCGGTTCGTTGCTCCAGAGCCTTTCCGTTCACCTTCACACTCCTGGGCCAGACTACACTCAATCATATGACCCACTGAAGAGATGAGTCTTCAGTAAAGACTTCAAGGTTGAGACCGAGTTTGCGTCTCTCACATGGGTAGGCAGACCATTCCATAAAAATGGAGCTCTATAGGAGAAAGCCCTGCCTCCAGCTGTTTGCTTAGAAATTCTAGGGACAATTAGGAGGCCTGCGTCTTGTGACCGTAGCGTACGTGTAGGTATGTACGGCAGGACCAAATCAGAGAGATAGGTAGGAGCAAGCCCATGTAATGCAGAACTCATATGGCAGGCAAAAACCTGAGAGAAATCCAACCAGGAAGTGGCACATCAGCTTTTCAAAGCTTTGCCTACCGAATACACAGTGGGATATGGATAAAGTTGCTCTTCCTACGGCTTTCACTAGAATACAGCCGTCTTTAGAAACTTGAATGAGGATTCCTATACAAAAAAGGGGCTCATGAGACCTGTTTGAGTCAGTGGTCTGGCAGAGTGTCTCAGGCTCGTGACGCGCGCTCCCGACAGAGTTACCTCTCGTTCCAGTGCTTTTCTTCAGACCTAGGAATTCTCCGGTTGGAACCTTATTGATGTTTTATGTTAAAAACATCCTAAAGATTGATTCCATACATCGTTTTACATGTTTCTAAAGGACTGTAACGGAACTTTTCAAGTTTTTGTCTGGACGAAGTGCCTGCGCCTCATGAAGATGGATTACTGGGCTGAACACGCTAACAACAAGTGGCTATTTGGACATAAATTATGGACTTTATGGAACAAATCAGTCATTTGTCATCGAACTGGGATTCCTGGGAGTGCCTTCTGATGATCATCAAAGGTAAGTGAATATTTATGGTGTTATTTCTGACTTCTGTTGACTCCAAAATGACAGATATTTCTCTGGCTAGATTGGGCTCTGAGCGTCGTTCTCAGATTATGCTTTTTCCGTAAAGTTTTAAAAAATTCTGACACAGCGGTTGCATTAAGTCTCTGGGCAGCTCACGGCTGGGTTTCTCTCTCTAATCCGAGATAGTTTGCAAGCCCCTGCTATATCCAACGAGCGTCAGAGCCGGTGTAGTGAGATTCAATCTTAGTCCTGTATTGATGCTTTGCCTGTATGATTGTTGGGCCACGGTGGAGGCCTTTGGCAAAGGCTCGCATAGTCTGGTAAACAGAGCACATTGTCAATTGCTTGTTGGTTCAGGGATATTAAAAAGGATCACACTGTCTGAAGGGATGATGGGTACTGAGAGGTGTAGGGCAACCCAGCCCCCGAAGCCTCTTATCAACACTATGCAAAAGGCTTTACTGTCTTCTCAGGAATTCAGCATTCTCTGTGTTGATATCTCATGCCCCTATCTGGCTCACCTCTGAGAAGCAGAGGTTCTGTTGTCATTACATCATCTAGGTCTGATATTTCAGGGTTAATTTCACATTAATACTATTGGTCAACAACTCAAATAATTCAGATGTTATGAAGGGTGCTAGATTCATTGTCCCTTTTTTTTTGCTCCTGACCTGTGCTGGTGAGATACACCCTCGCTCTTTCTTTCTCATGATCTAGTGGTCATGGCACAAGCCATGGTCTCTCTGATCATGCCGAGAATAATACCTTGTAATGTCAATATTGCCTTCTAACTTAAGATTTATGCCTTGTATGTTAATTTATTCATTTCGCAACGTAATTAAATACTTGCCTTTTGATAGATAATTCTCAGACCTTTCTTTTTTTTATTAAAAACAAAACAATATGTTTTAAGTGAGAATAGGCATTGGTCTGAAGTCGAAAAATAAAGGAAATTAATATGAGCACAACAATGCTTATTCCACCCATGCTCTACCAAGTTTTTCCAGCACACAACCTTGACCTATTACAGTAGCTTTGTTGGTAATGTACTTCAAACTATGTGTAGGTAAGCTGCTTAGGATTCAAACCTTCTCAAACAGCCTAATTCATACTCAACTATATATTGACATTTGAAGTCAGCAGGGTAACTCATCTCTTTATCTTGAAGCACACTACTAACATAATGTGTTTCTATCATTTTTTGTCTCCAAAATGCAGAAGTGAAATGTAATTTATCATTGCCACCAACAAGAGGAACAAGTTACACACCTGCTGACAGAAATCTGTTCTTGCCTGATGAACGTGTAACGGTGACCTGTGCCTCAGGATTCTGGAACTCTATCTCACGTCAGACTGAAAATACAATGACATGCAAAGAGGACGGAAAGTGGTCACCTTCCACAACAGATTGTGAACGTATGTTCATACTGGAGAGTATATTGAGAGTGTATTGGGGTATACACAGGTGAATCACTGTGTATTACTGTACAGGTTTGATTCATGCTGACACTAAACATCTCTATCATTGTAGGGATAACATGTGGTGATCCACGTGACCCTCTTGTGAGTTCTCCCTACTACTGGCAGCGGGGTCAATTTAGAGGAACTCAGCGTTACAACTGTAGAACCGGATTTAAAACCACAAATGCCCGGGGTGTTGCCACATGCACAAGTGATGGCTCCTGGACTCCAGAACCACTCTGTGAAGGTGCAGTTTTTTGAAGGAAGCCATCTTTGAATATCACTGTGGTTTGATTACCTTGTGCTCCGATGTTAGTTTGGACTGCATCAGAATGACATTGTTTGTCTTTCAGAGATTACATGTGACAAGCCAGATATCCTAAATGCTGTGATTAAAGACCCGAAAACAAGATACAAAATCAATGATCTGCTCACTTATGAGTGTAAGATGAATTATGAACTATTGGACAGTACTACCAGACCTACTGCTACCTGTACTACAAATGGCTGGACCAAGACACTTGGCTGTAAAGGTAGGATGACATTTACATTTCAATCATCTAAAACTCTGAGAATAAGAGACAAGACACTGATCCAGAAGGTTTAAAGTTTACTGGAAATATCAAGCATCCGATTTTAGCCTGTTGTTTTATTCCCTATTTGAGGATTTGGTTTGGAATTGCTAATGGTATGAACGTTCACTCACTTTGCTTCCATTTGGTTTTCCAGATATTGCTCTGTTCAGTGCTTTTATCAAACTGACAGCTTGGCCAAAATCTAATGATATGGTAATGCTTTGTCACTGTGTATTAATGTACAGCAGGCGTGGAAAGAGTACTGTAAATTCCTACTCAAGTAGAAGTACTGTTACTTTAATGAAATTGTAATCAAGTAGAAGTAAAAGTACTGGTGTAAAATACTACAAGTAAAAGTAGCACATTTAAAAAGTACTCAGAGTAAAAGTTACAAGTTACTTCTAAAATAATTTGCTATTTCAATTATGATGGTTCTTTTCTTCTCCTTTTACAAGAATGGAAGTTCATGTGAAAAGGGAGAAGCAATTGAATGCAAGCTTCACAAACAAATAATTTATCTATATACGTAATATTGTTTACATGTGATGCTTGACAGGCTAAATGTTCCATAAAACACCAGAAAATAACCAACAAGATAAGATCCAGCACAGCTGATTTTAATATTAAATCTTCACATATACAAATGTTGTGGATCTACCTATTGAACACTTAACTCACTTCACTTCTCTCTGAATTTGCCTTTCAGTGTCAGTAGGAGCTGATTTTCTAAGTTAATCGAGTCTATCCTGGCTCGCTTTGCAGTGAAGAGTAGTAAAAAGACGCTCACAGGCGGCAGATGCAGGCAGGCATGTGTTGAGTTTGAGGGACAACTTCTTTATGTACGGAAACAAATGAAGTAAATCAATTTTGTCCGATGGACTAGCAAGATACCCATCCAGCTCCCCTGTACCAGCTCCCCTGTACCTTCTGACCGTTTGGTTGTCAATGATGAGAAGAAATCCTCTTCATCAGATGAATGCTGCCTTAGTGGCTCAGTCTCATCCTGTGTGATTGTGTCAAGATGATTCTTCAGGTACGCCAAACCTGTACATTAGAAACACAACATTCACATATTCAGTGTTTCAGCAAACTCTGTTGTATGTGGACGGCAACACAATCATATTATTGGCATTGCAATAGGTCTAACACAGACTTCCACACTTGTTATTCTCAGATACTGAGATGTATTTGAAAAAATCAATTCAGATGTAACAAATGCTCTAATGTTGAGGTGAGTACATGTCTGGCTGTACCCAAACATAGTTATATGCTCAGGTTATTGTTCAGCACCTGTAATCAAACTTAAATAAAAGAAAACATAACAAAAAACAATTAAAGACCAAAAGATATCATATGGACAATGAGGTTCAAACCTTTTGGAGTAAATAAATCATACAGGCGGTGATGACATAGGCTTTGTCAGTCCAAGACGTACAGCAGCAATAAGCTGTGGCTCCTCCATCATTTCTCCAAAGCGCTTTTGGAGACCGTTCTGAATGGCTCTGATAAGTGGAAGGCACATTTGGCAAGATGCTTCCAGCCTTTAAAGTTTTGTATTTAGTAAGAAGATCACTGGCAGCAGCCACCCCATATGCCTGTTGGTCTCAGACTGTAGAATGTTCAAAGCTGAGACCAAGCTGAGGCTTCATCACTTTGCAGTACTCATTCAAGATAGACATTTTTGCCGGGCTCAGCCTGAAAAATAAGGTAAGGTAAACGTAATACCTCTTAGAATTCTAACATTTAATGGACAATAAATATTACTGTAATAGGAAAACATTACATTCAAAGAATTGCTACTCACATTTTCACTTTTAATTCACACATTTCTTATGGCATCCTCCCCCTTCTCTTGTATGATACCTGTGATCCTCTCCACAGCCAGGTAAGATGAGTTCCAGCGTGTTTGATTTGGACGGATCAACTGCAGTTTGCACTCAGTCTCTACAACTGCAGCAGCTAAATTTGACCGCTCCGTTTCATTCCACATGGCTTGGCATTTGGCAAAAGACCACCAGGACAACTTTTTGTAGCTATCACTATTTGTTTCTGCCAATGCAGAATCTGTTGTTGCAATGAGGTTCAGCAGGTGACATGCACACTGTTGATGCCGAGGGAGTTGATATTCTAGGCCACTGTCATTTTTGGTATTCAACCTGCTCTGCTGGCTCTTCAGCATCTGAGTGCCGGTCTGCTGACTCGACTGCTTCGACCTGCTCACCAAAAACATTGAATGCCTTGATGAAGCTTGATCCACTGTCTGTTGTGGTTCCTTGGTTTGTTTGTTTGTGGTTGCAGAGGTAAGCATATTGTAGTTTGTCATCTTTAAATGGATGTTTCCTCTGTGGACAAAATTACTGCATCAATATGGGCAAAATGTATATAGCCTGACCAGTTTGGTTTAATACAAATGAACTTAAACCAGCACATAAAGTGTTATCTAAGAATTTGGGCAATGACAACATTTTTGTTTTGGCTCTGTAGTCCAGCACATTGGCTTTTAAAAGATTCAATGACAATGGGGTTAAAGTGCAGACTGTCAACTATTAGAAGGTGTTTTTATTCATATCAAATGAACCATTTATAAATTACAGCATGTTTTGAAAAATGTCACTCAGTCCAAAGGATGTTGGGGAATATCGTTATTTTCCCCAGTTATAAGAACTAGAGTATTACCAAACATGATTTGGGGCTATTATTCGAAACTCAGGATCCAACAAGATATGGCTTGGTGACATAATAAGCAAGCAAAACAAAGATAATGCACGTGCCTAAATATCCCAGGTCTCAAAATTATTTATTTTATCTTCACAAGTTCATTAATTTCACTTTTAGCTATCCCCAACAACTTACATTATGGGGATGACTAACTACTAGCCACCGTAACGTCAATGCGGTAGTAACCCGCACTACAGCTTACAGTTCCTTCTGCTGTGTATAAAGACGTTGGTCAGGGTTAACTTCTAACTAGCTAGCAACAGGATGAGCTAGCTAACGTCAGCTTTATGCTACAGATGGAATGCAACTGGCTAGTAGTAACACTTTGTTAGCTACATTACATAGCCTACACAGCAAACGCCATTTGTGGCGATAAAATATATTTCTAACTTTACTTTTCGTACCATTACATGTTTCCTCAAGTTTGACGCAGAGTTTTTGTAGTCAGCCACCTTCCACCAACTTTGGTAAGCAGAGCTTACATTCCATAGTTACACTGTCTCCTCTTCTCTGCTTGAAGCTGAAGTGTTCTTTGAGATGCAGCCAGGGATTTCCTTCCTCGTGGTCTTCAGAAGACCCGGTCACTGGCTCTGTCTCTGTGTGTCTGTACTGTCTCCTGAACCTGCTCATTCTCGTTAGGCTCCATTTATTTTTCAAGTTGATTAGGAAACCTTTTTTTTCATGGCATGAAGCTACCTTTTTTTACTGTTATACAATCCTGCTACCGATCATAATTTGTGATTGGGCCTTTTTTGCGCAATGCGTGAAATGGAATTGTATTGGTCCATCTGGTCATGTTACTTGTCACTGACAAACAAGTGAACAATTTTAGCTGCTACAAAAGGCGCAAACTTCATGTGCTTGCCATGATTATGTGTATCCTTTTTCTGGATTGTATTCTGTAACGGATGGTTTTGAAAATGTAAAAGTAAAAGTACAGCCTTTGGAAAATACTCAAAAAATTACTAGTGCACAGAAAAGCTACTCAATTATAGGAACAATGAGTAGTTGTAATTCTTTACTTCCACCCCTGCTGTACAGTTATGATTCATGCTAACACTTAACATCTCTGTCATTGTAGGGATAACATGTGGTGATCCACATGACCCTCTTGTGAGTTCTCCCTACCGCTGGCAGCGGGGTCAATTGGGAGGAACTCAGCGTTACAGCTGTAGAACCAGATTTAAAACCATTAATGTGTCACATTGTGTTCTATAATGTTTCATGTTATTGTTTCCCCCAGAAATAAAGGGAGCATGTATCAACCCAACTGTGATGAATGGATTCCTAGTTCAGTCAAATGAGAGGAATGTTAATCGCAGGAATAGCAAGATATACTCTTCCTGCAGTGTAGGGTTCAAACCCTCTACCGGGGGTTGGTGGGGTGAAGCCACATGTACTGAGGGAACATGGTCTGGAATATTAGAGTGTATTGGTAAGAAAACGGTGAGCTTTACACCACTCCAGCCGACGCTTGGCATTGTACATGGTGATCTTAGGCTTGTGTGCGGCTGCTCGGCCAAGGAAACACATTTCACGAAGCTCCCGACGAACAGTTCAGGGAGAGCTTGAAAATGTCAGTGAAGACACTTGCGATCTGGTCAGCTGTTGCTCTGAGTACGCATCCTGGTAATCCGTCTGAATGTTAAACTGTTTAAAGGTCTTACTCACATCGGCAACGGAGAGAGCGGGATCACACAGTCGTCCAGAACAGCTGGTGCTCTCATGCATTGTTAAGTATTGCTTGCCTCATATTGAACACAGAAGGCATTTAACTCGTCTGGTAGGCTTATGTCACTGGGCAGCTCACGACTGGGTTTCTCTTTCTAATCTGTGATAGTTTGCAAGCCCTGCTATATCCGACGAGCGTCAGAGCCAGTGTAGTAGGATTCAATCTTAGTTCTGTATTGACGCTTTACCTGTTTGATTGTTGGGCCACGGTGGAGGCCTTTGGCAAAGGCTCGCATAGTCTGGTAAACAGAGCACATTGTCAATTGCTTGTTGGTTCAGGGATATTAAAAAGGATCACACTGTCTGAAGGGATGATGGGTACTGAGAGGTGTAGGGCAACCCAGCCCCCGAAGCCTCTTATCAACACTATGCAAAAGGCTTTACTGTCTTCTCAGGAATTCAGCATTCTCTGTGTTGATATCTCATGCCCCTATCTGGCTCACCTCTGAGAAGCAGAGGTTCTGTTGTCATTACATCATCTAGGTCTGATATTTCAGGGTTAATTTCACATTAATACTATTGGTCAACAACTCAAATAATTCAGATGTTATGAAGGGTGCTAGATTCATTGTCCCTTTTTTTTTGCTCCTGACCTGTGCTGGTGAGATACACCCTCGCTCTTTCTTTCTCATGATCTAGTGGTCATGGCACAAGCCATGGTCTCGCTGATCATGCCGAGAATAATACCTTGTAATGTCAATATTGCCTTCTAACTTAAGATTTATGCCTTGTATGTTAATTTATTCATTTCGCAACGTAATTAAATACTTGCCTTTTGATAGATAATTCTCAGACCTTTCTTTTTTTTATTAAAAACAAAACAATATGTTTTAAGTGAGAATAGGCATTGGTCTGAAGTCGAAAAATAAAGGAAATTAATATGAGCACAACAATGCTTATTCCACCCATGCTCTACCAAGTTTTTCCAGCACACAACCTTGACCTATTACAGTAGCTTTGTTGGTAATGTACTTCAAACTATGTGTAGGTAAGCTGCTTAGGATTCAAACCTTCTCAAACAGCCTAATTCATACTCAACTATATATTGACATTTGAAGTCAGCAGGGTAACTCATCTCTTTATCTTGAAGCACACTACTAACATAATGTGTTTCTATCATTTTTTGACTCCAAAATGCAGAAGTGAAATGTAATTTATCATTGCCACCAACAAGAGGAACCAGTTACAGACCTGCTGACAGAAATCTGTTCTTGCCTGATGAACGTGTAACGGTGACCTGTGCCTCAGGATTCTGGAACTTTATCTCACGTCAGACTGAAAATACAATGACATGCAAAGAGGACGGAAAGTGGTCACCTTCCACAACAGATTGTGAACGTATGTTCATACTGGAGAGTATATTGAGAGTGTATTGGGGTATACACAGGTGAATCACTGTGTATTACTGTACAGGTTTGATTCATGCTGACACTAAACATCTCTATCATTGTAGGGATAACATGTGGTGATCCACGTGACCCTCTTGTGAGTTCTCGCTACTACTGGCTGCGGGGTCAATTGAGAGGAACTCAGCGTTACAACTGTAGAACCGGATTTAAAACTACAAATCCCCGGGGTGTTGCCACATGCACAAGTGATGGCTCCTGGACTCCAGAACCACTCTGTGAAGGTGCAGTTTTTTGAAGGAAGCCATCTTTGAATATCACTGTGGTTTGATTACCTTGTGCTCCGATGTTAGTTTGGACTGCATCAGAATGACATTGTTTGTCTTTCAGAGATTACATGTGACAAGCCAGATATCCTAAATGCTGTGATTAAAGACCTGAAAACAAGATACAAAATCAATGATCTGCTCACTTATGAGTGTAAGATGAATTATGAACTATTGGACAGTACTACCAGACCTACTGCTACCTGTACTACAAATGGCTGGACCAAGACACTTGGCTGTAAAGGTAGGATGACATTTACATTTCAATCATCTAAAACTCTGAGAATAAGAGTCAAGACACTGATCCAGAAGGTTTAAGGCTACTGGAAAGATCAAGCATCCGATTTTAGCCTGTTGTGTTATTCCCTATTTGAGGATTTGGTTTGGAATTGGTAATGGTATGAACGTTCACTCACTTTGCTTCCATTTGGTTTTCCAGATATTGCTCTGTTCAGTGCTTTTATCAAACTGACAGCTTGGCCAAAATCTAATGATATGGTAATGCTTTGTAGAACAGGTCCTCTATGTGCGCTGTTAACTGAACGATGTGTCACAATGCGTTCTGTAATGTTTCCTGCCATTGTTCCTCCCAGAAATAAAGGGAGCATGCATCCATATTGAGGCTATAAGGAGGTATAGACAGTGTAATCACTGTGTATTACTGTACTGGTATGATTCATGCTAATACTAAACATCTCTATCATTGTAGGGATAACATGTGGTGATCCACGTGACCCTCTTGTGAGTTCTCCCTACCGTTGGCAGCGGGGTCAATCGGGAGGAACTCAGCGTTACAGCTGTAGAACCGGATTTAAAAACATTGATGTGTCACATTGTGTTCTATAATATTTCATGTCATTGTTTCCCCCAGAAATAGAGGGAGCATGTATCAACCCAACTGTGATGAATGGATTCCTAGTTCAGTCAAATGAGAGGATTGTTGATCCCAGGAATAGCAAGATATACTCTTCCTGCAATGTAGGGTTCAAACCCTCTACCGGGGGTTGGTGGGGTGAAGCCACATGTACTGAGGGAACATGGTCTGGAATATTAGAGTGTATTGGTAAGAAAACAGATCCTCTAGAAATGACCTCTTTACAAAGTAGATCAAGAACAGTGGAATGCATTTCCCTCTGACTTGGCTATATTGGTCTGAAACTCAATCTCCTCCCAGCTCAAACTCAACCTCCTCCCAGCTGCCCACTGCACTGAGACTAGGTAACATGGTCACCACCGATAAATCCATGATTATCGAAAACTTCAACAAGCATTTCTCAACGGCTGGCCATGCCTTCCGCCTGGCTACTCCAACCTCGGACAACAGCTCCCCCCCCCCCGCAGCTACTCGCCCAAGCCTCTCCAGGTTCTCCTTTACCCAAATCCAGATAGCAGATGTCCTGAAAGAGCTGCAAAACCTGGACCCGTACAAATCAGCTGGGCTGGACAATCTGGACCCTCTATTCCTGAAACTATCCGCCGCCATTGTCGCAACCCCTATTACCAGCCTGTTCAACCTCTCTTTCATATCGTCTGAGATCCCCAAGGATTGGAAAGCTGCCGCAGTCATCCCCCTCTTCAAAGGGGGCGACACCCTGGACCCAAACTGTTACAGACCTATATCCATCCTGCCCTGCCTATCTAAGGTCTTCGAAAGCCAAGTCAACAAACAGGTCACTGACCATCTTGAATCCCACCGTACCTTCTCCGCTGTGCAATCTGGTTTCCGAGCCGGTCACGGGTGTACCTCAGCCACGCTCAAGGTACTAAACGATATCATAACCGCCATCGATAAAAGACAGTACTGTGCAGCCGTCTTCATAGACCTTGCCAAGGCTTTCGACTCTGTCAATCACCGTATTCTTATCGGCAGACTCAGTAGCCTCGGTTTTTCGGATGACTGCCTTGCCTGGTTTACCAATTACTTTGCAGACAGAGTTCAGTGTGTCAAATCGGAGGGCATGCTGTCCGGTCCTCTGGCAGTCTCTATGGGGGTGCCACAGGGTTCAATTCTCGGGCCGACTCTTTTCTCTGTATATATCAATGATGTTTCTCATGCTGCGGGCGATTCCCTGATCCACCTCTACGCAGACGACACCATTCTATATACTTCCGGCCCGTCCTTGGACACTGTGCTATCTAACCTTCAAACGAGCTTCAATGCCATACAGCACTCCTTCCGTGGCCTCCAACTGCTCTTAAACGCTAGTAAAACCAAATGCATGCTTTTCAACCGTTCGCTGCCTGCACCCGCACGCCTGACCAGCATCACCACCCTGGATGGTTCCGACCTTGAATATGTGGACATCTATAAGTACCTAGGTGTCTGGCTAGACTCTAAACTCTCCTTCCAGACCCATATCAAACATCTCCAATCGAAAATCAAATCAAGAGTCGGCTTTCTATTCCGCAACAAAGCCTCCTTCACTCACGCTGCCAAACTTACCCTAGTAAAACTGACTATCCTACCGATCCTCGACTTCGGCGACGTCATCTACAAAATTGCTTCCAACACTCTACTCAGCAAACTGGATGCAGTTTATCACAGTGCCATCCGTTTTGTCACTAAAGCACCTTATACCACCCACCACTGCGACTTGTATGCTCTAGTCGGCTGGCCCTCGCTACATATTCGTCGCCAGACCCACTGGCTCCAGGTCATCTACAAGTCCATGCTAGGTAAAGCTCCGCCTTATCTCAGTTCACTGGTTACGATGGCAACACCCATCCGTAGCACGCGCTCCAGCAGGTGTATCTCACTGATCATCCCTAAAGCCAACACCTCATTTGGCCGCCTTTCGTTCCAGTTCTCTGCTGCCTGTGACTGGAACGAATTGCAAAAATCGCTGAAGTTGGAGACTTTTATCTCCCTCACCAACTTCAAACATCTGCTATCCGAGCAGCTAACCGATCGCTGCAGCTGTACATAGTCTATTGGTAAATAGCCCACCCATTTTCACCTACCTCATCCCCATACTGTTTTTATTTATTTATTTTTATTTTTCTGCTCTTTTGCACACCAATCTCTACCTGTACATAACCATCTGATCATTTATCACTCCAGTGTTAATCTGCATAATTGTAATTATTTGCCTACCTTCTCATGCCTTTTGCACACAATGTATATATAGACTCCCCTTTTTTCTACTGTGTTATTGACTTGTTAATTGTTTACTCCATGTGTAACTCTGTGTTGTCTGTTCACACTGCTATGCCTTATCTTGGCCAGGTCGCAGTTGCAAATGAGAACTTGTTCTCAACTAGCCTACCTGGTTAAATAAAGGTGAAATAAAAAAAAATAATAATAAATGCTCTTTCGCTCTAGATCAATCACAATGTGGCAGAATCCCTGTCATTCCCAACACAAGAAAGGTACCTCACAGTGAAGTCTATAAGAATGAACAAACTGTTACAATTGATTGCAAAGTTGGATACACATCTGAAACTAAGACTATAAAATGTAAGGATGGAGAATGGCAAACACCGTTACCAGCTTGTAGACGTGAGTAGTTGTTAATAGTTTTGTTCATTTTAAATAATCACTTGATTTTAATTGAATACAGTGGCCAGTCATCCTTCAATGTATGTTTACTATATGTTGGAATAGTTTGGGGAAAAGGACCCCGAAGCCCATATGATATTATGTAATTACATAGATAGTAGTTCTGTGTCTGTACTGTGTGTGTTTTCTACCCACTAATCTTTCAGCAATATTTTCTTATCTTGAAGCGCAAGGCGTTCCATGTGATCCTCCACCTAAAGTTGAAAATGCAATTGTTAAAATCCTGTATAAAAATAAATATAGAGAGGGATTTGAAGTGAATTATGAATGTCGCAAGTCCTTTGAAATAGAGGGACATAAAAAACTTACTTGTGAAAATGGCAGTTGGACAACTCCACCACCAACATGCAAACGTAAGTATTGATAACTGTTTGAAACTGATGCAGTAATTCAGTTTAGAGTTACTCTACTATGAACAGCACCTATTCAAACAGGGAAAAAATTATATTTAAACGTTAATTGAGATGAACAATTCTGTATCACATAACACCATTATTCTCTCATACAATTGGTTTTACAGAAATATACATCTCTGATTTATATTTTCTCAATGTGTCCACTTTGAGATAGTTGCTGTTGTTTTTTGCTATAATTCATTATAGTCTAGTATTCCTTGATATGATAATGGATGAGTTTCAGTGCATATTTACAGTATATATCACAAATTGCCCCAGTTACATTCTCTGAATATACTGTACATTGGCCCTTGACTATGGTTCTAACCATAGTCATTCTCTGCCACTTTTGTGTCTCTGGTAGATAACTGTAATTTGATAGTTCAAACATGTGGTGCTTCACCTACAGAGTACTGTGGTAAGCCTGAGGGCGCAGGGAGGAGAATGGAGATTCCTGACCAAGTGCTGGAGAGATACGAAAATGGGAACCAAATAGACTATACATGCATTAACCCATACAAAGGCCCCGGAGGAACAGCAACTTGCAAGAATGGAGAATGGCACATGCCAGTTGAGTGTAACGGTAAGTCTTAAGTCTATGGTACTGTATTATCATGGTACTGTACTGTATTATCATTGTACTGTATTATCATCATATTCTATAATCATGGTCTTGTATTATCATGGTATTGTATTATCATGGTACTGGATTATGTTACTGAATCATGGTACTGTATTTTCACGGTACTGTATTATCGTGGTACTGTATTTTCATGGTATTGTATTATGATTTCTATCTATTCCCTGTTTAATCTAGCAAGCTGTCCTGATCCTCCTCCCATTACTAATGGAGATTTCACCAAGGAAAAGAGAGATGTTGAAGGTGTAATTACAGAGGTGTCCTACCAATGCAGCATACAGTTTACACTGAGTTTCACAGGCAGCATCAGATGTCTGGATGGAAAATGGCAGAGTCCTCCAAAGTGTTTACGTATGTACATTATTTACAACTGGTCTGAACATGGTGTTATATCTACATGTCAAGTGTATATAAATGTATGAATATGTACTGTACACTAAGTGAATGAAAAAATGACTGGGTTTAATTTCCATCAGGGCCTTGTGAGATTTCCACTTTTGATGCAGAGTACAATCTACAGAATTTACCTGAGAAAGATAATATTGCGCACGGTGAAAAAAAGACTCTTCATTGCAAAGAGGGATATTACCATCAATACAAGAGATATCGACCGAATATTGAAGAAATTGAGATGAAGTGTGATGATGGAGAGTTACAGTATGGAGAACACATGCCTATATGTAAGTTCATGTCATGTAAAGGAACACCCATCAGTGTAAGATAGTCATTCTCTCAACATTAAGAGTTTAACATCATCTAATATATAGAATGCATAAGTCCAGGATGCCCTGTGAGCTATCTACTGTAGATTAATACAATATAAATGGATAGTATTTTCTCATTTTGATCTAAACCTTTTTTTATGAAAATCAATCCACCTGTTTGATAATATTTAATGAGGCCACTGTGTGTAACCTTCTGACTGTATAACCAAAATGATTTGTTCTTTGCTTTTTAGGTAGGTATCGTTATTCATAGGTAGATGATGAACATAATGGGTAAGTTAAATTAACAAGGAGAGTGGCATGTCTTATAATCACACAAACCTTTTGAACAGTTATGAAAAGTATAATAAAAGGTATTATGAACAGTATTAGAAACAGTATTAGAAACAGTTATGAACAGTATTACGAACAGTATTAGAAACGGTTATGAACAGTATTATTAACAGTTATGAAAAGTATAATAAAAGGTATTATGAAGAGTATTACGAACAGTATTAGAAACAGTTATGAACAGTATTACGAACAGTATTAGAAACAGTTATGAACAGTATTATTAACAGTTATGAAAAGTATAATAAAAGGTATTATGAACAGTATTACGAACAGTATTAGAAACAGTTATGAACAGTATTACGAACAGTATTAGAAACAGTTATGAACAGTATTATTAACAGTTATGAAAAGTATAATGAACAGTATTGTAAACAGTATTGTATTCAATGGTATAAACAGTAATATGAATAGTATGTGATGGGGTTATCAGTGAAGCATAACAGAAACATGGAGTATAACATCACAGCAAGCAGGAGTCATTTCTCTAATCATTAACACACAGTGAAAGTTCACATGGTTAAACACTGTCTACTCTCCTCTATAGTCGGAGTGATCAGCCGGATTACTCCAGACTGATCTATAGTATTAGTGATCAGCAGTATTACTCCACAGACTGATCTATAGTATTAGTGATCAGCAGTATTACTCCACAGACTCTGATCTATAGTATTAGTGATCAGCAGTATTACTGCACTCTGATTATCCTGTCATGTGATTTCGTTCCTACAGAGTCTTGATGTTTGGTCCATCAAATGCAAGAATCCTTACAAAGACGTCTTCATGTGCAAGAAGAACATATTTGCTTTTGTGGTGTTGTTGTCGCTTGTTTAATTCAGGTTTAGAAAAAATGTGAGCCATCCAGTAATGGAGCACATAAGGTGTATTTTTCATCATTTGACTTTGTACCATTGTAACAAAATAACAGTATCTTTCTAATCATCAGTCTCAGCTTCACTATAATAACAGTACAGCTATCTAAAGCTAGACTAAAATGGTACATTTGTTGTATTAGTACAAAGAGATGTGATTGTGTGAACATTCTATCAAGTTTATAAATTGCCTGGCTGGGCTGATGAGACAGTGGATTGCGCAGTCAGTTGGAACAGAGTAAATAGGCATTTTAAAGTCATAGATTTAGCCGGTGGTAGCTTGTGGAATATGCACCGGGTGGAATGCCGTTTTAACTAATCAACATTCAGGATTAGACCGACACGCTCTATAATGTGTGAATATTCTCCTGTATCTCCCAGCTGTGTGATTCATTACCTCAAGGTGTAATATAAGTGAACAACTTATGATTGTGATTGACCTTATCAAGACAATAAAGTTGTGGAAAAGAGACGACACGTTGTCTCCATGAGTCTTTACAAGGCTACAGTACAACAGAATAAGATTTACAGATGTTAACCTAACAAATGCACATTAAAGCTGACAAACTATTTCTCAGGTCAGTATCACTTGTCATTGATTGTTGTTGTAAACCAGTTGTCTCTTATCATGCACCTGTAGCTACTAGAGTAGATCTTCTCCAGGGTCTCAGGACAGTATAAGTAATGTCTCAGTTGGTCATGCTTTTTTTGTTTTACTTCTTGCCTCTGGCAATCTCAGCTTACTGGAAGTGATTACTGGAAACTGTCTTGGACAAACACATCCATATATAATTGATTGTACAACATGAATGTGTTTTTATCTACTCTTTAGTCTAGGACAAACACATCCATATATAATTGATTGTACAACATGAATGTGTTTTTATCTACTCTTTAGTCTAGGACAAACACATCCATATATAATTGATTGTACAACATGAATGTGTTTTTATCTACTCTTTAGTCTAGGACAAACACATCCATATATAATTGATTGTACAACATGAATGTGTTTTTATTTACCCTTTAGTCTAGGAATTTCATCAAGTATTTTATACTGAAGCCACCAGACTATATCTATTAAAATGTCCCTGTGGTGTTCCTTGACATGTACTCCTGAACATTAAGGCAGGAATATTGACCTTCAATTATATGCAAGCAAACATTTGATATAATGTTTTGTTTAGGTCATAGGCTAATAATGGACAAACCCTTGCATGAGGGGCTGCCGAGTGGTGCAGCGGTCTAAGGCACTGCATCTCAGCGCTTGAGGGTCTAAGGCACTGCATCTCAGAGCTTGAGGCGGCACCCTGGTTCGATTCAAGGCTGTATCACAACCGGCAGTGATAGGGAGTCACATAAGGAGGCGCACAATTGGCCCAGCGTCGTCCGGGTTTGCCCTGTGGAGGCGATCATTGTAAATTAAAATGTGTTCTTAACTGACGTGTTACGTACGCCTCTTGGAGGCAACACCCTGCTACAACTCAAGTCCCCGTGGAGTGAAAGAGGTATGTGATTGTAGGTGCGGGTAAGGATGACAGAGACTATATCCTTTTACAGGGACTTTATTTCCATAACATGGTAATGTGGGTAAAAGGGGCTGGACGGAACCAAAGCAAAGAAAGTAAAAGTTTGAGTCCTCTCCTACCCACTACTTACCTAACCTTTCAGAACCTCCTGGCGCACCAACCAAAATACAGGGGGTAGTCCATCCAGGTCTTACCTAGTGTGCATAGACAGTAAATACTACAGGTTATGTATGCCCGCAGGGCTCTTGCCTAAACACTCCCAAGGCGACGACATCCCCCCACCCCCCTGGGAACAAATTAAACAGAATAATACAAACTTTGGGAACAATTTCAATAATCAAAAACAGTCCTGTTGGCATACACATACCTTAGAAGTAGCGGCTACCAAATAGTGTCAACAGAACTGTCACTGGGCAACAACCAACACAAGACAGCAAAGAAGCTCTCTCTTCCTGACAAATGAACACTGGCTTTTATCCAGCTGGAGAAGGAGTTGGTAAATAAAAACAGCTGTTTCCCCTGATGAGAGGGAGGGGGGAGGGTTCAGAGCTCCAATCATTGATGGGGCCGACCAATCAGCTGCTTAGAATCCAGGAAGCCATTTCCTGAAATACACAAACACATACAACCCCAAAAAACACAGAAACTGGGGAACTTGCCTCGTAAAAAAGAAATCAGATATGGGGATGTGCTACTGAAATCAACAAGTAGCGGGAAACAACGCAATCTCAGGATGCAAAAATAGAATGTTTATTGGTATGTGAATTTTTTAAAATCAAGTAAGGTTAAAATGCCAGGATGTTATACTCGTTTCAGGTCTTCATTCAATAGAATCAGATGAACAGTTTTCCACAATGCATTGGAAGGCCCTAGTTCTCTTCAAGTAGCCAAATAACAAAACTAAGCTACTTAATTCAAATCAAAATCAAATCAAATTTTATTAGTCACTTGCGCCAAATAAAACTGTGAAATGCTTACTTCCGAGCCCATTACCGGCAGTGCAGTTTAAAAAAATACTGATAAGAATAAGAGATTCTAAGAGATAAGAGATAACAAGTAATTAAAGAGGAGAACTGTCTATGACTAGGGTGGCTGGAGTCTTTGCCAATTTTCAGACACCGCCTGGTATAGAAGTCCTGTGATGTACTGGGCCGTTTGCACTACACTCCGTCGTGCCTTGCGGTCGGAGGCCAAGCAGTTGCCATACCAGGCAGTGATGCAACCAGTCAGGAGGCTCTCGATGGTGCAGCTGTAGAACTTTTTGAGGATCTTGAGGAATTTCAAAAGATTTCAAAATGTAGAACCAGGAACATATATAGCCCTTGGTTCACTCCAGACCTGACTGCCCTTAACCAACACAAAAACATCCTGTGGCGTACAACATTAGCATCGCATAGCCCCCGCGATATGTAACTTTTCAGGGAAGTTAGGAACCAATATACACAGGCAGTTAGGAAAGCAAAGGATAGCTTTTTCAAACAGAAATTTGCATCCTGTAGCTCTAACTCCAAAAAGATCTGGGACATTGTAAAGTCCATGGAGAATAAGAGCACCTCCTCCCAGCACCCTCTGCACTGAGGCTAGGAAACACTGTCACCACCGATAAATCCACGATAATTGAGAATTTTTCTACGGCTGGCCATGCTTTCCATCTGGCTACCCCCACCCCGGTCAATAGCCCTGCACCCCCCACAGCAACTTGCCCAAGCCTCCCCATTTCTCCATCACCCAAATCCAGATAGCTAATGTTCTGAAAGAGCGGCAAAATCGGGACCCCTACAAATCAGCTGGGCTAGACAATCTGGACCCTCTCTTTCTAAAATTATCCACCACAATTGTTGTAACCACTATTACTGGCCTGTTCAGCCTCTCTTTCGTATCGTCTGAGATCCCCACAGATTGGAAAGCTGCCGCAGTCATCCCACTCTTCAAAGGGGGAGACACTAAAGACCCAAACTGTTAAAGACCTGTATCTATCCTAGCCTGCCTTTCTAAGGTTTTTGAAATCCAAGTTAACAAACAGATCACCGAACATTTCAAATCCCACAGTAGCTTCCTATGCAATCTGGTTTCCGAGCTGGTCATTGGTGCACCTCGGCCACGCTCAAGGTCCTAAACAATATCATATTATTATTATGTTTGATGTCTTTACTTAAAATAATAAAGTAGTAGTCAAACGTGTTAATATTTCAGTAAAAACACAGATTAATGTGCTGTATCTGTGTTGTAATGATATGTTTTTAGAGGATTGTGGGTAATTAAACATTTTGAGAAAATGTCATGCAAAGATGGATATTACCACAAAAAAACAATGGCTTCAAAGGAATACAATAAATTGAGATGGAATGTGTCTTTCATTCATAGTCATTCATAGTCTGGGTTTAAATGAGACTGTTTGTAGGTTGATGGAAACAGGAAACAGAACTGTCTACAAGTTGCAATAAACGATAGGAGAATGGAATTATGAAACGCTAGCAATTATTGTAGTATTAGATGGATTAGAGATTTACCACGTAGGGCCAATGCATTTTTTTATTTAATTTCAATTTAATTTAACCTTTTTTTTTGAAATAGGCAAGTCATTTAAGAACAAATTCTTGTTTACATTGATTGCCTACCAAAAGGCAAAAGGCCTCCTGCGGGGACGGGGGATAAAAACATTCAAATATAAATACAGGACAAAACACACATCACGACAAGAGAGACAACACAACACTACATAAAGAGAGACCTAAAACAACAACATAGCAAGGCAGCAACACAACATGACAACACAGCATGGTGCAACACAACATGGTAGCAGCACAAAACATGGTACAAACATTTTTGGGAACAGAGAAAAGCACAAAGGGAAATAAGGTAAAGACCACAATACATCACCCAAAGCAGTCACAACTGTCATTAAGAGTGTCTGTGATAGTGTCTGAGTCTTTGAATGAAGAGATTTAGATACAACTGTCCAGTTTGTTGCAGCTCGTTCCAGTCGCTAGCTACAGTGAACTGAGAAGACGAGCGACCCAGGGATGTGTGTGCTTTTGGGACCTTTAACAGAATGTGATTGGCAGAACGGGTGTTGTATGTGGAGGATGAGGACTGCAGTAGATATCTCAGATAGGGGGGAGTGAGGCCTAAGAGGGTTACATAAATAAGCATCAACCAGTGGGCCTTGCGATGGGTATACAGAGATGACCAGTTTACAGAGGAGTATAGAGTGCAGTGATGTGTCCTATAAGGAGCATTGGTGGCAAATCTGATGGCCGAATGGTAAAGACCATCTAGCCACTCATTTAAACATGTCAAAGCAACAGTAAACATTTCAACAAGAGAAAAAAAACACTCTCCACTGGCGGGAGTTTTGAGAGCGGATCTGAAGAGTCTCGCCAATAATTCATTTTAACAACAAATTACAAATGCAAGCTTCATAAGCAAATTAGCATTTCAAGCAATTGTTACATACCAAAAGGCCAGTAGGCCTATGCTAGTAATCAAGTCCCCATTGCTGGTGATCTTGCAACGTAACAGTTCATATTCTTGATCACCAAGCCATTTTTGGAGCTGCATATTCATTTATTATGGCAATCCTCTCTCCCTGCAGTTTGACGTTTGCGCTGCACCTGATCCTATATCTGTACAGCATATCATCGATCTGTTCGCTAGCTCACCCCACATATGTTGATTGACAGTTTGCTTGTCCAATCAGAGTGCCGAGTGTCCGTTTCACTAGCTAATCTGTTGCAGGTTATTTTTGCAAGGACTAAGGACTAAGGCTACTGTCTCTCTCTGTGTGTAGAGTATCCCACGTAGACTCTATGACACAAAGTGAGGGACAAAACCTTACAAAACCTGGACAGATCATTTCAAGTCAAACACGAGTCTTGAGGCACCAAGTCCAAATCAAGTAATTTTATTTTCAATCAAGTGGAGTCTCAAGTCAACAAATGTGTGACTCAAATTAAACTCGAGTCCAAGTCATATGACTTAAGTTCACAACTCTGATGATTAATAATGTGAATGTGTTTGGAGTTCTCCAAAACAACTATATCATGAAGTATGGACACAGGCTACAGTTTGAGTGCAGCAACTCTAGACACGTTCTGAAGGGGGAATCAGAGGTTGTCTGCTCAACCTACTGGTCCTAGTGGAGTCACTCCTTTCCAATTTGTGACGATAAATTGTATTTGTATTGATTTAACACATTGGGAAAATAATGCAAAACAACCAAGTTATTTATTGTTTAAAGTAGATTTACAATTATCTCCAACTCACACACAAAATGAAGCAAAATAAAGCATTTCAGAAAGGGTAGGGAAGATTTCTGGACAGTTTGCTATTCTTGCTGGTTAATGAAAGCAGCTGGGTACATTTCATCACTAGTACTTTTATGACCTCACTCATGTCTTCCTAGAGCCCAAGGATTTCTGTGGACCACCTCCACATCTCATTAATGGAGACACGATGGGCCGTACCAGAGAGTGATACTGAAACACAGAATCATTGCATTATGACTGCAAGTCTTACTAAACCCTTAATAGACTTTCATCCTACAAGACGTGTCCTAGAGGGATCTGGATTGGAGAGATGACAAGCCTGAATTAGTTATATCTCTGAAACAACGTTTGCCTGATTCATATCCAATCACTCGCTCACATCCCTATGCTATGTCCATGCTCACTCCCATTCACAGATCATGGTGGATTGTTAGGATCAATTTCCTTTCAAAGCCCCCCTGTGATGTCTGACTAGCCAGTGGAGATAATAAGGGCCTAGGGATTGGAGTGAGGGAGAAAATTGGAACGGGGCCCAATTGTAATGCCACCTGATCTTGTATACATGGGGTCATGACTTTGCCTCTTTGCCATTATTGATCTCAGCTTACGGAAAGTGATGACTACTGTCGTGTTGGACAAACATGTAAATGAATAACCTCTGTCAATAGTTTGCTCCAATTATTTGCAGATTCATGGTTCCATGATTGTCCAACATTAAATAAAGTGCCTCTGGTTCATATTTACTAATCTACTCTTTAGTTCATTGTTGTCTGGGAATATTATCACCAGGTATTTTTTACAATATTGAAGCAGCCAGACAATATCTATAAAAAATATTCCTGTGGTGTTCTTTGCCATGTATTTCAACTACATCATCGTCACTGAGTGAATCTTGAACATTAAGGCAGGAATATTGACTTTCAATTCTCAAAATGCAAGAAAACGTTTAATGTTTTGTTTAGTTGGTAAGGTAATATGGGCTTAACCTCACTGGTAGATGAGACTAGCTCTAAACCTACAGTATATTTACTATAATATTGTAGATATGTATGTATATTATTTAGCTAAATCAATAATTGCAACACTAGTGGAAGAACAAGTATAGGATAATATAGTATAGTTTTACATGTTGTACCTTTTTGGGGGGGTTGACAGGACAAAAAGACACAAACCAACAGACATTCCACAAATACACATGCATCCTTCCACCTACTCCCCTCCACAGGATCTTGAGTACATACAGTGTCAAAGTAGTGATTTTAAGCTGTCAAGAGTTGTATTCCAAATGTCAATATTGTCTGATTTTGCATCATGCAGTTGAGAGATCGACAGTTCAAGTTGAGCTATGTCTATGAATGAGAAAATTGCTGACGTGGCAGACTGTGTGGGGCTTGCCATCATAAGGCAACCATTCTCTTGGCTGCTGTTAGGCCAGCAAGCCAAATTCTTCTTTGCTTGTATATTAGGTTCAGTCATCATTAAGCAGAGGCACATTGGAAAGACAATATTATAGTATATACAGTATAGTTCAACATACTACAAATGTTTTATTTAATTTAACCTTTATTTAGCCAGGTAGGCCAGTTGAGAACAAGTTCTCCTTTCCAACTGCGACCTGGCCAAGATAAAGCAAAGCAGTGCGACAAAAACAACAACACAGAGTTACACATAAAGAAACGTACAGTCAATAGCACAATAGAAAAATCTATGTACAGTGTATGCAAATGTAGAAGAGTAGGGAGGTAAGACAATAAATAGGCCACAGATGCTAAATAATTACAACTTAGCATTAACACTGGAGAGATAGATGTGCAGATGATGATGAGCAAGTAGAGATACTGGGGTGCAAAAGAGCAAGAGGATAAATAATATGGGGGCGAGGTAATTGGGTGTGCTATTTACAGATTGGCTGTGTATAGGTACAGTGATCGGTAAGCTGCTCTGACAGCTGATGCTTAAAGTTAGAGAGGGAGATATAAGACTCCAGCTTCAGTGATTATTGCAATTTGTTCCAGTCATTGGCAGCAGAATACTGGAAGGAAAGGCGGCCAAAGTAAGTGTTGGCTTTGGGGATGACCAGTGAAATATACCTGCTGGAGCGCGTGCTACTGGTGGGTGTTGCTATGGTGACCAATGAGATGGGGCTTTACCTAGCAAAGACTTAGAGAAGACCTGGAGGCAGTGGGTTTGGCGATGAGTACGTAGTGAGGGCCAGCCAACGAGAGCATACAGGTCGCAGTGGTGGGTAGTATACAGGGCTTTGGTAACAAAACGGATGGCACTGTGAGAGACTACATCCAGTTTGCTGAGTAACACATTGTATCCTTTACACATGTCTAAACAATATTAGGTAACACATTGGTTCCTTCATATAGTACGTGATGACAGTCCATGGTGACATCTGCTTCATGGCCCACATGCCATCAGGCAACTCCAGTAGCTTTAATCCAGGGCTTGAGTTCAACGGTGGTGTAGCCGTATAAGAATAGCCTCCGGCAGAGGAACATCTGCATACAGTCTAGCCACACCCACCACTTCCTCCCGGCCTTTGACTGGGCCTTTCTGCTCTCTAGCTGCTTGTGGCTGGGGCCTCTTCCTGTCCTTCTTCTTGTTCTTCCTTGTTTCAGTGTTTCCAGAGTTCTGCTGGGAGACAGGTCATATTAACCAGGCTCAGTCACGACAGAAATGGTGTCGGACTCATAAACCTTAAGCACCAACTGTTTGGGCCTCTTGCAGAAGAATTGTACTCTTGAAAATACATAGTTGTGGTGTTACCAATGTAAAAAATGTATGGAAGGGACGTAGGGCAACATGCCATTGTTGGTAAAGGTGTCAAACGATTGTAATATAAGTGTTTAGAGACACACTAGTGCATTTTTTAGGGATATTGGGGGACATTGGAAGCTTCTTTTGAGAGGAAAGATCAGTCAACTAAGTGAATGGGCTGGGGGGCTGTGAAAAGTCTCAGGAGGGCAGTTCTTACACAGTATGAATTGTTGTGTATGGCACCTTTCAAATCGTTCTCATACACAATAACACAAAACCCCCTGTAAACCTCACCCTGCCCATTGACTTTGACAGATCATTCTTGCCAATAGAAGCTCTTGGATTTTTGGAGCCATGTTTTTGTATTGTGTTATGAGAATCTGCAGAGAGAAGAATGAGGTGGTTGTGTCATAACTGTTTTTGTTGTTGTTGTTTTTCAGTGTCCCTTGCTCTCTTTTTTGTCCAAAATGCTGCCGCTTTAGGGTATTTTTCAGCAGAGCACTGTGGAAGGACTCCAGATTACCTGAGTTTTACAAAGAGAAAAGGTAAAAAGAGAAATGAGTGATACTTCTTTGATGACATGGTCTGAAAGATACTCTGTGGTCCTCAGGCTACATCCAACCACCTGTAACCCCAAGCTCATTCCAGCTTGTTGTTTGGATAATTTTGATGTTTGTTATATATCGAACGAGCTTGGGGTTACAGGTGGTCATATAGAACGAGCTTGGGGTTACAGGTGGTCATATCGAACGAGCTTGGGGTTACAGGTGGTCATATCGAACGAGCTTGGAGTTACAGGTGGTCATATAGAACGAGCTTGGGGTTACAGGTGGTTGGATGTAGCCTGAAGACCAAAGAGTATCTTTCAGACCATATGGTTCTGACAATATCCTGTAGCAGAGTCAGGGTGACATTTCCCTTTAAGGCGTGACCAGGCCCTCTAGTGGCCTGGGCCTGTAATAGTAGGTTGTTTTCTCTTCAGCTGTGCTGCAATACTGCAGTAGTTAGCTATCCTGGCAGACACTGAGGTCCTTCTGCTGTTGAGAAATATCTTTATCTTTCTAGGGATTTATAGCGTTATATTTTTCATGCGGCGCATATATATACACACACGTGGCAAAAGAAATTAGGTTCTATTCAACCAAAAATGAAACCTTTTATAATACAAAGCAAAGGCTAAAGCAACACAATTGACCAATTCCTTGGAAATAATCAATTCTGCATTCTCTTCATTAGCCCGTTGCAAGGGGTGATGACACAGCAGTCCAATTACTGCATGTCCATGTGTGGGAGGGCACTTCCCCCACCCAGAGCCTTTTTCTATTGAGCCTTTTCACAAAAACTGTGTGATATTTTCGGTGATTCTACCGCAATAGATTTAAATCAATATTTTTGAGTATTACAGGATTTTGGATCAGTCCCCCACTCTTCAGTGCTCCCTGGGGGCTGGAACTCTGTAGACAAACATTAACTTTGGGATAGACACTGTTTATTTATGTTCTACTCCTTCCATTTTTACTGCATCTACCATTTGATCAACATGAAATCATCTCTGACTCTGCTGTGTCTGGTGGTATGGATGAATGTGGATGCTTCATCAGCTCAGACTGGTAAGGATGTGTTTTCAATCACTTTCTCACATGCTTGTAGTGCCCACATTGGGTTAGTATCCACCAATTGCTCTGTAAGACTGACTAGACTATACAAAGTGAGCAAACGTAACTGATGTGTTTGCTATGCTACTTTTATCAAATGCTGCACAACTAAATCAAATCCAACTTTAATTTGTCACATGCGGCAAATACCTTACCGTGAAATGCTTACTTACGAGCCCTTAACCAACAATGCAGAGTTATGTGCTAAATACATTTAAGGAAAAATAAGTAGATAAAAAAACAAAGAGGCTATAAACCAGGGGTACCAGTACTGAGTCAATGTGTAGGGGTACGGGGTAGTTGAGGTAAGATAATATTTACATGTACTGTCGGTAGGGGTAAAGTGACGATGATAATAAACAGAGTAGCAGCAGCGTACGTGAACAGTGGGAAGGAATGTGTGCGTGATGAAAATATGCATATGTCTGTGTCCGTGTGTGTTGGAGTGTCATTGTAGTATGTGTGAGTGTGTGGTTATATTCCAGTGAGTTTACATTGAGCCTGTGCAAGAGAGTCAGTGCAAAAAAATACGTTTAAATAATAATAAAATAAGGGCTCAATACAAATAGTCTTAGTAGCCATTTCATTAACTGTTCAGTGGTCTTATGGCTTGGGGGTAGAAGCTGTTAAAGGAGCCTTTTGGTCCTAGACTTGTCGCTCCGGTACCGCTTGCCGTGCGGTAGCAGAGAGAACAGTCTTTGACTTGGTTGGCAGGAGTCATTGACAATTTTTAGGGCCTTCCTCTGACACCGCCTGGTATAGAGGTCCTGGATGTCAGGGAGCTAAGCCCCAGTGATGTAGTAGGCCATACGTACTACCCTCTGTAGCAACTTGCGTGCGGATGCCTAGTAGTTGCCATACCAAGTGGTGATGAAACCGGTCAGGATGCTCTCGATGGAGCTGCTGTTTAACGTTTTTAAGGATCTGATGCCCCATGCCAAATCTTTTCAGCCTCCAGAGCCCTACTCACAACTTTTTTTTGTATGTTTGGACCATGATAGGTCCTTAGAGGTGTGGACGCCAAGGAACTTGAAGCGCTCGACCTCCACTCCAGTCCCATGGATGTGAATGGGACGTGCTCAGCACTCCTTTTCCTGTAGTTCACAATAAGCGTGTTTGTCTTGCTCACATTGAGGTAGAGGTTGTTGTCCTGGCACCACACTGCCAGGTCTCTGACCTCCTTCCAATAGGCTGTCTCATCATCGTCGGTGATCAGGCCTACCACCATGTGTCGTCGGCATACTTAATGATGGTGTTGGAGTTGTGTGTGGCCACAGTCTTGGGTGAATAGGCAGTACATGAGGGGACTAAGCACGCACCCCTGAGGGGGCCCCGTGTTGAGGGTCAGTGTGGCAGATGTGTTATTGCCTACCCTTACAACCTGGGGGCGAACCATCAGGAAGTCCAGGACCCAATCGCACAGGGAGGGTTGAGACCCAGGGCCTTGAGCCTAATGATGAGCTTGGAGGGTACTATGGTGTTGAATGCTGAGCTGTAGTCAATGAACAGCATTCTTACATAGGTATTCCTCTTGTTCAGATGGGATAGGGCAGTGTGATGGTGATTGCATCTTCTGTGGACCTATTGGGGTGGTAAGGTGACAGGTAAGGTGGATGTGATATGATCCTTGACTAGTCTCTCAAAGCACTTCATGATGACAGAAGTAAGTGCTACGGGGGATAGTCATTTAGTTCAGTTACCTTTGCCTTCTTGGGTACAGGATCAATAGTGGCCATCTTGAAGCATGTTGGGACAGCAGACTGGGATAGGGAGAGATTGAATATGTCCGTAAATACATCAGCCAGCTGGTCAGCGCATGATCTGAGGACGCGGCTAGGGATGCCGTCTGGGCTGGCAGCCTTGCGAGGGATAACACGTTTAAATGTCCTTGGGAGTAGGCAGCATTGGTGGCACTGTGTTATCCTCTGTCATGACGCTGGCCTGGAGGTAGGTTTATGACAGTCATAAATACCTCTCCCCCCTTTTTCCTCTCTACCCTACTGATGGGACTATTGAAAATCCCTTGGTTAACATAGAGATTCTGGGAACATCAGAAGGTGGGGGGAAAGGAACCATATTTTGGTAATCCGACCAGTTGAACATATGCGTTGGTACTTAATGAATATGATGTCAGTTCAGATGTCATCTGAGACATTCTCATCAATGATAGGAAGACAAACTCTACAGTGGAAAGTCATATTCATTAAGTACCAACGCATATGTTCAACATTATAGTTATCAGATTCACATGGAATTGTTGTGCAACTCAAATGTTTAAATATACAATTATTGGTGAAGAGATGAAATGTAATTTTAGCTTCCAAATGAGAGATTTGGGTTTTCATAAAGTTAGGGCTCTGCTCAATAAGTGGCCCGCCCCTGTGAAGAGACATGGGCTGTAGACTGTGAAACACACCCTTCTCCCTCCACAAAAATGTAACCTCCTGTTCCAGGTACATTAGGATGACGATCCAATGTCAGAAGGGTTCAGATAATAACTACAGAACGAAGCCAACCTCAGCGTGAGCTTTGATTGCGAATGGTATGAACTTTTAACTCTTATTCACGACAGAAGTGACACCTCCTAGCCATTGATTTCGCAACAGCAGCTGCAAACGTGGGCTAGGAAAGAACAGACAGAGTATCCCGTCTACCACACAACAACATTACTACAACGTATCCAATTTATTACCAGAGACATTCTTCAAAGGACAAAGGACTCTGTTGGGAAACACGGCCTTCCATCCACCACCAACCTACCGAAGCGCAGATCAGAGTAAATATTTACTGCATTTTCCTTTTCCAAATGGGCGGTAATTTAAAATGCATAAGATTCTGTATTCACGATAGAGTAGCTGCCTACGGCCTGATAGAGACATCACTTCTCCCTTTGTTCTTCAGTCTTCCCTCTCTTTCACTCAAACCCAGCCCCCTTTCCTTTGGGCAACCAGCTGTCATATATGTTCCGTCCACTAGGGACGTTTTCCTTTATGACATAATTTATAATCAAGGTATGATTCATTCGGTGTATGTGTAATTCTGTGTGATTAGTTAGGTATTTAGTAAATACATAATTAAACCCAATTTTGTATTGCTGATTCAACTTGTTAGCCAGGGTTTGTGAAGATAACCAAGAATTTACAACTTTCAGATGAGACTGAAATAAGGTGACGATTAATATTGACTGCTATTGATGTAAAATATTACTAGGTCTTTAAGAGTTTATTCGGAAGATATTGGCTCTATAAATATTATTTTGTGGTGCCCCGACTTTCTAGTTAATTACATTTACATGATTAGCTCAATCAGGTAATACTAATTACAGAGAAAGGATTTTATAGAATAGCATGTCATATCACTTAATCCGGCATAACCAAAGACACGACACCTCAAAGCGGAGAAAGACGGTGTTTAGTTTGTCTGGAAGCAAGACGTGGGTGTCTGTGAAGTGGCTGGTTTTCTTTTTGTAGTCCGTGATTTTCTGTAGACCCAGCCACATACGTCTCGTGTCTGAGCCATTGAATTGCTGTCATGCTGAAACAGGAAAGGGCCTTCCCCAAACTGTTGCCACAAAGATGGAAGCACAGAAACGTCTAGAATGTAATCATTATCCACCAAACTTTAAAGTTGCCACTATGATTGGGGCATGTAGAGTTATCCTGGCATCCGCCAAACCTAGATGCGTCCATCAGACTACCAGATGGAGAAACGTGATTCATGACTCCAGAGAACGCATTTCCACTGCTCCAGAGTTCAATGGCGGTACATGGTAATCTTAGGCTTGTGTGCGGCTGCTCGGCAAAGGAAACACATTTCATGAAACTCCCGACGAACAGTTATTGTGCAGATGTTGCATCCAGAGGCAGTTTGTAACACGGTACTGAGTGTTGCAACCTAGCACTTCAGCACTCAGCAGTCCCGCTCTGAGAGCTTGTGTGGCCTACCACTTTGTAGATGACCCGTTGTTGCTCCTAGACATTTCCACTTCTCAATAAGAGCACTTACAATTGACCGGGGCAGCTCTAGCAGGGCAGAAATTTTACAAACTGACTAGTTGGAAAGGTGGTATCCTATGATGGTGCCATGTTAAAAGTCACTGAGCTTTTCAGTAAGGCCTATTTTTGTCTATGGAGATTGCATGGCTATGTGGTCGATTTTATACACCTATCAACAGGTGTTGCTGAAATAGCCAAATCTACCAATTTGAAGCGGTGTCCACATACTTTTGTATATATAGTGTAATACAAACTGGGTCAGGGAGAGCTTGAAAATGTCAATGAAGACACTTGCCAGCTGGTCAGCTCTTGCTCTGAGTACGCGTCCTGGTAATCCGTCTGAATGTTAACCTGTTTAAAGGTCTTAAGTCACGTCGGCAAAGGAGGGAGCGCGATCACACACTCATCCAGAACAGCTGGTGCGCTCATGCATTATTCAGTGTTGCTTGCCTCAAATTGAACACACAAGTCATTTAACTCATTTAACTTAAGTCACTGGGCAGCTCACGGTTGGGTTTCTCTCTTTTGGGATAGGGGGCAACATTTGCACTTTTGGATGAATAGCGTGCCCAGAGTGAACTGCCTCCTACTCTGGCCCAGATGCTAATATATGCATATTATTATTAGTATTGGATAGAAAACACTCTGAAGTTTCTAAAACTGTTTGAATGATGTCTGTGAGTATAACAGAATCAAATCAATTTTATTTATATAGCCCTTCGTACATCAGCTGAAATCTCAAAGTGCTGTACAGAAACCCAGCCTAAAACCCGAAACAGCAAGCAATGCAGGTGTAGAAGCACAGTGGCTAGGAAAAACTCCCTAGAAAGGTCAAAACCTAGGAAGAAACCTAGAGAGGTACCATGCTATGAGGGGTGGCCAGTCTTCTTCTGGCTGTGCCGGGTGGAGATTATAACAGAACATGGCCAAGATGTTCAAATGTTCATAAATGACCAGCATGGTCAAATAATAATAATCACAGGCAGAACAGTTGAAACTGGAGTAGCAGCACGGCCAGGTGGACTGGGGACAGCAAGGAGTCATCATGCCAGGTAGTCCTGAGGCATGGTCCTAGGGCTCAGGTCCTCCGAGATAGAGAAGGAAAGAGAGAAGAGAGAATTAGAGAGAGCATACTTAAATTCACACAGGACACCGGATAAGGAGAAGTACTCCAGGTATAACAAGCCCCCCGACACATAAACTACTGCAGCATAAATACTGGAGGCTGAGACAGAAGGGGTCAGGAGACACTGTGGCCCTATCCGATGATACCCCCGGACAGGGCCAAACAGGAAGGATATAATCTTTGCCAAAGCACAGCCCCCACACCACTAGAGGGATATCTTCAACCACCAACTTACCATCCTGAGACAAGGCCGAGTATAGCCCACAAAGTTCTCCACCGCGGCACAACCCAAGCGGGGGCACCAACCCAGACAGGAAGATCACATCAATGACTCAACCCACTCAAGTGACGCACCCCTCCTAGGGACGGCATGAAAGAGCACCAGTAAGCCAGTGACTCAGCCCCTGTAATAGGGTTAGAGGCAGAGAATCCCAGTGGAAAGAGGGGAACCGGCCAGGCAGAGACAGCAAGGGCGGTTCGTTGCTCCAGAGCCTTTCCGTTCACCTTCACACTCCTGGGCCAGACTACACTCAATCATATGACCCACTGAAGAGATGAGTCTTCAGTAAAGACTTCAAGGTTGAGACCGAGTTTGCGTCTCTCACATGGGTAGGCAGACCATTCCATAAAAATGGAGCTCTATAGGAGAAAGCCCTGCCTCCAGCTGTTTGCTTAGAAATTCTAGGGACAATTAGGAGGCCTGCGTCTTGTGACCGTAGCGTACGTGTAGGTATGTACGGCAGGACCAAATCAGAGAGATAGGTAGGAGCAAGCCCATGTAATGCAGAACTCATATGGCAGGCAAAAACCTGAGAGAAATCCAACCAGGAAGTGGCACATCAGCTTTTCAAAGCTTTGCCTACCGAATACACAGTGGGATATGGATAAAGTTGCTCTTCCTACGGCTTTCACTAGAATACAGCCGTCTTTAGAAACTTGAATGAGGATTCCTATACAAAAAAGGGGCTCATGAGACCTGTTTGAGTCAGTGGTCTGGCAGAGTGTCTCAGGCTCGTGACGCGCGCTCCCGACAGAGTTACCTCTCGTTCCAGTGCTTTTCTTCAGACCTAGGAATTCTCCGGTTGGAACCTTATTGATGTTTTATGTTAAAAACATCCTAAAGATTGATTCCATACATCGTTTTACATGTTTCTAAAGGACTGTAACGGAACTTTTCAAGTTTTTGTCTGGACGAAGTGCCTGCGCCTCATGAAGATGGATTACTGGGCTGAACACGCTAACAACAAGTGGCTATTTGGACATAAATTATGGACTTTATGGAACAAATCAGTCATTTGTCATCGAACTGGGATTCCTGGGAGTGCCTTCTGATGATCATCAAAGGTAAGTGAATATTTATGGTGTTATTTCTGACTTCTGTTGACTCCAAAATGACAGATATTTCTCTGGCTAGATTGGGCTCTGAGCGTCGTTCTCAGATTATGCTTTTTCCGTAAAGTTTTAAAAAATTCTGACACAGCGGTTGCATTAAGTCTCTGGGCAGCTCACGGCTGGGTTTCTCTCTCTAATCCGAGATAGTTTGCAAGCCCCTGCTATATCCAACGAGCGTCAGAGCCGGTGTAGTGAGATTCAATCTTAGTCCTGTATTGATGCTTTGCCTGTATGATTGTTGGGCCACGGTGGAGGCCTTTGGCAAAGGCTCGCATAGTCTGGTAAACAGAGCACATTGTCAATTGCTTGTTGGTTCAGGGATATTAAAAAGGATCACACTGTCTGAAGGGATGATGGGTACTGAGAGGTGTAGGGCAACCCAGCCCCCGAAGCCTCTTATCAACACTATGCAAAAGGCTTTACTGTCTTCTCAGGAATTCAGCATTCTCTGTGTTGATATCTCATGCCCCTATCTGGCTCACCTCTGAGAAGCAGAGGTTCTGTTGTCATTACATCATCTAGGTCTGATATTTCAGGGTTAATTTCACATTAATACTATTGGTCAACAACTCAAATAATTCAGATGTTATGAAGGGTGCTAGATTCATTGTCCCTTTTTTTTTGCTCCTGACCTGTGCTGGTGAGATACACCCTCGCTCTTTCTTTCTCATGATCTAGTGGTCATGGCACAAGCCATGGTCTCTCTGATCATGCCGAGAATAATACCTTGTAATGTCAATATTGCCTTCTAACTTAAGATTTATGCCTTGTATGTTAATTTATTCATTTCGCAACGTAATTAAATACTTGCCTTTTGATAGATAATTCTCAGACCTTTCTTTTTTTTATTAAAAACAAAACAATATGTTTTAAGTGAGAATAGGCATTGGTCTGAAGTCGAAAAATAAAGGAAATTAATATGAGCACAACAATGCTTATTCCACCCATGCTCTACCAAGTTTTTCCAGCACACAACCTTGACCTATTACAGTAGCTTTGTTGGTAATGTACTTCAAACTATGTGTAGGTAAGCTGCTTAGGATTCAAACCTTCTCAAACAGCCTAATTCATACTCAACTATATATTGACATTTGAAGTCAGCAGGGTAACTCATCTCTTTATCTTGAAGCACACTACTAACATAATGTGTTTCTATCATTTTTTGTCTCCAAAATGCAGAAGTGAAATGTAATTTATCATTGCCACCAACAAGAGGAACAAGTTACACACCTGCTGACAGAAATCTGTTCTTGCCTGATGAACGTGTAACGGTGACCTGTGCCTCAGGATTCTGGAACTCTATCTCACGTCAGACTGAAAATACAATGACATGCAAAGAGGACGGAAAGTGGTCACCTTCCACAACAGATTGTGAACGTATGTTCATACTGGAGAGTATATTGAGAGTGTATTGGGGTATACACAGGTGAATCACTGTGTATTACTGTACAGGTTTGATTCATGCTGACACTAAACATCTCTATCATTGTAGGGATAACATGTGGTGATCCACGTGACCCTCTTGTGAGTTCTCCCTACTACTGGCAGCGGGGTCAATTTAGAGGAACTCAGCGTTACAACTGTAGAACCGGATTTAAAACCACAAATGCCCGGGGTGTTGCCACATGCACAAGTGATGGCTCCTGGACTCCAGAACCACTCTGTGAAGGTGCAGTTTTTTGAAGGAAGCCATCTTTGAATATCACTGTGGTTTGATTACCTTGTGCTCCGATGTTAGTTTGGACTGCATCAGAATGACATTGTTTGTCTTTCAGAGATTACATGTGACAAGCCAGATATCCTAAATGCTGTGATTAAAGACCCGAAAACAAGATACAAAATCAATGATCTGCTCACTTATGAGTGTAAGATGAATTATGAACTATTGGACAGTACTACCAGACCTACTGCTACCTGTACTACAAATGGCTGGACCAAGACACTTGGCTGTAAAGGTAGGATGACATTTACATTTCAATCATCTAAAACTCTGAGAATAAGAGACAAGACACTGATCCAGAAGGTTTAAAGTTTACTGGAAATATCAAGCATCCGATTTTAGCCTGTTGTTTTATTCCCTATTTGAGGATTTGGTTTGGAATTGCTAATGGTATGAACGTTCACTCACTTTGCTTCCATTTGGTTTTCCAGATATTGCTCTGTTCAGTGCTTTTATCAAACTGACAGCTTGGCCAAAATCTAATGATATGGTAATGCTTTGTCACTGTGTATTAATGTACAGCAGGCGTGGAAAGAGTACTGTAAATTCCTACTCAAGTAGAAGTACTGTTACTTTAATGAAATTGTAATCAAGTAGAAGTAAAAGTACTGGTGTAAAATACTACAAGTAAAAGTAGCACATTTAAAAAGTACTCAGAGTAAAAGTTACAAGTTACTTCTAAAATAATTTGCTATTTCAATTATGATGGTTCTTTTCTTCTCCTTTTACAAGAATGGAAGTTCATGTGAAAAGGGAGAAGCAATTGAATGCAAGCTTCACAAACAAATAATTTATCTATATACGTAATATTGTTTACATGTGATGCTTGACAGGCTAAATGTTCCATAAAACACCAGAAAATAACCAACAAGATAAGATCCAGCACAGCTGATTTTAATATTAAATCTTCACATATACAAATGTTGTGGATCTACCTATTGAACACTTAACTCACTTCACTTCTCTCTGAATTTGCCTTTCAGTGTCAGTAGGAGCTGATTTTCTAAGTTAATCGAGTCTATCCTGGCTCGCTTTGCAGTGAAGAGTAGTAAAAAGATGCAGGCAGGCATGTGTTGAGTTTGAGGGACAACTTCTTTATGTACGGAAACAAATGAAGTAAATCAATTTTGTCCGATGGACTAGCAAGATACCCATCCAGCTCCCCTGTACCAGCTCCCCTGTACCTTCTGACCGTTTGGTTGTCAATGATGAGAAGAAATCCTCTTCATCAGATGAATGCTGCCTTAGTGGCTCAGTCTCATCCTGTGTGATTGTGTTAAGATGATTCTTCAGGTACGCCAAACCTGTACATTAGAAACACAACATTCACATATTCAGTGTTTCAGCAAACTCTGTTGTATGTGGACGGCAACACAATCATATTATTGGCATTGCAATAGGTCTAACACAGACTTCCACACTTGTTATTCTCAGATACTGAGATGTATTTGAAAAAATCAATTCAGATGTAACAAATGCTCTAATGTTGAGGTGAGTACATGTCTGGCTGTACCCAAACATAGTTATATGCTCAGGTTATTGTTCAGCACCTGTAATCAAACTTAAATAAAAGAAAACATAACAAAAAACAATTAAAGACCAAAAGATATCATATGGACAATGAGGTTCAAACCTTTTGGAGTAAATAAATCATACAGGCGGTGATGACATAGGCTTTGTCAGTCCAAGACGTACAGCAGCAATAAGCTGTGGCTCCTCCATCATTTCTCCAAAGCGCTTTTGGAGACCGTTCTGAATGGCTCTGATAAGTGGAAGGCACATTTGGCAAGATGCTTCCAGCCTTTAAAGTTTTGTATTTAGTAAGAAGATCACTGGCAGCAGCCACCCCATATGCCTGTTGGTCTCAGACTGTAGAATGTTCAAAGCTGAGACCAAGCTGAGGCTTCATCACTTTGCAGTACTCATTCAAGATAGACATTTTTGCCGGGCTCAGCCTGAAAAATAAGGTAAGGTAAACGTAATACCTCTTAGAATTCTAACATTTAATGGACAATAAATATTACTGTAATAGGAAAACATTACATTCAAAGAATTGCTACTCACATTTTCACTTTTAATTCACACATTTCTTATGGCATCCTCCCCCTTCTCTTGTATGATACCTGTGATCCTCTCCACAGCCAGGTAAGATGAGTTCCAGCGTGTTTGATTTGGACGGATCAACTGCAGTTTGCACTCAGTCTCTACAACTGCAGCAGCTAAATTTGACCGCTCCGTTTCATTCCACATGGCTTGGCATTTGGCAAAAGACCACCAGGACAACTTTTTGTAGCTATCACTATTTGTTTCTGCCAATGCAGAATCTGTTGTTGCAATGAGGTTCAGCAGGTGACATGCACACTGTTGATGCCGAGGGAGTTGATATTCTAGGCCACTGTCATTTTTGGTATTCAACCTGCTCTGCTGGCTCTTCAGCATCTGAGTGCCGGTCTGCTGACTCGACTGCTTCGACCTGCTTACCAAAAACATTGAATGCCTTGATGAAGCTTGATCCACTGTCTGTTGTGGTTCCTTGGTTTGTTTGTTTGTGGTTGCAGAGGTAAGCATATTGTAGTTTGTCATCTTTAAATGGATGTTTCCTCTGTGGACAAAATTACTGCATCAATATGGGCAAAATGTATATAGCCTGACCAGTTTGGTTTAATACAAATGAACTTAAACCAGCACATAAAGTGTTATCTAAGAATTTGGGCAATGACAACATTTTTGTTTTGGCTCTGTAGTCCAGCACATTGGCTTTTAAAAGATTCAATGACAATGGGGTTAAAGTGCAGACTGTCAACTATTAGAAGGTGTTTTTATTCATATCAAATGAACCATTTATAAATTACAGCATGTTTTGAAAAATGTCACTCAGTCCAAAGGATGTTGGGGAATATCGTTATTTTCCCCAGTTATAAGAACTAGAGTATTACCAAACATGATTTGGGGCTATTATTCGAAACTCAGGATCCAACAAGATATGGCTTGGTGACATAATAAGCAAGCAAAACAAAGATAATGCACGTGCCTAAATATCCCAGGTCTCAAAATTATTTATTTTATCTTCACAAGTTCATTAATTTCACTTTTAGCTATCCCCAACAACTTACATTATGGGGATGACTAACTACTAGCCACCGTAACGTCAATGCGGTAGTAACCCGCACTACAGCTTACAGTTCCTTCTGCTGTGTATAAAGACGTTGGTCAGGGTTAACTTCTAACTAGCTAGCAACAGGATGAGCTAGCTAACGTCAGCTTTATGCTACAGATGGAATGCAACTGGCTAGTAGTAACACTTTGTTAGCTACATTACATAGCCTACACAGCAAACGCCATTTGTGGCGATAAAATATATTTCTAACTTTACTTTTCGTACCATTACATGTTTCCTCAAGTTTGACGCAGAGTTTTTGTAGTCAGCCACCTTCCACCAACTTTGGTAAGCAGAGCTTACATTCCATAGTTACACTGTCTCCTCTTCTCTGCTTGAAGCTGAAGTGTTCTTTGAGATGCAGCCAGGGATTTCCTTCCTCGTGGTCTTCAGAAGACCCGGTCACTGGCTCTGTCTCTGTGTGTCTGTACTGTCTCCTGAACCTGCTCATTCTCGTTAGGCTCCATTTATTTTTCAAGTTGATTAGGAAACCTTTTTTTTCATGGCATGAAGCTACCTTTTTTTACTGTTATACAATCCTGCTACCGATCATAATTTGTGATTGGGCCTTTTTTGCGCAATGCGTGAAATGGAATTGTATTGGTCCATCTGGTCATGTTACTTGTCACTGACAAACAAGTGAACAATTTTAGCTGCTACAAAAGGCGCAAACTTCATGTGCTTGCCATGATTATGTGTATCCTTTTTCTGGATTGTATTCTGTAACGGATGGTTTTGAAAATGTAAAAGTAAAAGTACAGCCTTTGGAAAATACTCAAAAAATTACTAGTGCACAGAAAAGCTACTCAATTATAGGAACAATGAGTAGTTGTAATTCTTTACTTCCACCCCTGCTGTACAGTTATGATTCATGCTAACACTTAACATCTCTGTCATTGTAGGGATAACATGTGGTGATCCACATGACCCTCTTGTGAGTTCTCCCTACCGCTGGCAGCGGGGTCAATTGGGAGGAACTCAGCGTTACAGCTGTAGAACCAGATTTAAAACCATTAATGTGTCACATTGTGTTCTATAATGTTTCATGTTATTGTTTCCCCCAGAAATAAAGGGAGCATGTATCAACCCAACTGTGATGAATGGATTCCTAGTTCAGTCAAATGAGAAGAATGTTAATCGCAGGAATAGCAAGATATACTCTTCCTGCAGTGTAGGGTTCAAACCCTCTACCGGGGGTTGGTGGGGTGAAGCCACATGTACTGAGGGAACATGGTCTGGAATATTAGAGTGTATTGGTAAGAAAACGGTGAGCTTTACACCACTCCAGCCGACGCTTGGCATTGTACATGGTGATCTTAGGCTTGTGTGCGGCTGCTCGGCCAAGGAAACACATTTCACGAAGCTCCCGACGAACAGTTCAGGGAGAGCTTGAAAATGTCAGTGAAGACACTTGCGATCTGGTCAGCTGTTGCTCTGAGTACGCATCCTGGTAATCCGTCTGAATGTTAAACTGTTTAAAGGTCTTACTCACATCGGCAACGGAGAGAGCGGGATCACACAGTCGTCCAGAACAGCTGGTGCTCTCATGCATTGTTAAGTATTGCTTGCCTCATATTGAACACAGAAGGCATTTAACTCGTCTGGTAGGCTTATGTCACTGGGCAGCTCACGACTGGGTTTCTCTTTCTAATCTGTGATAGTTTGCAAGCCCTGCTATATCCGACGAGCGTCAGAGCCAGTGTAGTAGGATTCAATCTTAGTTCTGTATTGACGCTTTACCTGTTTGATTGTTGGGCCACGGTGGAGGCCTTTGGCAAAGGCTCGCATAGTCTGGTAAACAGAGCACATTGTCAATTGCTTGTTGGTTCAGGGATATTAAAAAGGATCACACTGTCTGAAGGGATGATGGGTACTGAGAGGTGTAGGGCAACCCAGCCCCCGAAGCCTCTTATCAACACTATGCAAAAGGCTTTACTGTCTTCTCAGGAATTCAGCATTCTCTGTGTTGATATCTCATGCCCCTATCTGGCTCACCTCTGAGAAGCAGAGGTTCTGTTGTCATTACATCATCTAGGTCTGATATTTCAGGGTTAATTTCACATTAATACTATTGGTCAACAACTCAAATAATTCAGATGTTATGAAGGGTGCTAGATTCATTGTCCCTTTTTTTTTGCTCCTGACCTGTGCTGGTGAGATACACCCTCGCTCTTTCTTTCTCATGATCTAGTGGTCATGGCACAAGCCATGGTCTCGCTGATCATGCCGAGAATAATACCTTGTAATGTCAATATTGCCTTCTAACTTAAGATTTATGCCTTGTATGTTAATTTATTCATTTCGCAACGTAATTAAATACTTGCCTTTTGATAGATAATTCTCAGACCTTTCTTTTTTTTATTAAAAACAAAACAATATGTTTTAAGTGAGAATAGGCATTGGTCTGAAGTCGAAAAATAAAGGAAATTAATATGAGCACAACAATGCTTATTCCACCCATGCTCTACCAAGTTTTTCCAGCACACAACCTTGACCTATTACAGTAGCTTTGTTGGTAATGTACTTCAAACTATGTGTAGGTAAGCTGCTTAGGATTCAAACCTTCTCAAACAGCCTAATTCATACTCAACTATATATTGACATTTGAAGTCAGCAGGGTAACTCATCTCTTTATCTTGAAGCACACTACTAACATAATGTGTTTCTATCATTTTTTGACTCCAAAATGCAGAAGTGAAATGTAATTTATCATTGCCACCAACAAGAGGAACCAGTTACAGACCTGCTGACAGAAATCTGTTCTTGCCTGATGAACGTGTAACGGTGACCTGTGCCTCAGGATTCTGGAACTTTATCTCACGTCAGACTGAAAATACAATGACATGCAAAGAGGACGGAAAGTGGTCACCTTCCACAACAGATTGTGAACGTATGTTCATACTGGAGAGTATATTGAGAGTGTATTGGGGTATACACAGGTGAATCACTGTGTATTACTGTACAGGTTTGATTCATGCTGACACTAAACATCTCTATCATTGTAGGGATAACATGTGGTGATCCACGTGACCCTCTTGTGAGTTCTCGCTACTACTGGCTGCGGGGTCAATTGAGAGGAACTCAGCGTTACAACTGTAGAACCGGATTTAAAACTACAAATCCCCGGGGTGTTGCCACATGCACAAGTGATGGCTCCTGGACTCCAGAACCACTCTGTGAAGGTGCAGTTTTTTGAAGGAAGCCATCTTTGAATATCACTGTGGTTTGATTACCTTGTGCTCCGATGTTAGTTTGGACTGCATCAGAATGACATTGTTTGTCTTTCAGAGATTACATGTGACAAGCCAGATATCCTAAATGCTGTGATTAAAGACCTGAAAACAAGATACAAAATCAATGATCTGCTCACTTATGAGTGTAAGATGAATTATGAACTATTGGACAGTACTACCAGACCTACTGCTACCTGTACTACAAATGGCTGGACCAAGACACTTGGCTGTAAAGGTAGGATGACATTTACATTTCAATCATCTAAAACTCTGAGAATAAGAGTCAAGACACTGATCCAGAAGGTTTAAGGCTACTGGAAAGATCAAGCATCCGATTTTAGCCTGTTGTGTTATTCCCTATTTGAGGATTTGGTTTGGAATTGGTAATGGTATGAACGTTCACTCACTTTGCTTCCATTTGGTTTTCCAGATATTGCTCTGTTCAGTGCTTTTATCAAACTGACAGCTTGGCCAAAATCTAATGATATGGTAATGCTTTGTAGAACAGGTCCTCTATGTGCGCTGTTAACTGAACGATGTGTCACAATGCGTTCTGTAATGTTTCCTGCCATTGTTCCTCCCAGAAATAAAGGGAGCATGCATCCATATTGAGGCTATAAGGAGGTATAGACAGTGTAATCACTGTGTATTACTGTACTGGTATGATTCATGCTAATACTAAACATCTCTATCATTGTAGGGATAACATGTGGTGATCCACGTGACCCTCTTGTGAGTTCTCCCTACCGTTGGCAGCGGGGTCAATCGGGAGGAACTCAGCGTTACAGCTGTAGAACCGGATTTAAAAACATTGATGTGTCACATTGTGTTCTATAATATTTCATGTCATTGTTTCCCCCAGAAATAGAGGGAGCATGTATCAACCCAACTGTGATGAATGGATTCCTAGTTCAGTCAAATGAGAGGATTGTTGATCCCAGGAATAGCAAGATATACTCTTCCTGCAATGTAGGGTTCAAACCCTCTACCGGGGGTTGGTGGGGTGAAGCCACATGTACTGAGGGAACATGGTCTGGAATATTAGAGTGTATTGGTAAGAAAACAGATCCTCTAGAAATGACCTCTTTACAAAGTAGATCAAGAACAGTGGAATGCATTTCCCTCTGACTTGGCTATATTGGTCTGAAACTCAATCTCCTCCCAGCTCAAACTCAACCTCCTCCCAGCTGCCCACTGCACTGAGACTAGGTAACATGGTCACCACCGATAAATCCATGATTATCGAAAACTTCAACAAGCATTTCTCAACGGCTGGCCATGCCTTCCGCCTGGCTACTCCAACCTCGGACAACAGCTCCCCCCCCCCCGCAGCTACTCGCCCAAGCCTCTCCAGGTTCTCCTTTACCCAAATCCAGATAGCAGATGTCCTGAAAGAGCTGCAAAACCTGGACCCGTACAAATCAGCTGGGCTGGACAATCTGGACCCTCTATTCCTGAAACTATCCGCCGCCATTGTCGCAACCCCTATTACCAGCCTGTTCAACCTCTCTTTCATATCGTCTGAGATCCCCAAGGATTGGAAAGCTGCCGCAGTCATCCCCCTCTTCAAAGGGGGCGACACCCTGGACCCAAACTGTTACAGACCTATATCCATCCTGCCCTGCCTATCTAAGGTCTTCGAAAGCCAAGTCAACAAACAGGTCACTGACCATCTTGAATCCCACCGTACCTTCTCCGCTGTGCAATCTGGTTTCCGAGCCGGTCACGGGTGTACCTCAGCCACGCTCAAGGTACTAAACGATATCATAACCGCCATCGATAAAAGACAGTACTGTGCAGCCGTCTTCATAGACCTTGCCAAGGCTTTCGACTCTGTCAATCACCGTATTCTTATCGGCAGACTCAGTAGCCTCGGTTTTTCGGATGACTGCCTTGCCTGGTTTACCAATTACTTTGCAGACAGAGTTCAGTGTGTCAAATCGGAGGGCATGCTGTCCGGTCCTCTGGCAGTCTCTATGGGGGTGCCACAGGGTTCAATTCTCGGGCCGACTCTTTTCTCTGTATATATCAATGATGTTTCTCATGCTGCGGGCGATTCCCTGATCCACCTCTACGCAGACGACACCATTCTATATACTTCCGGCCCGTCCTTGGACACTGTGCTATCTAACCTTCAAACGAGCTTCAATGCCATACAGCACTCCTTCCGTGGCCTCCAACTGCTCTTAAACGCTAGTAAAACCAAATGCATGCTTTTCAACCGTTCGCTGCCTGCACCCGCACGCCTGACCAGCATCACCACCCTGGATGGTTCCGACCTTGAATATGTGGACATCTATAAGTACCTAGGTGTCTGGCTAGACTCTAAACTCTCCTTCCAGACCCATATCAAACATCTCCAATCGAAAATCAAATCAAGAGTCGGCTTTCTATTCCGCAACAAAGCCTCCTTCACTCACGCTGCCAAACTTACCCTAGTAAAACTGACTATCCTACCGATCCTCGACTTCGGCGACGTCATCTACAAAATTGCTTCCAACACTCTACTCAGCAAACTGGATGCAGTTTATCACAGTGCCATCCGTTTTGTCACTAAAGCACCTTATACCACCCACCACTGCGACTTGTATGCTCTAGTCGGCTGGCCCTCGCTACATATTCGTCGCCAGACCCACTGGCTCCAGGTCATCTACAAGTCCATGCTAGGTAAAGCTCCGCCTTATCTCAGTTCACTGGTTACGATGGCAACACCCATCCGTAGCACGCGCTCCAGCAGGTGTATCTCACTGATCATCCCTAAAGCCAACACCTCATTTGGCCGCCTTTCGTTCCAGTTCTCTGCTGCCTGTGACTGGAACGAATTGCAAAAATCGCTGAAGTTGGAGACTTTTATCTCCCTCACCAACTTCAAACATCTGCTATCCGAGCAGCTAACCGATCGCTGCAGCTGTACATAGTCTATTGGTAAATAGCCCACCCATTTTCACCTACCTCATCCCCATACTGTTTTTATTTATTTATTTTTATTTTTCTGCTCTTTTGCACACCAATCTCTACCTGTACATAACCATCTGATCATTTATCACTCCAGTGTTAATCTGCATAATTGTAATTATTTGCCTACCTTCTCATGCCTTTTGCACACAATGTATATATAGACTCCCCTTTTTTCTACTGTGTTATTGACTTGTTAATTGTTTACTCCATGTGTAACTCTGTGTTGTCTGTTCACACTGCTATGCCTTATCTTGGCCAGGTCGCAGTTGCAAATGAGAACTTGTTCTCAACTAGCCTACCTGGTTAAATAAAGGTGAAATAAAAAAAAATAATAATAAATGCTCTTTCGCTCTAGATCAATCACAATGTGGCAGAATCCCTGTCATTCCCAACACAAGAAAGGTACCTCACAGTGAAGTCTATAAGAATGAACAAACTGTTACAATTGATTGCAAAGTTGGATACACATCTGAAACTAAGACTATAAAATGTAAGGATGGAGAATGGCAAACACCGTTACCAGCTTGTAGACGTGAGTAGTTGTTAATAGTTTTGTTCATTTTAAATAATCACTTGATTTTAATTGAATACAGTGGCCAGTCATCCTTCAATGTATGTTTACTATATGTTGGAATAGTTTGGGGAAAAGGACCCCGAAGCCCATATGATATTATGTAATTACATAGATAGTAGTTCTGTGTCTGTACTGTGTGTGTTTTCTACCCACTAATCTTTCAGCAATATTTTCTTATCTTGAAGCGCAAGGCGTTCCATGTGATCCTCCACCTAAAGTTGAAAATGCAATTGTTAAAATCCTGTATAAAAATAAATATAGAGAGGGATTTGAAGTGAATTATGAATGTCGCAAGTCCTTTGAAATAGAGGGACATAAAAAACTTACTTGTGAAAATGGCAGTTGGACAACTCCACCACCAACATGCAAACGTAAGTATTGATAACTGTTTGAAACTGATGCAGTAATTCAGTTTAGAGTTACTCTACTATGAACAGCACCTATTCAAACAGGGAAAAAATTATATTTAAACGTTAATTGAGATGAACAATTCTGTATCACATAACACCATTATTCTCTCATACAATTGGTTTTACAGAAATATACATCTCTGATTTATATTTTCTCAATGTGTCCACTTTGAGATAGTTGCTGTTGTTTTTTGCTATAATTCATTATAGTCTAGTATTCCTTGATATGATAATGGATGAGTTTCAGTGCATATTTACAGTATATATCACAAATTGCCCCAGTTACATTCTCTGAATATACTGTACATTGGCCCTTGACTATGGTTCTAACCATAGTCATTCTCTGCCACTTTTGTGTCTCTGGTAGATAACTGTAATTTGATAGTTCAAACATGTGGTGCTTCACCTACAGAGTACTGTGGTAAGCCTGAGGGCGCAGGGAGGAGAATGGAGATTCCTGACCAAGTGCTGGAGAGATACGAAAATGGGAACCAAATAGACTATACATGCATTAACCCATACAAAGGCCCCGGAGGAACAGCAACTTGCAAGAATGGAGAATGGCACATGCCAGTTGAGTGTAACGGTAAGTCTTAAGTCTATGGTACTGTATTATCATGGTACTGTACTGTATTATCATTGTACTGTATTATCATCATATTCTATAATCATGGTCTTGTATTATCATGGTATTGTATTATCATGGTACTGGATTATGTTACTGAATCATGGTACTGTATTTTCACGGTACTGTATTATCGTGGTACTGTATTTTCATGGTATTGTATTATGATTTCTATCTATTCCCTGTTTAATCTAGCAAGCTGTCCTGATCCTCCTCCCATTACTAATGGAGATTTCACCAAGGAAAAGAGAGATGTTGAAGGTGTAATTACAGAGGTGTCCTACCAATGCAGCATACAGTTTACACTGAGTTTCACAGGCAGCATCAGATGTCTGGATGGAAAATGGCAGAGTCCTCCAAAGTGTTTACGTATGTACATTATTTACAACTGGTCTGAACATGGTGTTATATCTACATGTCAAGTGTATATAAATGTATGAATATGTACTGTACACTAAGTGAATGAAAAAATGACTGGGTTTAATTTCCATCAGGGCCTTGTGAGATTTCCACTTTTGATGCAGAGTACAATCTACAGAATTTACCTGAGAAAGATAATATTGCGCACGGTGAAAAAAAGACTCTTCATTGCAAAGAGGGATATTACCATCAATACAAGAGATATCGACCGAATATTGAAGAAATTGAGATGAAGTGTGATGATGGAGAGTTACAGTATGGAGAACACATGCCTATATGTAAGTTCATGTCATGTAAAGGAACACCCATCAGTGTAAGATAGTCATTCTCTCAACATTAAGAGTTTAACATCATCTAATATATAGAATGCATAAGTCCAGGATGCCCTGTGAGCTATCTACTGTAGATTAATACAATATAAATGGATAGTATTTTCTCATTTTGATCTAAACCTTTTTTTATGAAAATCAATCCACCTGTTTGATAATATTTAATGAGGCCACTGTGTGTAACCTTCTGACTGTATAACCAAAATGATTTGTTCTTTGCTTTTTAGGTAGGTATCGTTATTCATAGGTAGATGATGAACATAATGGGTAAGTTAAATTAACAAGGAGAGTGGCATGTCTTATAATCACACAAACCTTTTGAACAGTTATGAAAAGTATAATAAAAGGTATTATGAACAGTATTAGAAACAGTATTAGAAACAGTTATGAACAGTATTACGAACAGTATTAGAAACGGTTATGAACAGTATTATTAACAGTTATGAAAAGTATAATAAAAGGTATTATGAAGAGTATTACGAACAGTATTAGAAACAGTTATGAACAGTATTACGAACAGTATTAGAAACAGTTATGAACAGTATTATTAACAGTTATGAAAAGTATAATAAAAGGTATTATGAACAGTATTACGAACAGTATTAGAAACAGTTATGAACAGTATTACGAACAGTATTAGAAACAGTTATGAACAGTATTATTAACAGTTATGAAAAGTATAATGAACAGTATTGTAAACAGTATTGTATTCAATGGTATAAACAGTAATATGAATAGTATGTGATGGGGTTATCAGTGAAGCATAACAGAAACATGGAGTATAACATCACAGCAAGCAGGAGTCATTTCTCTAATCATTAACACACAGTGAAAGTTCACATGGTTAAACACTGTCTACTCTCCTCTATAGTCGGAGTGATCAGCCGGATTACTCCAGACTGATCTATAGTATTAGTGATCAGCAGTATTACTCCACAGACTGATCTATAGTATTAGTGATCAGCAGTATTACTCCACAGACTCTGATCTATAGTATTAGTGATCAGCAGTATTACTGCACTCTGATTATCCTGTCATGTGATTTCGTTCCTACAGAGTCTTGATGTTTGGTCCATCAAATGCAAGAATCCTTACAAAGACGTCTTCATGTGCAAGAAGAACATATTTGCTTTTGTGGTGTTGTTGTCGCTTGTTTAATTCAGGTTTAGAAAAAATGTGAGCCATCCAGTAATGGAGCACATAAGGTGTATTTTTCATCATTTGACTTTGTACCATTGTAACAAAATAACAGTATCTTTCTAATCATCAGTCTCAGCTTCACTATAATAACAGTACAGCTATCTAAAGCTAGACTAAAATGGTACATTTGTTGTATTAGTACAAAGAGATGTGATTGTGTGAACATTCTATCAAGTTTATAAATTGCCTGGCTGGGCTGATGAGACAGTGGATTGCGCAGTCAGTTGGAACAGAGTAAATAGGCATTTTAAAGTCATAGATTTAGCCGGTGGTAGCTTGTGGAATATGCACCGGGTGGAATGCCGTTTTAACTAATCAACATTCAGGATTAGACCGACACGCTCTATAATGTGTGAATATTCTCCTGTATCTCCCAGCTGTGTGATTCATTACCTCAAGGTGTAATATAAGTGAACAACTTATGATTGTGATTGACCTTATCAAGACAATAAAGTTGTGGAAAAGAGACGACACGTTGTCTCCATGAGTCTTTACAAGGCTACAGTACAACAGAATAAGATTTACAGATGTTAACCTAACAAATGCACATTAAAGCTGACAAACTATTTCTCAGGTCAGTATCACTTGTCATTGATTGTTGTTGTAAACCAGTTGTCTCTTATCATGCACCTGTAGCTACTAGAGTAGATCTTCTCCAGGGTCTCAGGACAGTGTAAGTAATGTCTCAGTTGGTCATGCTTTTTTTGTTTTACTTCTTGCCTCTGGCAATCTCAGCTTACTGGAAGTGATTACTGGAAACTGTCTTGGACAAACACATCCATATATAATTGATTGTACAACATGAATGTGTTTTTATCTACTCTTTAGTCTAGGACAAACACATCCATATATAATTGATTGTACAACATGAATGTGTTTTTATCTACTCTTTAGTCTAGGACAAACACATCCATATATAATTGATTGTACAACATGAATGTGTTTTTATCTACTCTTTAGTCTAGGACAAACACATCCATATATAATTGATTGTACAACATGAATGTGTTTTTATTTACCCTTTAGTCTAGGAATTTCATCAAGTATTTTATACTGAAGCCACCAGACTATATCTATTAAAATGTCCCTGTGGTGTTCCTTGACATGTACTCCTGAACATTAAGGCAGGAATATTGACCTTCAATTATATGCAAGCAAACATTTGATATAATGTTTTGTTTAGGTCATAGGCTAATAATGGACAAACCCTTGCATGAGGGGCTGCCGAGTGGTGCAGCGGTCTAAGGCACTGCATCTCAGCGCTTGAGGGTCTAAGGCACTGCATCTCAGAGCTTGAGGCGGCACCCTGGTTCGATTCAAGGCTGTATCACAACCGGCAGTGATAGGGAGTCACATAAGGAGGCGCACAATTGGCCCAGCGTCGTCCGGGTTTGCCCTGTGGAGGCGATCATTGTAAATTAAAATGTGTTCTTAACTGACGTGTTACGTACGCCTCTTGGAGGCAACACCCTGCTACAACTCAAGTCCCCGTGGAGTGAAAGAGGTATGTGATTGTAGGTGCGGGTAAGGATGACAGAGACTATATCCTTTTACAGGGACTTTATTTCCATAACATGGTAATGTGGGTAAAAGGGGCTGGACGGAACCAAAGCAAAGAAAGTAAAAGTTTGAGTCCTCTCCTACCCACTACTTACCTAACCTTTCAGAACCTCCTGGCGCACCAACCAAAATACAGGGGGTAGTCCATCCAGGTCTTACCTAGTGTGCATAGACAGTAAATACTACAGGTTATGTATGCCCGCAGGGCTCTTGCCTAAACACTCCCAAGGCGACGACATCCCCCCACCCCCCTGGGAACAAATTAAACAGAATAATACAAACTTTGGGAACAATTTCAATAATCAAAAACAGTCCTGTTGGCATACACATACCTTAGAAGTAGCGGCTACCAAATAGTGTCAACAGAACTGTCACTGGGCAACAACCAACACAAGACAGCAAAGAAGCTCTCTCTTCCTGACAAATGAACACTGGCTTTTATCCAGCTGGAGAAGGAGTTGGTAAATAAAAACAGCTGTTTCCCCTGATGAGAGGGAGGGGGGAGGGTTCAGAGCTCCAATCATTGATGGGGCCGACCAATCAGCTGCTTAGAATCCAGGAAGCCATTTCCTGAAATACACAAACACATACAACCCCAAAAAACACAGAAACTGGGGAACTTGCCTCGTAAAAAAGAAATCAGATATGGGGATGTGCTACTGAAATCAACAAGTAGCGGGAAACAACGCAATCTCAGGATGCAAAAATAGAATGTTTATTGGTATGTGAATTTTTTAAAATCAAGTAAGGTTAAAATGCCAGGATGTTATACTCGTTTCAGGTCTTCATTCAATAGAATCAGATGAACAGTTTTCCACAATGCATTGGAAGGCCCTAGTTCTCTTCAAGTAGCCAAATAACAAAACTAAGCTACTTAATTCAAATCAAAATCAAATCAAATTTTATTAGTCACTTGCGCCAAATAAAACTGTGAAATGCTTACTTCCGAGCCCATTACCGGCAGTGCAGTTTAAAAAAATACTGATAAGAATAAGAGATTCTAAGAGATAAGAGATAACAAGTAATTAAAGAGGAGAACTGTCTATGACTAGGGTGGCTGGAGTCTTTGCCAATTTTCAGACACCGCCTGGTATAGAAGTCCTGTGATGTACTGGGCCGTTTGCACTACACTCCGTCGTGCCTTGCGGTCGGAGGCCAAGCAGTTGCCATACCAGGCAGTGATGCAACCAGTCAGGAGGCTCTCGATGGTGCAGCTGTAGAACTTTTTGAGGATCTTGAGGAATTTCAAAAGATTTCAAAATGTAGAACCAGGAACATATATAGCCCTTGGTTCACTCCAGACCTGACTGCCCTTAACCAACACAAAAACATCCTGTGGCGTACAACATTAGCATCGCATAGCCCCCGCGATATGTAACTTTTCAGGGAAGTTAGGAACCAATATACACAGGCAGTTAGGAAAGCAAAGGATAGCTTTTTCAAACAGAAATTTGCATCCTGTAGCTCTAACTCCAAAAAGATCTGGGACATTGTAAAGTCCATGGAGAATAAGAGCACCTCCTCCCAGCACCCTCTGCACTGAGGCTAGGAAACACTGTCACCACCGATAAATCCACGATAATTGAGAATTTTTCTACGGCTGGCCATGCTTTCCATCTGGCTACCCCCACCCCGGTCAATAGCCCTGCACCCCCCACAGCAACTTGCCCAAGCCTCCCCATTTCTCCATCACCCAAATCCAGATAGCTAATGTTCTGAAAGAGCGGCAAAATCGGGACCCCTACAAATCAGCTGGGCTAGACAATCTGGACCCTCTCTTTCTAAAATTATCCACCACAATTGTTGTAACCACTATTACTGGCCTGTTCAGCCTCTCTTTCGTATCGTCTGAGATCCCCACAGATTGGAAAGCTGCCGCAGTCATCCCACTCTTCAAAGGGGGAGACACTAAAGACCCAAACTGTTAAAGACCTGTATCTATCCTAGCCTGCCTTTCTAAGGTTTTTGAAATCCAAGTTAACAAACAGATCACCGAACATTTCAAATCCCACAGTAGCTTCCTATGCAATCTGGTTTCCGAGCTGGTCATTGGTGCACCTCGGCCACGCTCAAGGTCCTAAACAATATCATATTATTATTATGTTTGATGTCTTTACTTAAAATAATAAAGTAGTAGTCAAACGTGTTAATATTTCAGTAAAAACACAGATTAATGTGCTGTATCTGTGTTGTAATGATATGTTTTTAGAGGATTGTGGGTAATTAAACATTTTGAGAAAATGTCATGCAAAGATGGATATTACCACAAAAAAACAATGGCTTCAAAGGAATACAATAAATTGAGATGGAATGTGTCTTTCATTCATAGTCATTCATAGTCTGGGTTTAAATGAGACTGTTTGTAGGTTGATGGAAACAGGAAACAGAACTGTCTACAAGTTGCAATAAACGATAGGAGAATGGAATTATGAAACGCTAGCAATTATTGTAGTATTAGATGGATTAGAGATTTACCACGTAGGGCCAATGCATTTTTTTATTTAATTTCAATTTAATTTAACCTTTTTTTTTGAAATAGGCAAGTCATTTAAGAACAAATTCTTGTTTACATTGATTGCCTACCAAAAGGCAAAAGGCCTCCTGCGGGGACGGGGGATAAAAACATTCAAATATAAATACAGGACAAAACACACATCACGACAAGAGAGACAACACAACACTACATAAAGAGAGACCTAAAACAACAACATAGCAAGGCAGCAACACAACATGACAACACAGCATGGTGCAACACAACATGGTAGCAGCACAAAACATGGTACAAACATTTTTGGGAACAGAGAAAAGCACAAAGGGAAATAAGGTAAAGACCACAATACATCACCCAAAGCAGTCACAACTGTCATTAAGAGTGTCTGTGATAGTGTCTGAGTCTTTGAATGAAGAGATTTAGATACAACTGTCCAGTTTGTTGCAGCTCGTTCCAGTCGCTAGCTACAGTGAACTGAGAAGACGAGCGACCCAGGGATGTGTGTGCTTTTGGGACCTTTAACAGAATGTGATTGGCAGAACGGGTGTTGTATGTGGAGGATGAGGACTGCAGTAGATATCTCAGATAGGGGGGAGTGAGGCCTAAGAGGGTTACATAAATAAGCATCAACCAGTGGGCCTTGCGATGGGTATACAGAGATGACCAGTTTACAGAGGAGTATAGAGTGCAGTGATGTGTCCTATAAGGAGCATTGGTGGCAAATCTGATGGCCGAATGGTAAAGACCATCTAGCCACTCATTTAAACATGTCAAAGCAACAGTAAACATTTCAACAAGAGAAAAAAAACACTCTCCACTGGCGGGAGTTTTGAGAGCGGATCTGAAGAGTCTCGCCAATAATTCATTTTAACAACAAATTACAAATGCAAGCTTCATAAGCAAATTAGCATTTCAAGCAATTGTTACATACCAAAAGGCCAGTAGGCCTATGCTAGTAATCAAGTCCCCATTGCTGGTGATCTTGCAACGTAACAGTTCATATTCTTGATCACCAAGCCATTTTTGGAGCTGCATATTCATTTATTATGGCAATCCTCTCTCCCTGCAGTTTGACGTTTGCGCTGCACCTGATCCTATATCTGTACAGCATATCATCGATCTGTTCGCTAGCTCACCCCACATATGTTGATTGACAGTTTGCTTGTCCAATCAGAGTGCCGAGTGTCCGTTTCACTAGCTAATCTGTTGCAGGTTATTTTTGCAAGGACTAAGGACTAAGGCTACTGTCTCTCTCTGTGTGTAGAGTATCCCACGTAGACTCTATGACACAAAGTGAGGGACAAAACCTTACAAAACCTGGACAGATCATTTCAAGTCAAACACGAGTCTTGAGGCACCAAGTCCAAATCAAGTAATTTTATTTTCAATCAAGTGGAGTCTCAAGTCAACAAATGTGTGACTCAAATTAAACTCGAGTCCAAGTCATATGACTTAAGTTCACAACTCTGATGATTAATAATGTGAATGTGTTTGGAGTTCTCCAAAACAACTATATCATGAAGTATGGACACAGGCTACAGTTTGAGTGCAGCAACTCTAGACACGTTCTGAAGGGGGAATCAGAGGTTGTCTGCTCAACCTACTGGTCCTAGTGGAGTCACTCCTTTCCAATTTGTGACGATAAATTGTATTTGTATTGATTTAACACATTGGGAAAATAATGCAAAACAACCAAGTTATTTATTGTTTAAAGTAGATTTACAATTATCTCCAACTCACACACAAAATGAAGCAAAATAAAGCATTTCAGAAAGGGTAGGGAAGATTTCTGGACAGTTTGCTATTCTTGCTGGTTAATGAAAGCAGCTGGGTACATTTCATCACTAGTACTTTTATGACCTCACTCATGTCTTCCTAGAGCCCAAGGATTTCTGTGGACCACCTCCACATCTCATTAATGGAGACACGATGGGCCGTACCAGAGAGTGATACTGAAACACAGAATCATTGCATTATGACTGCAAGTCTTACTAAACCCTTAATAGACTTTCATCCTACAAGACGTGTCCTAGAGGGATCTGGATTGGAGAGATGACAAGCCTGAATTAGTTATATCTCTGAAACAACGTTTGCCTGATTCATATCCAATCACTCGCTCACATCCCTATGCTATGTCCATGCTCACTCCCATTCACAGATCATGGTGGATTGTTAGGATCAATTTCCTTTCAAAGCCCCCCTGTGATGTCTGACTAGCCAGTGGAGATAATAAGGGCCTAGGGATTGGAGTGAGGGAGAAAATTGGAACGGGGCCCAATTGTAATGCCACCTGATCTTGTATACATGGGGTCATGACTTTGCCTCTTTGCCATTATTGATCTCAGCTTACGGAAAGTGATGACTACTGTCGTGTTGGACAAACATGTAAATGAATAACCTCTGTCAATAGTTTGCTCCAATTATTTGCAGATTCATGGTTCCATGATTGTCCAACATTAAATAAAGTGCCTCTGGTTCATATTTACTAATCTACTCTTTAGTTCATTGTTGTCTGGGAATATTATCACCAGGTATTTTTTACAATATTGAAGCAGCCAGACAATATCTATTAAAAATATTCCTGTGGTGTTCTTTGCCATGTATTTCAACTACATCATCGTCACTGAGTGAATCTTGAACATTAAGGCAGGAATATTGACTTTCAATTCTCAAAATGCAAGAAAACGTTTAATGTTTTGTTTAGTTGGTAAGGTAATATGGGCTTAACCTCACTGGTAGATGAGACTAGCTCTAAACCTACAGTATATTTACTATAATATTGTAGATATGTATGTATATTATTTAGCTAAATCAATAATTGCAACACTAGTGGAAGAACAAGTATAGGATAATATAGTATAGTTTTACATGTTGTACCTTTTTGGGGGGGTTGACAGGACAAAAAGACACAAACCAACAGACATTCCACAAATACACATGCATCCTTCCACCTACTCCCCTCCACAGGATCTTGAGTACATACAGTGTCAAAGTAGTGATTTTAAGCTGTCAAGAGTTGTATTCCAAATGTCAATATTGTCTGATTTTGCATCATGCAGTTGAGAGATCGACAGTTCAAGTTGAGCTATGTCTATGAATGAGAAAATTGCTGACGTGGCAGACTGTGTGGGGCTTGCCATCATAAGGCAACCATTCTCTTGGCTGCTGTTAGGCCAGCAAGCCAAATTCTTCTTTGCTTGTATATTAGGTTCAGTCATCATTAAGCAGAGGCACATTGGAAAGACAATATTATAGTATATACAGTATAGTTCAACATACTACAAATGTTTTATTTAATTTAACCTTTATTTAGCCAGGTAGGCCAGTTGAGAACAAGTTCTCCTTTCCAACTGCGACCTGGCCAAGATAAAGCAAAGCAGTGCGACAAAAACAACAACACAGAGTTACACATAAAGAAACGTACAGTCAATAGCACAATAGAAAAATCTATGTACAGTGTATGCAAATGTAGAAGAGTAGGGAGGTAAGACAATAAATAGGCCACAGATGCTAAATAATTACAACTTAGCATTAACACTGGAGAGATAGATGTGCAGATGATGATGTGCAAGTAGAGATACTGGGGTGCAAAAGAGCAAGAGGATAAATAATATGGGGGCGAGGTAATTGGGTGTGCTATTTACAGATTGGCTGTGTATAGGTACAGTGATCGGTAAGCTGCTCTGACAGCTGATGCTTAAAGTTAGAGAGGGAGATATAAGACTCCAGCTTCAGTGATTATTGCAATTTGTTCCAGTCATTGGCAGCAGAATACTGGAAGGAAAGGCGGCCAAAGTAAGTGTTGGCTTTGGGGATGACCAGTGAAATATACCTGCTGGAGCGCGTGCTACTGGTGGGTGTTGCTATGGTGACCAATGAGATGGGGCTTTACCTAGCAAAGACTTAGAGAAGACCTGGAGGCAGTGGGTTTGGCGATGAGTACGTAGTGAGGGCCAGCCAACGAGAGCATACAGGTCGCAGTGGTGGGTAGTATACAGGGCTTTGGTAACAAAACGGATGGCACTGTGAGAGACTACATCCAGTTTGCTGAGTAACACATTGTATCCTTTACACATGTCTAAACAATATTAGGTAACACATTGGTTCCTTCATATAGTACGTGATGACAGTCCATGGTGACATCTGCTTCATGGCCCACATGCCATCAGGCAACTCCAGTAGCTTTAATCCAGGGCTTGAGTTCAACGGTGGTGTAGCCGTATAAGAATAGCCTCCGGCAGAGGAACATCTGCATACAGTCTAGCCACACCCACCACTTCCTCCCGGCCTTTGACTGGGCCTTTCTGCTCTCTAGCTGCTTGTGGCTGGGGCCTCTTCCTGTCCTTCTTCTTGTTCTTCCTTGTTTCAGTGTTTCCAGAGTTCTGCTGGGAGACAGGTCATATTAACCAGGCTCAGTCACGACAGAAATGGTGTCGGACTCATAAACCTTAAGCACCAACTGTTTGGGCCTCTTGCAGAAGAATTGTACTCTTGAAAATACATAGTTGTGGTGTTACCAATGTAAAAAATGTATGGAAGGGACGTAGGGCAACATGCCATTGTTGGTAAAGGTGTCAAACGATTGTAATATAAGTGTTTAGAGACACACTAGTGCATTTTTTAGGGATATTGGGGGACATTGGAAGCTTCTTTTGAGAGGAAAGATCAGTCAACTAAGTGAATGGGCTGGGGGGCTGTGAAAAGTCTCAGGAGGGCAGTTCTTACACAGTATGAATTGTTGTGTATGGCACCTTTCAAATCGTTCTCATACACAATAACACAAAACCCCCTGTAAACCTCACCCTGCCCATTGACTTTGACAGATCATTCTTGCCAATAGAAGCTCTTGGATTTTTGGAGCCATGTTTTTGTATTGTGTTATGAGAATCTGCAGAGAGAAGAATGAGGTGGTTGTGTCATAACTGTTTTTGTTGTTGTTGTTTTTCAGTGTCCCTTGCTCTCTTTTTTGTCCAAAATGCTGCCGCTTTAGGGTATTTTTCAGCAGAGCACTGTGGAAGGACTCCAGATTACCTGAGTTTTACAAAGAGAAAAGGTAAAAAGAGAAATGAGTGAGACTTCTTTGATGACATGGTCTGAAAGATACTCTGTGGTCCTCAGGCTACATCCAACCACCTGTAACCCCAAGCTCATTCCAGCTTGTTGTTTGGATCATTTTGATGTTTGTTATATATCGAACGAGCTTGGGGTTACAGGTGGTCATATAGAACGAGCTTGGGGTTACAGGTGGTCATATCGAACGAGCTTGGGGTTACAGGTGGTCATATCGAACGAGCTTGGAGTTACAGGTGGTCATATAGAACGAGCTTGGGGTTACAGGTGGTTGGATGTAGCCTGAAGACCAAAGAGTATCTTTCAGACCATATGGTTCTGACAATATCCTGTAGCAGAGTCAGGGTGACATTTCCCTTTAAGGCGTGACCAGGCCCTCTAGTGGCCTGGGCCTGTAATAGTAGGTTGTTTTCTCTTCAGCTGTGCTGCAATACTGCAGTAGTTAGCTATCCTGGCAGACACTGAGGTCCTTCTGCTGTTGAGAAATATCTTTATCTTTCTAGGGATTTATAGCGTTATATTTTTCATGCGGCGCATATATATACACACACGTGGCAAAAGAAATTAGGTTCTATTCAACCAAAAATGAAACCTTTTATAATACAAAGCAAAGGCTAAAGCAACACAATTGACAAATTCCTTGGAAATAATCAATTCTGCATTCTCTTCATTAGCCCGTTGCAAGGGGTGATGACACAGCAGTCCAATTACTGCATGTCCATGTGTGGGAGGGCACTTCCCCCACCCAGAGCCTTTTTCTATTGAGCCTTTTCACAAAAACTGTGTGATATTTTCGGTGATTCTACCGCAATAGATTTAAATCAATATTTTTGAGTATTACAGGATTTTGGATCAGTCCCCCACTCTTCAGTGCTCCCTGGGGGCTGGAACTCTGTAGACAAACATTAACTTTGGGATAGACACTGTTTATTTATGTTCTACTCCTTCCATTTTTACTGCATCTACCATTTGATCAACATGAAATCATCTCTGACTCTGCTGTGTCTGGTGGTATGGATGAATGTGGATGCTTCATCAGCTCAGACTGGTAAGGATGTGTTTTCAATCACTTTCTCACATGCTTGTAGTGCCCACATTGGGTTAGTATCCACCAATTGCTCTGTAAGACTGACTAGACTATACAAAGTGAGCAAACGTAACTGATGTGTTTGCTATGCTACTTTTATCAAATGCTGCACAACTAAATCAAATCCAACTTTAATTTGTCACATGCGGCAAATACCTTACCGTGAAATGCTTACTTACGAGCCCTTAACCAACAATGCAGAGTTATGTGCTAAATACATTTAAGGAAAAATAAGTAGATAAAAAAACAAAGAGGCTATAAACCAGGGGTACCAGTACTGAGTCAATGTGTAGGGGTACGGGGTAGTTGAGGTAAGATAATATTTACATGTACTGTCGGTAGGGGTAAAGTGACGATGATAATAAACAGAGTAGCAGCAGCGTACGTGAACAGTGGGAAGGAATGTGTGCGTGATGAAAATATGCATATGTCTGTGTCCGTGTGTGTTGGAGTGTCATTGTAGTATGTGTGAGTGTGTGGTTATATTCCAGTGAGTTTACATTGAGCCTGTGCAAGAGAGTCAGTGCAAAAAAATACGTTTAAATAATAATAAAATAAGGGCTCAATACAAATAGTCTTAGTAGCCATTTCATTAACTGTTCAGTGGTCTTATGGCTTGGGGGTAGAAGCTGTTAAAGGAGCCTTTTGGTCCTAGACTTGTCGCTCCGGTACCGCTTGCCGTGCGGTAGCAGAGAGAACAGTCTTTGACTTGGTTGGCAGGAGTCATTGACAATTTTTAGGGCCTTCCTCTGACACCGCCTGGTATAGAGGTCCTGGATGTCAGGGAGCTAAGCCCCAGTGATGTAGTAGGCCATACGTACTACCCTCTGTAGCAACTTGCGTGCGGATGCCTAGTAGTTGCCATACCAAGTGGTGATGAAACCGGTCAGGATGCTCTCGATGGAGCTGCTGTTTAACGTTTTTAAGGATCTGATGCCCCATGCCAAATCTTTTCAGCCTCCAGAGCCCTACTCACAACTTTTTTTGTATGTTTGGACCATGATAGGTCCTTAGAGGTGTGGACGCCAAGGAACTTGAAGCGCTCGACCTCCACTCCAGTCCCATGGATGTGAATGGGACGTGCTCAGCACTCCTTTTCCTGTAGTTCACAATAAGCGTGTTTGTCTTGCTCACATTGAGGTAGAGGTTGTTGTCCTGGCACCACACTGCCAGGTCTCTGACCTCCTTCCAACAGGCTGTCTCATCATCGTCGGTGATCAGGCCTACCACCATGTGTCGTCGGCATACTTAATGATGGTGTTGGAGTTGTGTGTGGCCACAGTCTTGGGTGAATAGGCAGTACATGAGGGGACTAAGCACGCACCCCTGAGGGGGCCCCGTGTTGAGGGTCAGTGTGGCAGATGTGTTATTGCCTACCCTTACAACCTGGGGGCGAACCATCAGGAAGTCCAGGACCCAATCGCACAGGGAGGGTTGAGACCCAGGGCCTTGAGCCTAATGATGAGCTTGGAGGGTACTATGGTGTTGAATGCTGAGCTGTAGTCAATGAACAGCATTCTTACATAGGTATTCCTCTTGTTCAGATGGGATAGGGCAGTGTGATGGTGATTGCATCTTCTGTGGACCTATTGGGGTGGTAAGGTGACAGGTAAGGTGGATGTGATATGATCCTTGACTAGTCTCTCAAAGCACTTCATGATGACAGAAGTAAGTGCTACGGGGGATAGTCATTTAGTTCAGTTACCTTTGCCTTCTTGGGTACAGGATCAATAGTGGCCATCTTGAAGCATGTTGGGACAGCAGACTGGGATAGGGAGAGATTGAATATGTCCGTAAATACATCAGCCAGCTGGTCAGCGCATGATCTGAGGACGCGGCTAGGGATGCCGTCTGGGCTGGCAGCCTTGCGAGGGATAACACGTTTAAATGTCCTTGGGAGTAGGCAGCATTGGTGGCACTGTGTTATCCTCTGTCATGACGCTGGCCTGGAGGTAGGTTTATGACAGTCATAAATACCTCTCCCCCCTTTTTCCTCTCTACCCTACTGATGGGACTATTGAAAATCCCTTGGTTAACATAGAGATTCTGGGAACATCAGAAGGTGGGGGGAAAGGAACCATATTTTGGTAATCCGACCAGTTGAACATATGCGTTGGTACTTAATGAATATGATGTCAGTTCAGATGTCATCTGAGACATTCTCATCAATGATAGGAAGACAAACTCTACAGTGGAAAGTCTACACATTATAGTTATCAGATTCACATGGAATTGTTGTGCAACTCAAATGTTTAAATATACAATTATTGGTGAAGAGATGAAATGTAATTTTAGCTTCCAAATGAGAGATTTGGGTTTTCATAAAGTTAGGGCTCTGCTCAATAAGTGGCCCGCCCCTGTGAAGAGACATGGGCTGTAGACTGTGAAACACACCCTTCTCCCTCCACAAAAATGTAACCTCCTGTTCCAGGTACATTAGGATGACGATCCAATGTCAGAAGGGTTCAGATAATAACTACAGAACGAAGCCAACCTCAGCGTGAGCTTTGATTGCGAATGGTATGAACTTTGAACTCTTATTCACGACAGAAGTGACACCTCCTAGCCGTTGATTTCGCAACAGCAGCTGCAAACGTGGGCTAGGAAAGAACAGACAGAGTATCCCGTCTACCACACAACAACATTACTACAACGTATCCAATTTACTACCAGAGACATTCTTCAAAGGACAAAGGACTCTGTTGGGAAACACGGCCTTCCATCCACCACCAACCTACCGAAGCGCAGATCAGAGTAAATATTTACTGCATTTTCCTTTTCCAAATGGGCGGTAATTTAAAATGCATAAGATTCTGTATTCACGATAGAGTAGCTGCCTACGGCCTGATAGAGACATCACTTCTCCCTTTGTTCTTCAGTCTTCCCTCTCTTTCACTCAAACCCAGCCCCCTTTCCTTTGGGCAACCAGCTGTCATATCTGTTCCGTCCACTAGGGACGTTTTCCTTTGTGGCATAATTTATAATCAAGGTATGATTCATTCGGTGTATGTGTAATTCTGTGTGATTAGTTAGGTATTTAGTAAATACATAATTAAACCCAATTTTGTATTGCTGATTCAACTTGTTAGCCAGGGTTTGTGAAGATAACCAAGAATTTACAACTTTCAGATGAGACTGAAATAAGGTGACGATTAATATTGACTGCTATTGATGTAAAATATTACTAGGTCTTTAAGAGTTTATTCGGAAGATATTGGCTCTATAAATATTATTTTGTGGTGCCCCGACTTTCTAGTTAATTACATTTACATGATTAGCTCAATCAGGTAATACTAATTACAGAGAAAGGATTTTATAGAATAGCATGTCATATCACTTAATCCGGCATAACCAAAGACACGACACCTCAAAGCGGAGAAAGACGGTGTTTAGTTTGTCTGGAAGCAAGACGTGGGTGTCTGTGAAGTGGCTGGTTTTCTTTTTGTAGTCCGTGATTTTCTGTAGACCCAGCCACATACGTCTCGTGTCTGAGCCATTGAATTGCTGTCATGCTGAAACAGGAAAGGGCCTTCCCCAAACTGTTGCCACAAAGATGGAAGCACAGAAACGTCTAGAATGTAATCATTATCCACCAAACTTTAAAGTTGCCACTATGATTGGGGCATGTAGAGTTATCCTGGCATCCGCCAAACCTAGATGCGTCCATCAGACTACCAGATGGAGAAACGTGATTCATGACTCCAGAGAACGCATTTCCACTGCTCCAGAGTTCAATGGCGGTACATGGTAATCTTAGGCTTGTGTGCGGCTGCTCGGCAAAGGAAACACATTTCATGAAACTCCCGACGAACAGTTATTGTGCAGATGTTGCATCCAGAGGCAGTTTGTAACACGGTACTGAGTGTTGCAACCTAGCGCTTCAGCACTCAGCAGTCCCGCTCTGAGAGCTTGTGTGGCCTACCACTTTGTAGATGACCCGTTGTTGCTCCTAGACATTTCCACTTCTCAATAAGAGCACTTACAATTGACCGGGGCAGCTCTAGCAGGGCAGAAATTTGACAAACTGACTAGTTGGAAAGGTGGTATCCTATGATGGTGCCATGTTAAAAGTCACTGAGCTTTTCAGTAAGGCCTATTTTTGTCTATGGAGATTGCATGGCTATGTGGTCGATTTTATACACCTATCAACAGGTGTTGCTGAAATAGCCAAATCTACCAATTTGAAGCGGTGTCCACATACTTTTGTATATATAGTGTAATACAAACTGGGTCAGGGAGAGCTTGAAAATGTCAATGAAGACACTTGCCAGCTGGTCAGCTCTTGCTCTGAGTACGCGTCCTGGTAATCCGTCTGAATGTTAACCTGTTTAAAGGTCTTAAGTCACGTCGGCAAAGGAGGGAGCGCGATCACACACTCATCCAGAACAGCTGGTGCGCTCATGCATTATTCAGTGTTGCTTGCCTCAAATTGAACACACAAGTCATTTAACTCCTCTGGTAGGCTTAAGTCACTGGGCAGCTCACGGTTGGGTTTCTCTCTTTTGGGATAGGGGGCAACATTTGCACTTTTGGATGAATAGCGTGCCCAGAGTGAACTGCCTCCTACTCTGGCCCAGATGCTAATATATGCATATTATTATTAGTATTGGATAGAAAACACTCTGAAGTTTCTAAAACTGTTTGAATGATGTCTGTGAGTATAACAGAATCAAATCAATTTTATTTATATAGCCCTTCGTACATCAGCTGAAATCTCAAAGTGCTGTACAGAAACCCAGCCTAAAACCCGAAACAGCAAGCAATGCAGGTGTAGAAGCACAGTGGCTAGGAAAAACTCCCTAGAAAGGTCAAAACCTAGGAAGAAACCTAGAGAGGTACCATGCTATGAGGGGTGGCCAGTCTTCTTCTGGCTGTGCCGGGTGGAGATTATAACAGAACATGGCCAAGATGTTCAAATGTTCATAAATGACCAGCATGGTCAAATAATAATAATCACAGGCAGAACAGTTGAAACTGGAGTAGCAGCACGGCCAGGTGGACTGGGGACAGCAAGGAGTCATCATGCCAGGTAGTCCTGAGGCATGGTCCTAGGGCTCAGGTCCTCCGAGATAGAGAAGGAAAGAGAGAAGAGAGAATTAGAGAGAGCATACTTAAATTCACACAGGACACCGGATAAGGAGAAGTACTCCAGGTATAACAAGCCCCCCGACACATAAACTACTGCAGCATAAATACTGGAGGCTGAGACAGAAGGGGTCAGGAGACACTGTGGCCCTATCCAATGATACCCCCGGACAGGGCCAAACAGGAAGGATATAATCCCACCCACTTTGCCAAAGCACAGCCCCCACACCACTAGAGGGATATCTTCAACCACCAACTTACCATCCTGAGACAAGGCCGAGTATAGCCCACAAAGTTCTCCACCGCGGCACAACCCAAGCGGGGGCACCAACCCAGACAGGAAGATCACATCAATGACTCAACCCACTCAAGTGACGCACCCCTCCTAGGGACGGCATGAAAGAGCACCAGTAAGCCAGTGACTCAGCCCCTGTAATAGGGTTAGAGGCAGAGAATCCCAGTGGAAAGAGGGGAACCGGCCAGGCAGAGACAGCAAGGGCGGTTCGTTGCTCCAGAGCCTTTCCGTTCACCTTCACACTCCTGGGCCAGACTACACTCAATCATATGACCCACTGAAGAGATGAGTCTTCAGTAAAGACTTCAAGGTTGAGACCGAGTTTGCGTCTCTCACATGGGTAGGCAGACCATTCCATAAAAATGGAGCTCTATAGGAGAAAGCCCTGCCTCCAGCTGTTTGCTTAGAAATTCTAGGGACAATTAGGAGGCCTGCGTCTTGTGACCGTAGCGTACGTGTAGGTATGTACGGCAGGACCAAATCAGAGAGATAGGTAGGAGCAAGCCCATGTAATGCAGAACTCATATGGCAGGCAAAAACCTGAGAGAAATCCAACCAGGAAGTGGCACATCAGCTTTTCAAAGCTTTGCCTACCGAATACACAGTGGGATATGGATAAAGTTGCTCTTCCTACGGCTTTCACTAGAATACAGCCGTCTTTAGAAACTTGAATGAGGATTCCTATACAAAAAAGGGGCTCATGAGACCTGTTTGAGTCAGTGGTCTGGCAGAGTGTCTCAGGCTCGTGACGCGCGCTCCCGACAGAGTTACCTCTCGTTCCAGTGCTTTTCTTCAGACCTAGGAATTCTCCGGTTGGAACCTTATTGATGTTTTATGTTAAAAACATCCTAAAGATTGATTCCATACATCGTTTTACATGTTTCTAAAGGACTGTAACGGAACTTTTCAAGTTTTTGTCTGGACGAAGTGCCTGCGCCTCATGAAGATGGATTACTGGGCTGAACACGCTAACAACAAGTGGCTATTTGGACATAAATTATGGACTTTATGGAACAAATCAGTCATTTGTCATCGAACTGGGATTCCTGGGAGTGCCTTCTGATGATCATCAAAGGTAAGTGAATATTTATGGTGTTATTTCTGACTTCTGTTGACTCCAAAATGACAGATATTTCTCTGGCTAGATTGGGCTCTGAGCGTCGTTCTCAGATTATGCTTTTTCCGTAAAGTTTTAAAAAATTCTGACACAGCGGTTGCATTAAGTCTCCTGGCAGCTCACGGCTGGGTTTCTCTCTCTAATCCGAGATAGTTTGCAAGCCCCTGCTATATCCAACGAGCGTCAGAGCCGGTGTAGTGAGATTCAATCTTAGTCCTGTATTGATGCTTTGCCTGTATGATTGTTGGGCCACGGTGGAGGCCTTTGGCAAAGGCTCGCATAGTCTGGTAAACAGAGCACATTGTCAATTGCTTGTTGGTTCAGGGATATTAAAAAGGATCACACTGTCTGAAGGGATGATGGGTACTGAGAGGTGTAGGGCAACCCAGCCCCCGAAGCCTCTTATCAACACTATGCAAAAGGCTTTACTGTCTTCTCAGGAATTCAGCATTCTCTGTGTTGATATCTCATGCCCCTATCTGGCTCACCTCTGAGAAGCAGAGGTTCTGTTGTCATTACATCATCTAGGTCTGATATTTCAGGGTTAATTTCACATTAATACTATTGGTCAACAACTCAAATAATTCAGATGTTATGAAGGGTGCTAGATTCATTGTCCCTTTTTTTTTGCTCCTGACCTGTGCTGGTGAGATACACCTCTCGCTCTTTCTTTCTCATGATCTAGTGGTCATGGCACAAGCCATGGTTTCTCTGATCATGCCTAGAATAATACCTTGTAATGTCAATATTGCCTTCTAACTTAAGATTTATGCCTTATGTTAATTCATTTCGCAACGTAATTAAATACTTGCCTTTTGATAGATAATTCTCAGACCTTTCTTTTTTTTATTAAAAACAAAACAATATGTTTTAAGTGAGAATAGGCATTGGTCTGAAGTCGAAAAAGAAAGGAAATTAATATGAGCACAACAATGCTTATTCCACCCATGCTCTATCAAGTTTTTCCAGCACACAACCTTGACCTATTACAGTAGCTTTGTTGGTAATGTACTTCAAACTATGTGTAGGTAAGCTGCTTAGGATTCAAACCTTCTCAAACAGCCTAATTCATACTCAACTATATATTGACATTTGAAGTCAGCAGGGTAACTCATCTCTTTATCTTGAAGCACACTACTAACATAATGTGTTTCTATCATTTTTTGTCTCCAAAATGCAGAAGTGAAATGTAATTTATCATTGCCACCAACAAGAGGAACAAGTTACACACCTGCTGACAGAAATCTGTTCTTGCCTGATGAAAGTGTAACGGTGACCTGTGCCTCAGGATTCTGGAACTCTTTCTCACGTCAGACTGAAAATACAATGACATGCAAAGAGGACGGAAAGTGGTCATCTTCCACAACAGATTGTGAATGTATGTTCATACTGGAGAGTATATTGAGAGTGTATTGGGGTATACACAGGTGAATCACTGTGTATTACTGTACAGGTTTGATTCATGCTGACACTAAACATCTCTATCATTGTAGGGATAACATGTGGTGATCCACGTGACCCTCTTGTGAGTTCTCCCTACTACTGGCAGCGGGGTCAATTTAGAGGAACTCAGCGTTACAACTGTAGAACCGGATTTAAAACCACAAATGCCCGGGGTGTTGCCACATGCACAAGTGATGGCTCCTGGACTCCAAAACCACTCTGTGAAGGTGCAGTTTTTTGAAGGAAGCCATCTTTGAATATCACTGTGGTTTGATTACCTTGTGCTCCGATGTTAGTTTGGACTGCATCAGAATTACATTGTTTGTCTTTCAGAGATTACATGTGACAAGCCAGATATCCTAAATGCTGTGATTAAAGACCCGAAAACAAGATACAAAATCAATGATCTGCTCACTTATGAGTGTAAGATGAATTATGAACTATTGGACAGTACTACCAGACCTACTGCTACCTGTACTACAAATGGCTGGACCAAGACACTTGGCTGTAAAGGTAGGATGACATTTACATTTCAATCATCTAAAACTCTGAGAATAAGAGTCAAGACACTGATCCAGAAGGTTTAAAGTTTACTGGAAATATCAAGCATCCGATTTTAGCCTGTTGTTTTATTCCCTATTTGAGGATTTGGTTTGGAATTGCTAATGGTATGAACGTTCACTCACTTTGCTTCCATTTGGTTTTCCAGATATTGCTCTGTTCAGTGCTTTTATCAAACTGACAGCTTGGCCAAAATCTAATGATATGGTAATGCTTTGTCACTGTGTATTAATGTACAGCAGGCGTGGAAAGAGTACTGTAAATTCCTACTCAAGTAGAAGTACTGTTACTTTAATGAAATTGTAATCAAGTAGAAGTAAAAGTACTGGTGTAAAATACTACAAGTAAAAGTAGCACATTTAAAAAGTACTCAGAGTAAAAGTTACAAGTTACTTCTAAAATAATTTGCTATTTCAATTATGATGGTTCTTTTCTTCTCCTTTTACAAGAATGGAAGTTCATGTGAAAAGGGAGAAGCAATTGAATGCAAGCTTCACAAACAAATAATTTATCTATATACGTAATATTGTTTACATGTGATGCTTGACAGGCTAAATGTTCCATAAAACACCAGAAAATAACCAACAAGATAAGATCCAGCACAGCTGATTTTAATATTAAATCTTCACATATACAAATGTTGTGGATCTACCTATTGAACACTTAACTCACTTCACTTCTCTCTGAATTTGCCTTTCAGTGTCAGTAGGAGCTGATTTTCTAAGTTAATCGAGTCTATCCTGGCTCGCTTTGCAGTGAAGAGTAGTAAAAAGACGCTCACAGGCGGCAGATGCAGGCAGGCATGTGTTGAGTTTGAGGGACAACTTCTTTATGTACGGAAACAAATGAAGTAAATCAATTTTGTCCGATGGACTAGCAAGATACCCATCCAGCTCCCCTGTACCAGCTCCCCTGTACCTTCTGACCGTTTGGTTGTCAATGATGAGAAGAAATCCTCTTCATCAGATGAATGCTGCCTTAGTGGCTCAGTCTCATCCTGTGTGATTGTGTCAAGATGATTCTTCAGGTACGCCAAACCTGTACATTAGAAACACAACATTCACATATTCAGTGTTTCAGCAAACTCTGTTGTATGTGGATGGCAACACAATCATATTATTGGCATTGCAATAGGTCTAACACAGACTTCCACACTTGTTATTCTCAGATACTGAGATGTATTTGAAAAAAATCTATTCAGATGTAACAAATGCTCTAATGTTGAGGTGAGTACATGTCTGGCTGTACCCAAACATAGTTATATGCTCAGGTTATTGTTCAGCACCTGTAATGAAACTTAAATAAAAGAAAACATAACAAAAAACAATTAAAGACCAAAAGATATCATATGGACAATGAGGTTCAAACCTTTTGGAGTAAATAAATCATACAGGCGGTGATGACATTGGCTTTGTCAGTCCAAGACGTACAGCAGCAATAAGCTGTGGCTCCTCCATCATTTCTCCAAAGCGCTTTTGGAGACCGTTCTGAATGGCTCTGATAAGTGGAAGGCACATTTGGCAAGATGCTTCCAGCCTTTAAAGTTTTGTATTTAGTAAGAAGATCACTGGCAGCAGCCACCCCATATGCCTGTTGGTCTCAGACTGTAGAATGTTCAAAGCTGAGACCAAGCTGAGGCTTCATCACTTTGCAGTACTCATTCAAGATAGACATTTTTGCCGGGCTCAGCCTGAAAAATAAGGTAAGGTAAACGTAATACCTCTTAGAATTCTAACATTTAATGGACAATAAATATTACTGTAATAGGAAAACATTACATTCAAAGAATTGCTACTCACATTTTCACTTTTAATTCACACATTTCTTATGGCATCCTCCCCCTTCTCTTGTATGATACCTGTGATCCTCTCCACAGCCAGGTAAGATGAGTTCCAACGTGTTTGATTTGGACGGATCAACTGCAGTTTGCACTCAGTCTCTACAACTGCAGCAGCTAAATTTGACCGCTCCGTTTCATTCCACATGGCTTGGCATTTGGCAAAAGACCACCTGGACAACTTTTTGTAGCTATCACTATTTGTTTCTGCCAATGCAGAATCTGTTGTTGCAATGAGGTTCAGCAGGTGACATGCACACCGTTGATGCCGAGGGAGTTGATATTCTAGGCCACTGTCATTTTTGGTATTCAACCTGCTCTGCTGGCTCTTCAGCATCTGAGTGCCGGTCTGCTGACTCGACTGCTTGGACCTGCTCACCAAAAACATTGAATGCCTTGATGAAGCTTGATCCACTGTCTGTTGTGGTTCCTTGGTTTGTTTGTTTGTGGTTGCAGAGGTAAGCATATTGTAGTTTGTCATCTTTAAATGGATGTTTCCTCTGTGGACAAAATTACTGCATCAATATGGGCAAAATGTATATAGCCTGACCAGTTTGGTTTAATACAAATGAACTTAAACCAGCACATAAAGTGTTATCTAAGAATTTGGGCAATGACAACATTTTTGTTTTGGCTCTGTAGTCCAGCACATTGGCTTTTAAAAGATTCAATGACAATGGGGTTAAAGTGCAGACTGTCAACTATTAGGTGTTTTTATTCATATCAAATGAACCATTTATAAATTACAGCATGTTTTGAATAATGTCACTCAGTCCAAAGGATGTTGGGGAATATCGTTATTTTCCCCAGTTATAAGAACTAGAGTATTACCAAACATGATTTGGGGCTATTATTCGAAACTCAGGATCCAACAAGATATGGCTTGGTGACATAATAAGCAAGCAAAACAAAGATAATGCACGTGCCTAAATATCCCAGGTCTCAAAATTATTTATTTTATCGTCACAAGTTCATTCATTTCACTTTTAGCTATCCCCAACAACTTACATTATGGGGATGACTAACTACTAGCCACCGTAACGTCAATGCGGTAGTAACCCGCACTACAGCTTACAGTTCCTTCTGCTGTGTATAAAGACGTTGGTCAGGGTTAACTTCTAACTAGCTAGCAACAGGATGAGCTAGCTAACGTCAGCTTTATGCTACAGATTGAATGCAACTGGCTAGTAGCAACACTTTGTTAGCTACATTACATAGCCTACACAGCAAACGCCATTTGTGGCGATAAAATATATTTATAACTTTACTTTTCGTACCATTACATGTTTCCTCAAGTTTGACGCAGAGTTTTTGTAGTCAGCCACCTTCCACCAACTTTGGTAAGCAGAGCTTACATTCCATAGTTACACTGTCTCCTCTTCTCTGCTTGAAGCTGAAGTGTTCTTTGAGATGCAGCCAGGGATTTCCTTCCTCGTGGTCTTCAGAAGACCCGGTCACTGGCTCTGTCTCTGTGTGTCTGTACTGTCTCCTGAACCTGCTCATTCTCGTTAGGCTCCATTTATTTTTCAAGTTGATTAGGAAACCTTTTTTTTCATGGCATGAAGCTACCTTTTTTTACTGTTATACAATCCTGCTACCGATCATAATTTGTGATTGGGCCTTTTTTGCGCAATGCGTGAAATGGAATTGTATTGGTCCATCTGGTCATGTTACTTGTCACTGACAAACAAGTGAACAATTTTAGCTGCTACAAAAGGCGCAAACTTCATGTGCTTGCCATGATTATGTGTATCCTTTTTCTGGATTGTACTCTGTAACGGATGGTTTTGAAAATGTAAAAGTAAAAGTACAGCCTTTGGAAAATACTCAAAAAATTACTAGTGCACAGAAAAGCTACTCAATTATAGGAACAATGAGTAGTTGTAATTCTTTACTTCCACCCCTGCTGTACAGTTATGATTCATGCTAACACTTAACATCTCTGTCATTGTAGGGATAACATGTGGTGATCCACATGACCCTCTTGTGAGTTCTCCCTACCGCTGGCAGCGGGGTCAATTGGGAGGAACTCAGCGTTACAGCTGTAGAACCGGATTTAAAACCATTAATGTGTCACATTGTGTTCTATAATGTTTCATGTCATTGTTTCCCCCAGAAATAAAGGGAGCATGTATCAACCCAACTGTGATGAATGGATTCCTAGTTCAGTCAAATGAGAGGAATGTTGATCGCAGAAATAGCAAGATATACTCTTCCTGCAGTGTAGGGTTCAGAATCTCTACCGGGGGTTGGTGGGGTGACGCCACATGTACTGAGGGAAAATGGTCTGGAATATTAGAGTGTATTGGTAAGAAAACGGTGAGCTTTACACCACTCCAGCCGACGCTTGGCATTGTACATGGTGATCTTAGGCTTGTGTGCGGCTGCTCGGCCAAGGAAACACATTTCACGAAGCTCCCGACGAACAGTTCAGGGAGAGCTTGAAAATGTCAGTGAAGACACTTGCGATCTGGTCAGCTGTTGCTCTGAGTACGCATCCTGGTAATCCGTCTGAATGTTAAACTGTTTAAAGGTCTTACTCACATCGGCAACGGAGAGAGCGGGATCACACAGTCGTCCAGAACAGCTGGTGCTCTCATGCATTGTTAAGTATTGCTTGCCTCATATTGAACACAGAAGGCATTTAACTCGTCTGGTAGGCTTATGTCACTGGGCAGCTCACGACTGGGTTTCTCTTTCTAATCTGTGATAGTTTGCAAGCCCTGCTATATCCGACGAGCGTCAGAGCCGGTGTAGTAGGATTCAATCTTAGTTCTGTATTGACGCTTTACCTGTTTGATTGTTGGGCCACGGTGGAGGCCTTTGGCAAAGGCTCGCATAGTCTGGTAAACAGAGCACATTGTCAATTGCTTGTTGGTTCAGGGATATTAAAAAGGATCACACTGTCTGAAGGGATGATGGGTACTGAGAGGTGTAGGGCAACCCAGCCCCCGAAGCCTCTTATCAACACTATGCAAAAGGCTTTACTGTCTTCTCAGGAATTCAGCATTCTCTGTGTTGATATCTCATGCCCCTATCTGGCTCACCTCTGAGAAGCAGAGGTTCTGTTGTCATTACATCATCTAGGTCTGATATTTCAGGGTTAATTTCACATTAATACTATTGGTCAACAACTCAAATAATTCAGATGTTATGAAGGGTGCTAGATTCATTGTCCCTTTTTTTTTGCTCCTGACCTGTGCTGGTGAGATACACCCTCGCTCTTTCTTTCTCATGATCTAGTGGTCATGGCACAAGCCATGGTCTCTCTGATCATGCCGAGAATAATACCTTGTAATGTCAATATTGCCTTCTAACTTAAGATTTATGCCTTGTATGTTAATTTATTCATTTCGCAACGTAATTAAATACTTGCCTTTTGATAGATAATTCTCAGACCTTTCTTTTTTTTATTAAAAACAAAACAATATGTTTTAAGTGAGAATAGGCATTGGTCTGAAGTCGAAAAAGAAAGGAAATTAATATGAGCACAACAATGCTTATTCCACCCATGCTCTACCAAGTTTTTCCAGCACACAACCTTGACCTATTACAGTAGCTTTGTTGGTAATGTACTTCAAACTATGTGTAGGTAAGCTGCTTAGGATTCAAACCTTCTCAAACAGCCTAATTCATACTCAACTATATATTGACATTTGAAGTCAGCAGGGTAACTCATCTCTTTATCTTGAAGCACACTACTAACATAATGTGTTTCTATCATTTTTTGACTCCAAAATGCAGAAGTGAAATGTAATTTATCATTGCCACCAACAAGAGGAACAAGTTACACACCTGCTGACAGAAATCTGTTCTTGCCTGATGAACGTGTAACGGTGACCTGTGCCTCAGGATTCTGGAACTCTATCTCACGTCGGACTGAAAATACAATGACATGCAAAGAGGACGGAAAGTGGTCACCTTCCACAACAGATTGTGAACGTATGTTCATACTGGAGAGTATATTGAGAGTGTATTGGGGTATACACAGGTGAATCACTGTGTATTACTGTACAGGTTTGATTCATGCTGACACTAAACATCTCTATCATTGTAGGGATAACATGTGGTGATCCACGTGACCCTCTTGTGAGTTCTCCCTACTACTGGCAGCGGGGTCAATTGAGAGGAACTCAGCGTTACAACTGTAGAACCGGATTTAAAACTACAAATCCCCGGGGTGTTGCCACATGCACAAGTGATGGCTCCTGGACTCCGGAACCACTCTGTGAAGGTGCAGTTTTTTGAAGGAAGCCATCTTTGAAGATCACTGTGATTTAATTACCTTGTGCTCTGATGTTAGTTTGGACTGCATCAGAATGACATTGTTTGTCTTTCAGAGATTACATGTGACAAGCCAGATATCCTAAATGCTGTGATTAAAGACCCGAAAACAAGATACAAAATCAATGATCTGCTCACTTATGAGTGTAAGATGAATTATGAACTATTGGACAGTACTACCAGACCTACTGCTACCTGTACTACAAATGGCTGGACCAAGACACTTGGCTGTAAAGGTAGGATGACATTTACATTTCAATCATCTAAAACTCTGAGAATAAGAGTCAAGACACTGATCCAGAAGGTTTAAAGTTTACTGGAAATATCAAGCATCCGATTTTAGCCTGTTGTTTTATTCCCTATTTGAGGATTTGGTTTGGAATTGCTAATGGTATGAACGTTCACTCACTTTGCTTCCATTTGGTTTTCCAGATATTGCTCTGTTCAGTGCTTTTATCAAACTGACAGCTTGGCCAAAATGTAATGATATGGTAATGCTTTGTAGAACAGGTCCTCTATGTGCGCTGTTAACTGAACGATGTGTCACAATGCGTTCTGTAATGTTTCCTGCCATTGTTTCTCCCAGAAATAAAGGGAGCATGCATCCATATTGAGGCTATAAGGAGGTATAGACAGTGTAATCACTGTGTATTACTGTACTGGTATGATTCATGCTAATACTAAACATCTCTATCATTGTAGGGATAACATGTGGTGATCCACGTGACCCTCTTGTGAGTTCTCCCTACCGTTGGCAGCGGGGTCAATTGGGAGGAACTCAGCGTTACAGCTGTAGAACCGGATTTAAAAACATTGATGTGTCACATTTTGTTCTATAATATTTCATGTCAATGTTTCCCCCAGAAATAGAGGGAGCATGTATCAACCCAACTGTGATGAATGGATTCATAGTTCAGTCAAATGAGAGGAATGTTGATCCCAGGAATAGCAAGATATACTCTTCCTGCAATGTAGGGTTCAAACCCTCTACCGGGGGTTGGTGGGGTGAAGCCACATGTACTGAGGGAACATGGTCTGGAATATTAGAGTGTATTGGTAAGAAAACAGATCCTCTAGAAATGACCTCTTTACAAAGTAGATCAAGAACAGTGGAATGCATTTCCCTCTGACTTGGCTATATTGGTCTGAAACTCAATCTCAATGCTCTTTCTCTCTAGATCAATCACAATGTGGCAGAATCTCTGTCATTCCCAACACAAGAAAGGTACCTCACAGTGAAGTCTATAAGAATGAACAAACTGTTACAATTGATTGCAAAGTTGGATACACATCTGAAACTAAGACTATAAAATGTAAGGATGGAGAATGGCAAACACCGTTACCAGCTTGTAGACGTGAGTAGTTGTTAATAGTTTTGTTCATGTAATTGATTTTAATTGAATACAGTGGCCAGTCATCCTTCAATGTATGTTTACTATATGTTGGAATAGTTTGGGGAAAAGGACCCCGAAGCCCATATGATATTATGTAATTACATAGATAGTAGTTCTGTGTCTGTACTGTGTGTGTTTTCTACCCACTAATCTTTCAGCAATATTTTCTTCTCTTGAAGCGCAAGGCGTTCCATGTGATCCTCCACCAAAAGTTGAAAATGCAATTGTTAAAATCCTGTATAAAAATAAATATAGAGAGGGATTTGAAGTGAATTATGAATGTCGCAAGTCCTTTGAAATAGAGGGACATAAAAAACTTACTTGTGAAAATGGGAGTTGGACAACTCCACCACCAACATGCAAACGTAAGTATTGCTAACTGTTTGAAACTCATGCAGTAATTCAGTTTAGAGTTACTCTACTATGAACAGCACCTATTCAAACAGGGAAAAAATGATATTTAAATGTTAATTGAGATGAAAAATTCTGTATCACATAACACCATTATTCTCTCATACAATTGGTTTTACAGAAATATACATCTCTGATTTATATTTTCTCAATGTGTCCACTTTGAGATAGTTGCTGTTGTTTTTTGCTATAATTCATTATAGTCTAGTATTCCTTGATATGATAATGGATGAGTTTCAGTGCATATTTACAGTATATATCACAAATTGCCCCAGTTACATTCTCTGAATATACTGTACATTGGCCATTGACTATGGTTCTAACCACACAGTCATTCTCTGCCACTTTTGTGTCTGTGGTACATAACTGTAATTTGATAGTTCAAACATGCTGTGCTTCACCTACAGAGTACTGTGGTAAGCCTGAGGGCGCAGGGAGGAGAATGGAGATTCCTGACCAAGTGCTGGAGAGATACGAAAATGGGAACCAAATAGACTATACATGCATTAACCCACACAAAGGCCCTGGAGGAACAGCAACTTGCAAGAATGGAGAATGGCACATGCCAGTTGAGTGTAACGGTAAGTCTATGGTACTGTATTATCATGGTACTGTACTGTATTATCATTGTACAGTATTATCATGGTACTGTATTATCATCATATTCTATAATCATGGTCTTGTATTATCATGGTATTGTATTATCATGGTACTGGATTATGTTACTGAATCATGGTACTGTATTTTCACGGTACTGTATTATCGTGGTACTGTATTTTCATGGTATTGTATTATGATTTCTCTCTATTCCCTGTTTAATCTAGCAAGCTGTCCTGATCCTCCTCCCATTACTAATGGAGATTTCACCAAGGAAAAGAGAGATGTTGAAGGTGTAATTACAGAGGTGTCCTACCAATGCAGCAGACAGTTTACACTGAGTTTCACAGGCAGCATCAGATGTCTGGATGGAAAATGGCCGAGCCCTCCAAAGTGTTTACGTATGTACTTTATTTTCAACTGGTCTGAACATGGTGTTATATCTACATGTCAAGTGTATATAAATGTATGAATATCTACTGTACACTAAGTGATTGAAAACATTTCTGGGATTTCATTTCCATCAGGGCCTTGTGAGATTTCCACTTTTGATGCAGAGTACAATCTACAGAATTTACCCAAGAAAGATTATACTGCGCACGGTGAAAAAAAGACTCTTCATTGCAAAGAGGGATATTACCATAAATTGAAACGTTATTCACTATGGAATATAGAAGAAATTGAGATGAAGTGTGATGATGGAGAGTTACAGTATGGAGAACACATGCCTATATGTAAGTTCATGTCATGTAAAGGAACACCCATCAGTGTAAGATAGTCATTCTCTCAACATTAAGAGTTTAACATCATCTAATATATAGAATGCATAAGTTCAGGATGCCCTGTGAGCTATCTACTGTAGATTAATACAATAGAAATGGATAGTATTTTCTCATTTTGATCTAAACCTTTTTTTATGAAAATCAATCCACCTGTTTGATCATATTCAATGAGGCCGCTATGTGTAACCTTCTGACTGTATAACCAAAATAATTTGTTCTTTGATTTTTAGGTAGCTATCGTTATTCATAGGTAGATGATGAACATAATGGGTAAGTTAAATTAACCACGAGAATGGCATGTCTTATCATGTCTCTTAATCACACAAACCTGTAGTAGGAGTGAAGGCAGAGCAAATGTCTGAAGTCAAGTATTATAAACAGTACTATGAACAGTATTATACACAGCATTATAAACAGTTATGAACAGCATGTTTTGGCTTATCAGTGAAGCATAACAGAAACATGTTGGAGTATAACATCACATCAAGCAGGAATCATTTCTCTAATCATTGACACAAAGATAAAAGGTCACATGGTTAAACACTGTCAATTATCCACTATAGTAGGAGTGGTCAGCAGAATTACTCCACAGTCTCTGATCTATAATAGTAGTTGTCAGTAAAATTACTCCACAGACTCTGATCTATAATAGTAGTGGTCAGCAGAATTACTCCACAGACTCTGATCTATAATAGTAATGATCAGCCAGATTACTCCACAGACTCTAATCTATAATAGTAATGATCAGCCAGATTACTCCACAGACTCTGATCTATAATAGTAATGATCAGCCAGATTGCTCCACAGACTCTGATCTATAATAGTAATGATCAGCCAGATTACTCCACAGACTCTGATCTATAATAGTAATGATCAGCCAGATTGCTCCACAGACTCTGATCTATAATAGTAATGATCAGCAGTATTACTCCTCAGATTCTCCTCTATAGTAGTCGTGATCAGCAGTATTACTCCTCAGATTCTCCGCTATAGTAGTCGTGATCAGCAGTATTACTCCTCAGATTCTCCTCTATAGTAGTCGTGATCAGCAGTTTTACTCCTCAGATTCTCCTCTATAGTAGTCGTGATCAGCAGTATTACTCCTCAGATTCTCCTCTATAGTAGTCGTGATCAGCAGTATTACTCCTCAGATTCTCCTCTATAGTAGTCGTGATCAGCAGTATTACTCCTCAGATTCTCCTCTATAGTAGTCGTGATCAGCAGTATTACTCCTCAGATTCTCCTCTATAGTAGTCGTGATCAGCAGTATTACTCCTCAGATTCTCCTCTATAGTAGTCGTGATCAGCAGTATTACTCCTCAGATTCTCCACTATAGTAGTCGTGATCAGCAGTATTACTCCTCAGATTCTCCTCTATAGTAGTCGTGATCAGCAGTATTGCTCCTCAGATTCTCCTCTATAGTAGTCGTGATCAGCAGTATTACTCAACCGACTGATTATCTTGTCATGTGATTTCATTTCTACAGAGTCATGATGTTCCCTCCATCAATTTCAAGAATCCTTACAAAGCCGCCTTTATATGCAAGGAGAAGACCCATTTGCTTTTGTGGTGTCTGTCGCTTGTTTAATTTAGATTTAGAAGAAATGTGAGCCATCCATCTTTTCAACATTTGACATTGTATCATCATTGAAACAAAATAACAGTATCTTTCAAATCATATCAGTCTCAGCTTCACTATAATAACAGTACAGCTATCTAAAGCTAGACTAAAATGGTACATTTGTTATATTAGTACAAAGTGATGTGATTGTGTGAATATCCTTCTATCAAGTTTATACATTTCCTGGCTGGGCTGATGAGACAGTGGATTGCGCAGTCAGTTGAAACAGAGTAAATAGGCATTTTAACATCATAGATTTAGCCGGTGGTAGCTTGTGGAATAGGCACCGGATGGAATGCGGTCTTAACCAATCAGCATTCAGGATTAGACCGGACACGCTCTATAATGTGTAAATATTCTCCTGTATCTCCCAGCTGTGTGATTCATTACCTGAAGGTGTAATATAAGTAGACAACTTTTATGATTGTGATTGAGACGACACGTTGTCTCCATGAGTCTTTACAAGGCTACAGTACAACAGAATAAGATTTACAGATGTTAACCTAACAAATGCACATTAAAGCTGACAAACTATTTCTCAGGTCAGTATCACTTGTCATTGGCCACACCAGATACTGAATGTTACTTTTGATTTTGACCCCCCCTTTGTTCACAGACACATTATTCCATTTTTGTTAGTCACATGTCTGTGGAACTTGTTCACTTTATTTCTCAGTTGTTGAATCTTGTTATGTTCATACAAACATTTACACGTTAAGTTTGCTGAAAATAAACGCAGTGGACAGTGAGAGGACGTTTCTTTTTTTGCTGAGTTTATATTCCCGAAGTCCTGTCAAAAACATAAAAAGTGAATATGGAATTGAAAGCAGAAATTGTCATCACTTTCCCTGCGTATCAGAAGAGTAATGTGCTGTTTCCCTATGATGATGTACAATAGTATCTAAATGTAGCAAAGTAAACACATCAGTTACGTTTGCTCACTTTGTATAGTCTAGTCAGTGTCTTACAGAGCAATTGGTGGATACTAACACAATGTGGGCACTACAAGCATGTGAGAAAGTGAAGGAAACACATCCTTACCAGTCTGAGCTGATGAAGCATCCACATTCACCCATACCACCAGACACAGCAGAGTCAGAGTTGATTTCATGTTGATCAAATGGTAGATGCAGTAAAAATGGAAGGAGTAGAACATAAATAAACAGTTAATGTTAATGTTTGTCTACAGAGTTCCAGCCCCCAGGGAGCACTGAAGAGAACCACTGTCCAGGGGGACTGACGCAAAATACTGGAAAACTCCAATATATAGAATTTAATCAAACCTTCACTGCGGTAAAAACACAGGTATAATTTTAGTGAATGATATCATAAATAGGACTGGTGGAGTTATGTCACACATGCAGCTAACACAGACATATGGAAATGTCTGCTCTACCCAAAATTACAACCAATTAATTGCAGCATTACCACAAAAATGGAAGAGGCAAGTAGAAGGGGAAAAAAGTAAGGAACTTGTATGTCGGCCCTGTGTTAAAGAACATAAATGGTTAAAGAAAAGTGTGATAACTTAAAAACATTTACCAATTTCATTTAAGGACCAAAAAACTGACAGCTGTGCCATATAAATTGCAAAATAGTTGTGAAGAGATTTTTGATGTACCCATTCCATGGCACATGGTTTATGAATTGATACGCGAAACAACGCCAGATTCAAAACTTCACATTTTTCAAATTAAATTACTATACAAAATTCTTGCAACAAATAAAATTTTATATATGTGGGGATACAATCTTCCCAGCTCTGTAGATTCTGCTGCTTGGAGGCAGAGTCATTAGATCATGTAATTTGGTATTGTCCATATGTAGCTCGTGTTTGGACACAGGTCCAGGAATAGCTGAAGAATTGCAATACCGGGTGATTTGAAAAGCCATAGTTAGTCAATCAATAATATAATAATTATATTAGCAAAAAATTGTATTTTTAATGCACAATCTCTAGAAGCTATGAGAATAGAAAGGTTCAGTACTTTTGTGAATCATCACAGCATAGTTGAAAAATATATGGCAAATAGAAATCCAAAATGTTGAGAGATAGATGGGAGGGGTTGAATGGAGCTGAAGGGTGGGACTTATAACATGATAGCCAATGTAAAACATTTGAGGTCTGTAAAATGGATATAGGTTCGTAAATTTGTGAAATAGCACAGTTACAAATATAAATCCAAGTATATGGACATCAGAAATAGAGGAAGGACTAAAAACAAACAAAATATAACTATTGTAAAAGATTGTGTCTGTAAAATGTGTATGAGATGTATAAACTGAAGGTAGAAGCCTACATTTGTATTAGTTTACTCCAATTGGGGGAAGGGTGGTAGGGTTTGCAAGGAATAATAAATGTATATTCTTTAAAAAGTATGTATATCTATATAGGTATGTGTATGTACAGTGGGGAGAACAAGTATTTGATACACTGTCGATTTTGCAGGTTTTCCTACTTACAAAGCATGTAGAGGTCTGTAATGTTTATCATAGGTACACTTCAACTGTGAGAGACAGAATCTAAAAATCCAGAAAATCACATTTGTATGATTTTTAAGTAATTAATTAGCATTTTATTGCATGACATAAGTATTTGATCACCTACCAACCAGTAAGAATTCCGGCTCTCACAAACCTGTTCGTTTTTCTTTAAGAAGCCCTCCTGTTCTCCACTCATTAATTGTATTGACTGCACCTGTTTGAACTCGTTATCTGTATAAAATAAACCTGTCCACACACTCAATCAAACAGACTCCAACCTCTCCACAATGGCCAAGATCAGAGAGCTGTGTAAGGACATCAGAGATACAATTGTAGACCTGCACAAGGCTGGGATGGGCTACAGGACAATAGGCAAGCAGCTTGGTGAGAAGGCAACAGCTGTTGGCGTAATTATTCGAAAATGGAAGAAGTTCAAGATAACGGTCAATCACCCTCGGTCTGGGGCTCCATGCAAGATCTCACCTCGTGGGGCATCAATGATCACGAGGAAGGTGAGGGATCAGCCTAGAACTACACGGCAGGACCTGGTCAATGACCTGAAGAGAGCTGGGACCACAGTCTCAAAGAAAACCATTGGTAACACACTCGCCGTCATGGATTAAAATCCTGCAGCGCACGCAAGGTCCCCCTGCTCAAGCAAGCGTAAGTCCAGGCCCATCTGAAGTTTGCCAATGACCATCTGGATGATCCAGAGGTGGAATGGGAGGAGGTCATGTGGTCTGATGAGACAAAAATAGGGCTTTTTGGTCTAAACTCCACTTGCCGTGTTTGGAGGAAGAAGAAGGATGAGTACAACCCCAAGAACACCATCCCAATCATGAAGCATGGAGGTGAAACATCATTCTTTGGGGATGCTTTTCTGCAAAGGGGACAGGACGACTGCACAGTATTGGAGGGAGGATCGATGGGCCATGTATCGCGAGATCTTGGCCAACAAACTCCGTCCCTCAGTAAAACCATTGAAGATGGGTCACGGCTGGTTCTTCCAGCATGACAACGACCCGAAACACACAGCCAGGGCAACTAAGGAGTGGCTCCGTAAGAAGCATCTCAAGATCCTGGAGTGGCCTAGCCAGTCCCCAGACCTGAACCCAATAGAAAATCTTTGGAGGGAGCTGAAAGTCCATATTGCCCAGCGACAGCCCCGAAACCTGAAGGATCTGGAGAAGGTCTGTATGGAGGAGTGGGCCAAAATCCCTGCTGCAGTGTGTGCAAACCTGGTCAACAACTACAGGAAACATATGATCTCTGTAATTGCAAACAAAAGTTTCTGTACCAAATATTAAGTTCTGCTTTTCTGATGTATCAAATACTTATGTCATGCAATAAAATGCAAATGAATTACTTAAAAATCATACAATGTGATTTTCTAGATTTTTTTTTAGACCCCGTCTCTCACAGTTGAAGTGTACCTATGATAAAAATTATAGACATCTAAATGCTTTGTAAGTAGGAAAACCTGCAAAATCGGCAGTGTATCAAATACTTGTTCTCCCCACTGTATATATGTGAATATGTATGCATACGTGCATGTATATGGATGTATATACTTACACAAAAATATTTTTCCGCAATATTAAGCTGATCCAACCCTTACATTTATTTTTTATTTTTTTAAAGAACAGTTCTTGTGAAAATACCCAATGTAGGAACTGTGTTGGTTCAGTCTATTAATAATAGGTCAGAAAACAAATCGTTTTAATTTGAATGATTTTAATTTGTAGTATTTTTAAGACCACTATATTAGATATCAGAATAAATAACTTGTGTTCTCGGTCTTCCACTATTGTTCAGCTACATGAGATAGAGACATTTCTACAGTAATCTGATGTGCTTAAATTAAGAGCTAAATAAGCATTGAGTGGTGCAGGTATCACATACTGTAGTTAGAATGTGGATAAGATCCATTGAAACATTGTGTCATTATTCAATCACAAAACCTGGACTAACATAACCCTTACGGTACATAAACCTTGTTCACTGTCTATTGACATGGCTAATGTTTGTTCCAGCAAGCAAGTGCCTCCTTTTCCCGTCAAGCCATGTTTTCTAGGGGCAAAAGGGGAGGGACACAATCTATTTCTGCACCTTGGGAGTATGTCTGTACTGCCATGGCTCAACTTAGCCCCATATTAGCCAGCCAACTTGACGAACCATACATAAAACATGACATTAAAAGTTTTCTTGCATATGAGAATTGAAGGACAATATTCCTGCTTAAATGATCAGGATGCCAGCAACAGGAAGGAACACATCATCAAGGCACTATGTGATGATGATGCAGTTGAACATCACATAAACATTTGTCTGGTTGCTAAGATATTGTAAAACAATACTTTGTGAATCTTTATAGTGAACTTTGAGAATTTCATTCCCAGCACCACTAACGTTAGAAAGCTTGGTTGTGTGTGTGTGTGATACTTTTATTCCATGGAACAATTAAAATAATCAAAGTAGATGAATACATTTGAACCAGCAGCACTTTATTTCATGTTGGACAATCATGAAATACCATACATTTATTCAGACAATGAATCTGAAAATAATTTGAGCAAACTATTGACAGGGGTTATTCATTGACATGTTTGCCCAACAAGCAAGTGGCCATCTCTTCGCGTAAGACGAAGCCACTATTGGCAATGAGGCAAGTTCATGACCCCATTTATACACTGCTGATGAAAACCAACACTACCTGGACTAAGTCTAAGATGACCAGTACACTTAAAAGTGGTATGATCCCCATGTGTGGCATAGACTTTTTGATCTTCCGGAGGATATTTAAATTGGATGTTCTGTGTGTTCATCAGCTCTTCATCCACAGTGCAGGGTTCTGAAATGAGAAGATGGTACAGGAATCAGTGTGTGAACGTGTCCTTCAAGGGCCAAAGATATTTGGTTGTTTTCCCATTTTTAATGAACGTTATCACTATACCCATAGATCCTTGAGGAATGTCACTTGTCAATGCCTCAGGAGCATGGTTCAACAGTTACATTTCAACTCAGAATGCATTTTTAAATAGTAATTAATTCATTGATCTTGAATTCCATTCCTGGAATTCATCCTTACCGATCGTTAAGGGGGAGTTAGCATCCGATTGGGTAGGAACTGGGCCAATGTTATTTTAGAGAGAACTTACTCAGACAGGTTATCGGTCGTGTCCAGATCCCGTCACGACACGTCTTGTACGCTGAAGGGGGATCAAGGATGTAGAATTTCTGGCAGACATATTGAACTGATTCTCCATTTCTGTAGCGTTCTCTGGTTCTGTCTCTGTCTCCGTTATTGACCTGTGGAGGTGGTCCACAGAAATCCTTGGGCTCTAGGAAGACATGGGTGACATCAAAGAAATACTAGTGATGAAATGTACCAAGCTGCTATTGTCCCAGCAAGAATAGTATTCCAGAAAACGTTCCTGCCTTTTCCAAAATGCGTTATTTTGCTACATTTTTTGTGAGTTGGAGATAATTGTAAATCTACTTAAAACAAGTAACTTGATTGGGAAGTGGAACAATGTGTTAAATCAATAAAAATACAATTTACCATAACAAATTGGAATGGAGTGACTCCACTGTCCATTGGCTGAGCAGGTGACCTCTGATTTCCCCTTCAGAACGTGTTTAGAGTTGCTGCACTCAAACTGTAGCCTGTGTCCAACCTTCATGGTGTTGTTTTGGGGAATTCCTATCACGTTCACGTTCTTAATCTTCTCTGCAGCTTCACAAGTCACATCTATCATGGAGGGGAAAAAATAGAAAAATCACTAAATTGCTGTATAGCACATTTGCAAACCTGATGTAACTTCTGAAGGTACATATTGTTGTCGATAAAATGATTTGCTTAGTTTTGGCTAAAGTGAAATGTTTACCTTCACAGGTTGGGAAATGGTTGTTCCACATCCCCCCTGCGGCACACACTACCTGTGGGTTTCCCTTCAGCTGGTGTGCTGGGTTGGGGCAGCTGAACTTGAGCTCATGACCGTACTGTATAACACCATCATCATCTGGCAGACCGCTCACAACCACCCGTCCATCTGTAGCCTCGGGGACACAACTCACCACTACGGAGAAAGATCATATTGCAGGGTGTTGTACAGTCTATAACTTCATGAACCCTCTGAGTTACAGTGTAATGTGCATTGTAAAAAGTAAGTAAGGTGTTATGCTTTATTTACTATAATTAAGCAATAAGTCCTGAGAGGGTGTGATATATGGCCAATATGCCACGGCTAAGGGCTGTTCTTAGACACGATGTAACACAGCGAGCCTGGATACTTCTATTAGCCGTGGTATATTGGCCATATACCACAAACCCCAGATGTGCCTTTTTGCTATTATAAACTGGTTACTAACGTTAGATCAGTAAAAAGTTATTGAGGGGGTCATACCCATGGTAAACGGTACGATATATCACAGATTTAAGCCAATCAGCATCCATGAGCCGAACTACCCAGTTTATAATATTCAATGAATACATGGTTACCTTCACATATGGGCAGGTGGTTGCTCCATCCTGCCACCATACAGGTTCTGTTGTCCATTTTGCTCACAATCTGATAACTACAGACATTAGTAAAGTGATTAGGTGGTATTATTAAGTCTGTGACATCATTAGCAGTGTTCTAAGTTCAGCCCCATACTAGACAGGCTGGATTCAACCCCATACTAGACAGGCTGGATTCAGCCCCATACTAGACAGGCTGGATTCAGCCCCATACTAGACAGGCTGGATTCAACCCCATACTAGATGGACTGGATTCAGCCCCGTACTAGACAGGCTGGATTCAGAACCATACTGGACAATCTGGAATCAACCCCATACTAGACAGGCTGGATTCAACCCCATACTAGACAGGCTGGATTCAACCCCATACTAGACGGGCTGGATTCAGCCCCTTTCTAGACAGGCTGTATTCAGCCCCATACTAGACAGGCTGGATTAAGCCCCATACTAGACAGGCTGGATTAAGCCCCGTACTAGACAGGCTGGATTCAACCCCATACTAGATGGGCTGGATTCAACCCCGTACTAGACAGGCTGGATTCAACCCCATACTAGATGGGCTGGATTCAGCCCCGTACTAGATGGGCTGGATTCAACCCATACTAGGCAGGCTGGAATGGGAGGACACAGGGCTATTGGAGTGGGGGCTATTAACAAAAATATATATCATAAATAATAACGAAATTCAATCTTTAAAAAAAAAACTTGCCCGTCATTGCAAGTGTATTTGATAGTGGCTCCAAAGACAAAGTCATCTCCAACGTGGATGCTGTAGTGGCCATTGGCAGTTTCATCAGGGAGCTCACATGGTTTAGCTAGATGTCAGGAAACCGCAGGAAAACAAGATCATGATACAGTATGTAAGAAAGTGATATGTTAAAGTTGAGTCTATGGGGGCGCTATTTCATTATTGGATAAAAAACGTTCCCGTTTTAAGCGCAATATTTTGTCACGAAAAGATGCTCGACTATGCATATTATTGACAGTTTTGGAAAGAAAACACTCTGAAGTTTCAGAATCTGCAAAGATATTGTCTGTGAGTGCCCCAGAACTCATTCTATAGGCGAAACCAAGATGAAACGTCAAACAGGAAATGAGCAGAATTTCTGAAGCTCTGTTTTCTAATGTCTCCTTATATGGCTGTGAATGCGACAGGAATAAGCTTAGACCTTCTGCCGTTCCCCCAAGATGTCGGCAGCATTGTGACGTATTTGTAGGCATATCATTGGAAGATTGACCATAACAGACTACATTTTCCAAGTGTCCGCCTGGTGTCCTGCGTCGAAATTGGTGCGCAACGCCAGGTGCAAGTATTTTTCCATTTGATAGAGAGGAGAAACCAGGCTTCCACGAACTATATATCATCGAAGAGATATGTGAAAAACACCTTGAGGATTGATTCTAAACAACGTTTGCCATGTTTTCAGTCGATATTATGGAGTTAATTTGGAAAAAAGTTCGCGTTTTGAGGACTGAATTTTCGGGTTTTTTTGGTAGCCAAATGTGATGTACAAAACGGAGCTATTTCTAATACACAAATAATATTTTTGGAAAACTGAGCATTTGCTATCTAACTGAGAGTCTCCTCATTGAAAACATCCAAAGTTCTTCAAAAGTAAATTATTTTATTTGAAGGCTTTTCTTGTTTTTTGTTGAAATGTTGCCTGCTGGATGCTAACGCTAAATGCTACGCTAGCTACTGTTACACAAATGATTGTTTTCCTATGGTTGAGAAGCATATTTAGAAAATCTGAGATGACAGTGTTGTTTACAAAAGGCTAAGCTTGAGAGATGGCATATTTATTTCATTTCATTTGCGATTTTCACGAATAGTTAACGTTGCGTTATGGTAATGAGCTTGAGTCTGTATTCATGATCCCGGATCCGGCATGGCTAAGTGCTAGAGGTTAACAGATCTTTTAGAGTGTTTAACTAAGCTATTATGGGGTTATGCTAATCATAACTGCTACTATAGCTATTTTGTTGAAGAAAAATGAACATACGTGCGCTTATATTACTAAAATGTCAAATGTATAACAACAATATTGAATCTATAACATTGAAAGAAATACTCACGCTTGCATTTCCCCTGACGGACCACCACCCACTTATTCTTCTTACACTGATAACTTATTCTGCCTGCTGGCACAAAGCCAAAGTTGCAGGAAAAAAGGACAATGTCGTCCTCTTTGTACTCATTTTTTATGCTTTCCTCAGTGACCCTGGCATTGGGCACATTTGGAAGAGGTCCACTGCACACAGACAGAGGAGCAGAGGAAAAACCTTTAGACAAACAGAGAGCTTGGCACTACAAAGTTCTATGTTGTTATTGACACAGCCTTGTTCTGTTCAGTGTTCTCTACCTATATAGTACTCTAAATACTCTCATTTGCTGACACCATTCAAACCAACGAGGGTTTGGAGTTTTAAAACCAATTATCTCAGAATCTTCTTTTAGCAGATAGAAACTTCACCCCCCCCCCCAGCAACTGATGAATACTAACACAATGTGGGCACTGCAAGCATGTGAGAAAGTGATTGAAAACACATCCTTACCAGTCTGAGCTGATGAAGCATCCACATTCATCCATACCACCAGACACAGCAGAGTCAGAGATGATTTCATGTTGATCAAATGGTAGATGCAGTAAAAATGGAAGGAGTAGAACATAAATATAGAGTGTCTACCCCAAAGTTAATGTTTGTCTACAGAGTTCCAGCCCCCAGGGAGCACTGAAGAGAACCACTGTCCAGAGGGACTGACCCAAAATACTAGAATTCAATCAAACCTACATTGCGGGGAGGGGAAACACTGACCTACCAACTAAACAAAACACACAATGTTACATTTAACTTTTTCTTGCATATGAGAATTGAAGGTCAATATTCCTGCCTCAATGTGTAGAATGCAAAGAACACATCTATGACACTCAGTAACGATGATGCAGTTGAAATACTTGGCAAGGACCACAAGGACATTTTACTAGATATTGTCTGGCTGCTTTGATATTGTACAAAATATACGTTATGTTTCTTTATAGTGAACTTTGATCATGTCATTCACAGCACCACTAACTTCCCACTGAGCACACACTGGTTGAATCAACGTTGTTTCCATGTCATGGAAATTAAATTGAACCCACGTGGAATAGATGTTGGTTTGGCGTCTGTGTCCAGTGGGATGAGAAGGCTTGATGGTGTATGGGATAATATTCCAGGGAACAATTAAAATAATAGATATTAGATTAGAGTAGATTTGTTTAGATTAGAGTAGATTGTATTAGAGTAGAGTAGACTAGATTCGATTAGAGTAAATTCGATTTTATTAAATTAAATTGATTAAATTAGAATCAGAGGCACTTTATTTAATGTTGGACAATCATGAAGCTGAAAATAATTTAAGAAAACTATTGACAGGGGTTATTCGTTTACATGTTTGTCCAACAAGCTAGTGGCCATCTCTTCCCGTCAGCTGAAGCCACTATTGGCAATGAGGTAAGTTCATGATCCCATGTATACACTGCAGCACATTTGCACACCTGAAGTAATGTGTTGTTGTCCGTAAAGTGATTTGCTTTGTTTTGGCTGACCTTAAATAGCCACCCGTCCAGCAATAGCCTAGGGGACACAACTCACCACTATGGGGAAAGATCACATTGCAGGGTGTTGTATAGCCTATAACTTCATGAACTGTTGTTAATGCTTTGATTCTATCTAGAAAAAGCTCCATGAGTTGTCTTTGATAACTTTGTTTGATTCAACAAGAAGACATGATGCAAGGTGTATACACTGATGGTTGGTGGCCACACGGTGGAAGCATTTAACCTGTAGGTTAATTGATTGAATAAGGGTGAATTAAAAAACATGTAGACCTATTACAATTATCCCATGTTAATGATCTAAAAACATCTGTGGGAGAAAGACACTAGAAGTCTCCAGACAACGGGTGAGTAATGTGGCGTTTGAACTGTCTAGATAGGTGTTTGAAGTATCTGGTAATTAAAAGATGTGATTTAGATCTAATTTGCACATGCCAAACAGAAAATATACCGGGACGATTCTTGAATCCATTCTGTAAATATTTACTTTGACTGCCTACTGCTGTAAATAAAACATCTGATTTCACCTGAAAGTGCCTTGTGCTGTGACCGCTTCCTGCCGTTAGATGCTATTTCCCCCTACCGTTGTTGTTTCTGATCATGACTAGTATAACACTGTTCCCCTAATAACAGACAAAATAATTGAGAATTCAAAACCAGAGGTACTTTATTGAAGTTCGGACTGTCATGAAAAACAACTCCTGATAAGTCAATGTTTCTTAGCTTATGCAAAGCCCCAGAACAAATGATTTGAGCAAACTATTGACGGTGGTTATATCGATTGACATGTTTGTCCAACAAGCCAGTGCCCATCTCTTCTCGTAAGCTGAAGCTCTTACGACCCCCTTCAGAATGTGACTAGAGTTGCTGCACTCAAACTGTAGCCTGTGTCCATACTTCATGGTGCTGTTGTTTTGGAGAACTCCTAACACATTCACATTATTAATCCTCTCAGCAGCTTCACAAGTCACGTCTAAAATCACTAAATTGCTGTATTGAACATTTGCACACCTGATGTAACGTCTGAAGGTACATATTGTTGTCGAAAAAGTGATTTGCTTAGTTTTGGCTAAAGGGAAATGTTTACCTTCACAGGTGGGGAAATGGCTGTTTCACCGTCAAACGTTCACCAACTCTGCGTCTCAGAAAGACAGTGCATGTCAGGGCAAAAACCAAGCCATGAGATCAAAGGAATTGGTTGTAGAACTCAGAGACAGGATTGTGTCAAGGCACAGATCTGGGGAAGGTTATCCACACATTTCTGCAGTTTTGAAGATTCCCAATAACACAGTGGCCGCAATCATTCTTAAATTTAAGAAGTTTCGAACCACCAAGAACCACCAAGACTTCCTAGAGCTGGCAGCCCGGCCAAACTGAGAAATAAGGGAAGACGGGCCTTGGTCAGGGAGGTGACCAAGAACCCGATGATCACTGACAGAGATCTAGAATTTCTCTGTAGAGATTGGAGAACCTTCCAGAAGGAACACCATCTCTGCAGCACTCCACCAAACAGGCCTTTATGGTAGTGGCCAGACGGAAGCCACTCCTCAATTAAAGGCACATGACAGCCCGCTTAGACTTTGCCAAAAGTTCCCTAAAGGACTTTCAGACCATGACAAACCAATATTGAACTCTTTGGACTGATTGCCAAGCGTCACATCTCGAGATAACCTGGCATCATGTTACTGTAATTTAATTATTCCAATATGTTTTCATTAATTGAATTCCCTTAATCTATTTTATGAGAATTTGTAAGATTCTTGTTTGCATAAAATAGACGGAGACCAGTCTTATCAATAATAGGTAACAATATTTATTCTCGGAGCGCGCTGCCACATTACCACGAGCAACAGTTTATATACAATAACATGATGTCATTTCATTGCTTCTAGAATGAATCCCCTACTCCCGACCTAGAATTAATGAAAGACACATTCCACCTCAACTTCCCTTATAATCCATTGTCTATATTTATGGTAACATCCATCTTTACGTGAAGAGTCTCTTTTTGTACCATGCTCAGCTCAACTCAATCTTTCTCCGTTAGATCCTCTAGATTGTAATATGGATTTGAATCTGTGCATCTCACAAGCCTGCTGTTGTAACATAAAACCAGTGATAGCAACATGAAACCAGAAATACTTTTCATACACCTGATATGGTCTACTGGATGAAGATAATGTTCTTATGTACAGATGTAGGATATTCATTTTTTTGCTCTTTTGTGCTAACAAAGTACAGCAGGAAATGTAAACTTGTACTGTATTTATGTTTTAAAAAGGCTTCTAAAGTTAGTAATTTCCACTTTGAAATTTCAGACTTAAATTGATATTACAGAAAATGTATCAAACCTGTAGTATCTGGGATCTACATCTGTTTATATTAGTTACTATGCTCTTACTAAGCAGTAATGTTTTACAGCAGTGTTACGTTACTACACCTAATAGGAAATGCACATGCGCACTATTGTGCCGGGAACTGTAGAGCACGAGTGGTTTTGACTAAACGAAGAACTAACTGTACTCCCGTCTCCTGCCTGGTCATTTCTCCACAACACAAATATTACAAACCCTTATAAAAATGTCCATTAATGATATTCCACATAATAATTCACATTTCCTGTTGCTGCAGGATTTGTTTCCTGCTGTAGCAAACTGGCTTGAGTTATGATCCTCAATAAGGAATATGAGAAAAAGCTGTGGTCAACATGGTCCATATTTCCGCTTCTACATACGGTTCACAAAACGTGAAGATCTCCTCTTCAAACAGCTCTGTTCAAAGTTGGTATCTCACCCTTTCTCAACCTCTCTCCTCTTTTGATTGTCTTTTCCCCTCCACAGTTCACAAGTACACATTATCTTTAAACAACAAAGATGTTCTGACAGAGCTGTAGATGCCTAGCCTAGCATTGTTTCTTGCTGCATCGATCGTTGCAGATTATTCCCATACTCCACTCCTTGTTTTGAAAGAAGCTGTTTGTATTTGAGAGCTCTGAGGACCTCACCTCAAGGTGGTGTAGCTACATTAGGATATAGACTACTTCTATTTATCAGACCTGGGTTTAACATTCAGACGGATTACCAGGACGCATACTCATAGTAAGAGTTGACCAGCTGGCAAGTGTCTTCACTGACATTTTCATGCTCTCCCTGACCCAGCTTGAAATACACTATATATACAAAAGTATGTGGACACCGCTTCAAATTAGTCGATTCGGCTATGTCAGCAACACCTGTTGATAGGTGTATAAAATCGACCACATAGCCATGCAATCTCCATAGACAAAAATTGGCCTTACTGAAAAGCTCAGTGACTTTTAACGTGGCACCATCATAGTATACCACCTTTCCAACTAGTCAGCTTGTCAAATTTCTGCCCCACTTTGTGGCTGCCCGGTCATACCTTAAGGGAACATTTCGGCATTTCGTGTATGATCAGTGAGAAAGTCCATATTGCAAATGTACGGTCCCTTACCCGACGTCCGAAATCGTTTGTAAAATTCGCGGTCGGCGTCGGGCCGTGCGGTAGGGCCGGACCTACCGGGAAGTCGTCGAATGAACTTTGTCGGACTTTCGGTTCCCGTTTAAAAAAAAAAACAAGTTTCGGACCGTTTTTCCGCCGTCCCGGACACTCCCACCAGATGGCATACGGAATCATATGGCAATTTGGCAAAACATCACGAATCGCGACGGGGCCTTATCTCAAAAACTGAAAATATTTCGAAGCCGAAACTTGGCGAGCGTAGGTTTGGCTCAAGGGGCAGTTGGCCCCGAACGGGATGGCGTCTAGGCCTCGACGGTTTTTGAGCTACGGCCATTTTTCTGGGATTAAAGGCTTAAAATGGAAGTAGAGAAATTATTTTTCCACTTCGGGTCAAAGCCAAGGAGCCTCCGGTGTCAATAAAAAAAGAACCAGCCATTTATCTATCGTCATTTAAGAGAAACGGAACAATGACAAATTGGTGATGGTCACAAATAGGCGTTTTTTTTTTTTCAACGGTTACAGATCCAGTTGCAGGGTGTTCATACGAATCTTTTTAAAGTGTGCTGCGGAGCTCTGCGACATTTCTGTGATTTTCTATGATTTTCTGAAATAACACAATAACCGACCATTAGAACAGTAGGCCCAAAATGAAGCCTGCCCCACAATGTCATTTGCTTTTGAGTGACAGTGAGAGAACCGTTAGGGTGAGAAGAAAAATTCCACCACATGAATGTTCCTAAGGTCCTCCCGATCTCAACAAGCCTAACCTTGCCCGTGTGGCATTAACCCTTCACAGTAAAACAGGGTTTTTTGATCTCACAGATTACAGTATCATCTCTCCCCATAGGAATACATTGCCTGCACCCCTAATTTCAACCTGAGGCCTATGTGGGTTATGAATGCCGTATGAACCTGTCTTCGGTACCAGTCCATCAGGCCACTATGAGGTCTACCTGTGTCGATTCTAAGCTTCCTGGACCAACCGGAAGTGGTTAAAATGCCCCTAAAAGTGTTTACCCATACATTGCATGCAGTTTGATAGACATAGTGCATTCAACCCTGTGTAGATCAGTCAATTCTTAACGTAAGGACTTAAAACTCAGGATTCTGTAACAGCATACCCCAATGAGGATATGTGGTGACTTATAGCTTCCTGTGCCAACCGGAAGTGCCATAATTGGTGTCTCAGGGGCTGTTTCGAAGGGTTAAAAAATTCAGATCTGTCCAAAACTTCATATATGTGATTAGGCAACCCCCATGAACTGTAAATCAGTCATTTTTCCCAAAAAAAATCAAAGGAAAAAAAAATTGCACTAAAACACAACTTGGATGGAGGGACGTATTGGGGTGCGTAGAGACAGACAGTGGCCGCAATAGTTAGCTTTGTTCGAGCTAAAAAAGAACGGTCGGACCTAGAGTTCCGAAACTTTAGAAACCTGTTCTAGACCTCCGGGCCATGGTGCGTGGCGAGTTACGTGGCTCTAGATGGTTCTCGGACCGAGAAACAGCCTCGTACATTCGCAATAACTTCAATTCATTTTTGCATCACGAAAATGACGACGTTTAGAAAAGTCTCAGAGACGCAAGGCTAGGTGCGTTGAAACCGGCTCGGCCCATAGAGACGGACCCCAAAATTTCTGTCCGATAGCTCGTTCAAGGACCCCGTAGCAAGGCATGGAAATAAGTGGATTTTCAGCACCAATTAGGGTTTTTCTCGGACACCAAATGACCTATCGAGCCGAAACTCGGGATTCGGGGTCGCCTCACATAGGACTTCACATAATGTCCGAACTGGACCCGCAGCTAGAACGTAACTATGTGTTTTACCTTTTTATTATGTTTTAAACTAGAGGCGCTGTGAATTATGGGACTGCTCTGACATATATGATAGTTGGCATCTAAATGAGTAGGAAACAGTGGGTTTGGTGTCATAATGACATCTAATTGACTGATGGACACTGACTTGCTAGTTGACTTTTGTACATTTGCAATATGTTTAAACAGAGAGGGACCATCACCAAAATGGCATTCTGAAATCAACACAAAAAATGGCATCACCATAGTCTCCAGACTGTGCTGAGTTCAACGAGCTATCCCGCTTGACCGTAGCTCGCTCGGTCTAGGCGCAGCAACCATTAGAATATTAGGCCCAAAATGAAGCCTGCCCCACAATGTCATTTGCTTTTGAGTGACAGTGAGAGAACCGTTAGGGTGAGAAGAAAAATTCCACCATAGGAATGTTCCTAAGGTCCTCCCGATCTGAACAAGCCTAACCTTGACCGTGTGGCATTAACCCTTCACAGTAAAACAGTGTTTTTTGATCTCACAGATTACAGTGTCATCTCTCCCCATAGGAATACATTGCCTGCACCACAAAATTCAACCTGAGGCCTATGTGGGTTATGAATGCCGTATGAACCTGTCTTCGGTACCAGTCCATCAGGCCACTATGAGGTCTACCTGTGTTGATTCTAAGCTTCCTGGACCAACCGGAAGTGGTTCAAATCACCCTAAAAGTGTTTACCCATACACTGCCTGCAGTTTGATAGACATGGTGCATTCAACCCTGTGTAGATCAGTCAATTCTTAACGTAAGGACTTAAAACTCAGGATTCTGTAAGTGGCCATGTCAATCAAGACATGTGGTGATTTATAGCTTCCTGTGCCAACCGGAAGTGCCATAATTGGTGTCTCAGGGGCTGTTTCGAAGGGTTAAAAAAGTCAGATCTGTCCAAAACTTCATATATGTGATTAGGCAACCCCCATGAACTGTAAATCAGTCATTTTTCCCAAAAAAAATCAAAGGAAAAAAAAATTGCACTAAAACACAACTTGGATGGAGGGACGTATTGGGGTGCGTAGAGACAGACAGTGGCCCCAATAGTTAGCTTTGTTGGAGCTAAAAAAGAACGGTCGGACCTAGAGTTCCGAAACTTTAGAAACCTGTTCTAGACCTCCGGGCCATGGTGCGTGGCGAGTTACGTGGCTCTAGACGGTTCTCGGATCGAGAAACAGCCTCGTACATTTGAAATAACTTCAATTCATTTTTGCATCACGAAAATGACGACATTTAGAAATGTCCCAGAGTCGCAAGACTAGGTGCATTGCGAACGTCTCGGCCCATATAGACAGACCCCAACGTTTCTGTCCGATAGCTCATTCAAGGACCCCGTAGCAAGTCATGGAAAATAGTGGATTTTCAGCACCAATTAGGGTTTTTCTCGGACACCAAATGACCTATCGAGCCGAAACTCGGGATTCGGGGTCGCCTCACATAGGACTTCACATAATGTCCGAACTGGACCCGCAGCTAGAACGTAACTATGTGTTTTACCTTTTTATTATGTTTTCAACTAGAGGCGCTGTGAATTATGGGCCTGCTCTGACATATGTGATAGTTGGCTACTAAATGAGTAGGAAAAAGTGGGTTTGGTGTCAATTGATATCCATTTGGTGTCATAATGACATCTAATTGACTGATGGACACTGACTTGCTAGTTGACTTTTGTACATTTGCAATATGTTTAAACGGAGAGGGACCATCACCAAAATGGCATTCTGAAATCAACACAAAAAATGGCATCACCATAGTCTCCAGACTGTTCTGAGTTCAACGAGCTATCCCGCTTGACCGTAGCTCGCTCGGTCTAGGCGCAGCGACCATTACAATAGTAGGCCCAATATGAAGCCTGCACCACAATGTCATTTGCTTTTGGGTGACAGTGAGAGAACCGTTAGAGTGAGAAGAAAAATTCCACCACATGAATGTTCCTAAGGTCCTCCCGATCTGAACAAGCCTAACCTTGACCGTGTGGCATTAACCCTTCACAGTAAAACAGTGTTTTTTGATCTCACAGATTACAGTGTCATCTCTCCCCATAGGAATACATTGCCTGCACCCCTAATTTCAACCTGAGGCCTATGTGGGTTATGAATGCCGTATGAACCTGTCTTCGGTACCAGTCCATCAGGCCACTATGAGGTCTACCTGTGTTGATTCTAAGCTTCCTGGACCAACCGGAAGTGGTTAAAATGCCCCTAAAAGTGTTTACCCATACAATGCATGCAGTTTGATAGACATAGTGCATTCAACCCTGTGTAGATCAGTCAATTCTTAACGTAAGGACTTAAAACTCAGGATTCTGTAACAGCATACCCCAATGAGGATATGTGTTGATTTATAACTTCCTGTGCCAACCGGAAGTGCCATAATTGGTGTCTCAGGGGCTGTTTCGAAGGGTTAAAAAAGTCTGATCTTTCCAAAACTTCATATGTGTGATTAGGCAACCCCCATGAACTGTAAATCAGTCATTTTTCCCAAAAAAAATCAAAGGAAAAAAAATTGCACTAAAACACAACTTGGATGGAGGGACGTATTGGGGTGCGTAGAGACAGACAGTGGCTCCAATAGTTAGCTTTGTTGGAGCTAAAAAAGAACGGTCGGACCTAGAGTTCCGAAACTTTAGAAACCTGTTCTAGACCTCCGGGCCATGGTGCGTGGCGAGTTACGTGGCTCTAGACGGTTCTCGGACCGAGAAACAGCCTCGTACATTTGAAATAACTTCAATTCATTTTTGCATCACGAAAATGACGACATTTAGAAATGTCCCAGAGTCGCAAGACTAGGTGCATTGCGAACGTCTCGGCCCATATAGACAGACCCCAACGTTTCTGTCCGATATCTCATTCAAGGACCCCGTAGCAAGTCATGGAAAATAGTGGATTTTCAGCACCAATTAGGGTTTTTCTCGGACACCAAATGACCTATCGAGCCGAAACTTGGGATTCGGGGTCGCCTCAGCTAGGCCAACACATAACATAAGAAATGGACCCGCAGCTAGAACGTAACTACGTGTTTTATGGTTTTTTTATGGTTTGTACCGAAGGCGTTGTGAATTTTGGGCCATCTCTGAAGTATGTAATAGTTGGCTACTAAACGAGTTGGAAAAAGTGGGTTTGGTGTCAGTTTGTATCAGTTTGGTGGTCAGAATGATATCTAATTGACTGATGGACTCTTGTCCACTTGACTCTTGTACATTTGCAATATGATTCAATAGTGAAAAAACATCACCAAAAGCGACATTCTGAAATCAACCCAAACGAGCGATTGAGATGACCCAGAATCACTGCAAAGCCATCCCGAGTTCATCGGGCCAGTCAATTTCACATTCCTGCAGGATTTTTATAGCATGACAAATTCGTGATGGTACCTGCCCATTAAAACATATTGCAAATGCACAGTGACTTTGAAAAAGTAAGAAACAAAAAAAAATACATCTAAAATTTTTGGAGCATGACAAATTCGTGATGGTACCTGCCCATTTAAACATATTCCAAATGCACAGTGACTTTGAAAAAGTAAGAAACAAAAAAAATACATCTAAAATTTTTTGAGCATGACAAATTCGTGATGGTACCTGCCCATTGAAACATATTGCAAATGCACAGTGACTTTGAAAAAGTAAGGAAACATAAACAAATTCGATAAACAAATTCGTGATGGTACCTGCCCATTAAAACATATTCCAAATGCACAGTGACTTTGAAAAAGTAAGGAAACATAAACAAATTCGATAAACAAATTCGTGATGGTACCTGCCCATTAAAACATATTCCAAATGCACAGTGACTTTGAAAAAGTAAGAAACAAAAAAAAATACATCTAAAAAATTTTGAGCATGACAAATTCGTGATGGTACCTGCCCATTGAAACATATTGCAAATGCACAGTGACTTTGAAAAAGTAAGGAAACATAAACAAATTCGATAAACAAATTCGTGATGGTACCTGCCCATTAAAACATATTCCAAATGCACAGTGACTTTGAAAAAGTAAGAAAAAAAAAAAATACATCTAAAAAATTTTGAGCATGACAAATTCGTGATGGTACCTGCCCATTGAAACATATTGCAAATGCACAGTGACTTTGAAAAAGTAAGGAAACATAAACAAATTCGATAAACAAATTCGTGATGGTACCTGCCCATTGAAACATATTGCAAATGCACAGTGACTTTGAAAAAGTAAGGAAACATAAACAAATTCGATAAACAAATTCGTGATGGTACCTGCCCATTAAAACATATTCCAAATGCACAGTGACTTTGAAAAAGTAAGAAACAAAAAAAAATACATCTAAAAAATTTTGAGCATGACAAATTCGTGATGGTACCTGCCCATTGAAACATATTGCAAATGCACAGTGACTTTGAAAAAGTAAGGAAACATAAACAAATTCGATAAACAAATTCGTGATGGTACCTGCCCATTAAAACATATTCCAAATGCACAGTGACTTTGAAAAAGTAAGAAACAAAAAAAAATACATCTAAAAAATTTTGAGCATGACAAATTCGTGATGGTACCTGCCCATTGAAACATATTGCAAATGCACAGTGACTTTGAAAAAGTAAGGAAACATAAACAAATTCGATAAACAAATTCGTGATGGTACCTGCCCATTAAAACATATTCCAAATGCACAGTGACTTTGAAAAAGTAAGAAACAAAAAAAAATACATCTAAAAAATTTTGAGCATGACAAATTCGTGATGGTACCTGCCCATTGAAACATATTGCAAATGCACAGTGACTTTGAAAAAGTAAGGAAACATAAACAAATTCGATAAACAAATTCGTGATGGTACCTGCCCATTGAAACATATTGCAAATGCACAGTGACTTTGAAAAAGTAAGGAAACATAAACAAATTCGATAAACAAATTCGTGATGGTACCTGCCCATTAAAACATATTCCAAATGCACAGTGACTTTGAAAAAGTAAGGAAACAAAAAAAAATACATCTAAAAAATTTTGAGCATGACAAATTCGTGATGGTACCTGCCCATTGAAACATATTGCAAATGCACAGTGACTTTGAAAAAGTAAGGAAACATAAACAAATTCGATAAACAAATTCGTGATGGTACCTGCCCATTAAAACATATTCCAAATGCACAGTGACTTTGAAAAAGTAAGAAACAAAAAAAAATACATCTAAAATTTTTTGAGCATGACAAATTCGTGATGGTACCTGCCCATTGAAACATATTGCAAATGCACAGTGACTTTGAAAAAGTAAGGAAACATAAACAAATTCGATAAACAAATTCGTGATGGTACCTGCCCATTAAAACATATTCCAAATGCACAGTGACTTTGAAAAAGTAAGAAACAAAAAAAAATACATCTAAAAAATTTTGAGCATGACAAATTCGTGATGGTACCTGCCCATTGAAACATATTGCAAATGCACAGTGACTTTGAAAAAGTAAGGAAACATAAACAAATTCGATAAACAAATTCGTGATGGTACCTGCCCATTGAAACATATTGCAAATGCACAGTGACTTTGAAAAAGTAAGGAAACATAAACAAATTCGATAAACAAATTCGTGATGGTACCTGCCCATTAAAACATATTCCAAATGCACAGTGACTTTGAAAAAGTAAGGAAACAAAAAAAAATACATCTAAAAAATTTTGAGCATGACAAATTCGTGATGGTACCTGCCCATTGAAACATATTGCAAATGCACAGTGACTTTGAAAAAGTAAGGAAACATAAACAAATTCGATAAACAAATTCGTGATGGTACCTGCCCATTAAAACATATTCCAAATGCACAGTGACTTTGAAAAAGTAAGAAACAAAAAAAAATACATCTAAAATTTTTTGAGCATGACAAATTCGTGATGGTACCTGCCCATTGAAACATATTGCAAATGCACAGTGACTTTGAAAAAGTAAGGAAACATAAACAAATTCGATGAACAAATTCGTGATGGTACCTGCCCATTAAAACATATTCCAAATGCACAGTGACTTTGAAAAAGTAAGAAACAAAAAAAAATACATCTAAAAAATTTTGAGCATGACAAATTCGTGATGGTACCTGCCCATTGAAACATATTGCAAATGCACAGTGACTTTGAAAAAGTAAGGAAACATAAACAAATTCGATAAACAAATTCGTGATGGTACCTGCCCATTGAAACATATTGCAAATGCACAGTGACTTTGAAAAAGTAAGGAAACATAAACAAATTCGATAAACAAATTCGTGATGGTACCTGCCCATTAAAACATATTCCAAATGCACAGTGACTTTGAAAAAGTAAGGAAACAAAAAAAAATACATCTAAAAAATTTTGAGCATGACAAATTCGTGATGGTACCTGCCCATTGAAACATATTGCAAATGCACAGTGACTTTGAAAAAGTAAGGAAACATAAACAAATTCGATAAACAAATTCGTGATGGTACCTGCCCATTAAAACATATTCCAAATGCACAGTGACTTTGAAAAAGTAAGAAACAAAAAAAAATACATCTAAAATTTTTTGAGCATGACAAATTCGTGATGGTACCTGCCCATTGAAACATATTGCAAATGCACAGTGACTTTGAAAAAGTAAGGAAACATAAACAAATTCGATAAACAAATTCGTGATGGTACCTGCCCATTAAAACATATTCCAAATGCACAGTGACTTTGAAAAAGTAAGAAACAAAAAAAAATACATCTAAAAAATGTTGAGCATGACAAATTCGTGATGGTACCTGCCCATTGAAACATATTGCAAATGCACAGTGACTTTGAAAAAGTAAGGAAACATAAACAAATTCGATAAACAAATTCGTGATGGTACCTGCCCATTGAAACATATTGCAAATGCACAGTGACTTTGAAAAAGTAAGGAAACATAAACAAATTCGATAAACAAATTCGTGATGGTACCTGCCCATTAAAACATATTCCAAATGCACAGTGACTTTGAAAAAGTAAGGAAACAAAAAAAAATACATCTAAAAAATTTTGAGCATGACAAATTCGTGATGGTACCTGCCCATTGAAACATATTGCAAATGCACAGTGACTTTGAAAAAGTAAGGAAACATAAACAAATTCGATAAACAAATTCGTGATGGTACCTGCCCATTAAAACATATTCCAAATGCACAGTGACTTTGAAAAAGTAAGGAAACAAAAAAAAATACATCTAAAAAATTTTGAGCATGACAAATTCGTGATGGTACCTGCCCATTGAAACATATTGCAAATGCACAGTGACTTTGAAAAAGTAAGGAAACATAAACAAATTCGATAAACAAATTCGTGATGGTACCTGCCCATTAAAACATATTCCAAATGCACAGTGACTTTGAAAAAGTAAGAAACAAAAAAAAATACATCTAAAATTTTTTGAGCATGACAAATTCGTGATGGTACCTGCCCATTGAAACATATTGCAAATGCACAGTGACTTTGAAAAAGTAAGGAAACATAAACAAATTCGATAAACAAATTCGTGATGGTACCTGCCCATTAAAACATATTCCAAATGCACAGTGACTTTGAAAAAGTAAGAAACAAAAAAAAATACATCTAAAAAATTTTGAGCATGACAAATTCGTGATGGTACCTGCCCATTGAAACATATTGCAAATGCACAGTGACTTTGAAAAAGTAAGGAAACATAAACAAATTCGATAAACAAATTCGTGATGGTACCTGCCCATTGAAACATATTGCAAATGCACAGTGACTTTGAAAAAGTAAGGAAACATAAACAAATTCGATAAACAAATTCGTGATGGTACCTGCCCATTAAAACATATTCCAAATGCACAGTGACTTTGAAAAAGTAAGGAAACAAAAAAAAATACATCTAAAAAATTTTGAGCATGACAAATTCGTGATGGTACCTGCCCATTGAAACATATTGCAAATGCACAGTGACTTTGAAAAAGTAAGGAAACATAAACAAATTCGATAAACAAATTCGTGATGGTACCTGCCCATTAAAACATATTCCAAATGCACAGTGACTTTGAAAAAGTAAGAAACAAAAAAAAATACATCTAAAATTTTTTGAGCATGACAAATTCGTGATGGTACCTGCCCATTGAAACATATTGCAAATGCACAGTGACTTTGAAAAAGTAAGGAAACATAAACAAATTCGATAAACAAATTCGTGATGGTACCTGCCCATTAAAACATATTCCAAATGCACAGTGACTTTGAAAAAGTAAGAAACAAAAAAAAATACATCTAAAATTTTTTGAGCATGACAAATTCGTGATGGTACCTGCCCATTGAAACATATTGCAAATGCACAGTGACTTTGAAAAAGTAAGGAAACATAAACAAATTCGATAAACAAATTCGTGATGGTACCTGCCCATTAAAACATATTCCAAATGCACAGTGACTTTGAAAAAGTAAGGAAACAAAAAAAAATACATCTAAAAAATTTTGAGCATGACAAATTCGTGATGGTACCTGCCCATTGAAACATATTGCAAATGCACAGTGACTTTGAAAAAGTAAGGAAACATAAACAAATTCGATAAACAAATTCGTGATGGTACCTGCCCATTAAAACATATTCCAAATGCACAGTGACTTTGAAAAAGTAAGAAACAAAAAAAAATACATCTAAAATTTTTTGAGCATGACAAATTCGTGATGGTACCTGCCCATTGAAACATATTGCAAATGCACAGTGACTTTGAAAAAGTAAGGAAACATAAACAAATTCGATAAACAAATTCGTGATGGTACCTGCCCATTAAAACATATTCCAAATGCACAGTGACTTTGAAAAAGTAAGAAACAAAAAAAAATACATCTAAAAAATTTTGAGCATGACAAATTCGTGATGGTACCTGCCCATTGAAACATATTGCAAATGCACAGTGACTTTGAAAAAGTAAGGAAACATAAACAAATTCGATAAACAAATTCGTGATGGTACCTGCCCATTGAAACATATTGCAAATGCACAGTGACTTTGAAAAAGTAAGGAAACATAAACAAATTCGATAAACAAATTCGTGATGGTACCTGCCCATTAAAACATATTCCAAATGCACAGTGACTTTGAAAAAGTAAGGAAACAAAAAAAAATACATCTAAAAAATTTTGAGCATGACAAATTCGTGATGGTACCTGCCCATTGAAACATATTGCAAATGCACAGTGACTTTGAAAAAGTAAGGAAACATAAACAAATTCGATAAACAAATTCGTGATGGTACCTGCCCATTAAAACATATTCCAAATGCACAGTGACTTTGAAAAAGTAAGAAACAAAAAAAAATACATCTAAAATTTTTTGAGCATGACAAATTCGTGATGGTACCTGCCCATTGAAACATATTGCAAATGCACAGTGACTTTGAAAAAGTAAGGAAACATAAACAAATTCGATAAACAAATTCGTGATGGTACCTGCCCATTAAAACATATTCCAAATGCACAGTGACTTTGAAAAAGTAAGAAACAAAAAAAAATACATCTAAAATTTTTTGAGCATGACAAATTCGTGATGGTACCTGCCCATTGAAACATATTGCAAATGCACAGTGACTTTGAAAAAGTAAGGAAACATAAACAAATTCGATAAACAAATTCGTGATGGTACCTGCCCATTAAAACATATTCCAAATGCACAGTGACTTTGAAAAAGTAAGGAAACAAAAAAAAATACATCTAAAAAATTTTGAGCATGACAAATTCGTGATGGTACCTGCCCATTGAAACATATTGCAAATGCACAGTGACTTTGAAAAAGTAAGGAAACATAAACAAATTCGATAAACAAATTCGTGATGGTACCTGTCCATTAAAACATATTCCAAATGCACAGTGACTTTGAAAAAGTAAGAAACAAAAAAAAATACATCTAAAAAATTTTGAGCATGACAAATTCGTGATGGTACCTGCCCATTGAAACATATTGCAAATGCACAGTGACTTTGAAAAAGTAAGGAAACATAAACAAATTCGATAAACAAATTCGTGATGGTACCTGCCCATTAAAACATATTGCAAATGCACAGAGACTTTGAAAAAGTAAGGAAACATAAACAAAAAAACATCCCAAAAAATGTTGGGTAACCAGCTGCATATTTTAGATCACAAGCTTGAATTCTGAGCATGACAAATTCGTGATGGTACCTGCCCATTAAAACATATTGCAAATGCACAGTGACTTTGAAAAAGTAAGGAAACATAAACAAAAAAACATCCCAAAATTTTTTTTTTGGGTTACCAGTTGCATATTTTAGATCACCAGGTGCACATTTCAGGTCACCAGGTGCACATTTCAGATCACCAGGTGCACGGAGGAAAATATTTACTTTTGACTTTGACTTTTGACTTCCTATGACATCATATTGCAAATGGAGAAAACATATGCCTTATGCACAAGTAAAACAAAAAGAAATATGTAATACAAGTTGACCAAGGTATAGTTTGAGCAAAGTAAAGTTTGAATTTTGAGCATGACAAATTCGTGATGGTACCTGCCCATTAAAACATATTGCAAATGTACAGTGACTTTGAAAAAGTAAGGAAACATAAACAAAAAAACATCCCAAAATTTTTTTTTTGGGTTACCAGTTGCATATTTTAGATCACCAGGTGCACATTTCAGGTCACCAGGTGCACATTTCAGATCACCAGGTGCACGGAGGAAAATGTTTACTTTTGACTTTGACTTTTGACTTCCTATGACATCATATTGCAAATGGAGAAAACATATGCCTTATGCACAAGTAAAACAAAAAGAAATATGTAATACAAGTTGACCAAGGTATAGTTTGAGCAAAGTAAAGTTTGAATTTTGAGCATGACAAATTCGTGATGGTATCTGCCCATTAAAACATATTGCAAATGCACAGTGACTTTGAAAAAGTAAGGAAACATAAACAAAAAAAATCCAAAAAATTTTGTTGCACATTTTAGATCATCAGTTGCACGGAGGAAAATATTTACTTTTGACTTAGACTTTTGACTTCCTATGACATCATATTGCAAATGGAGAAAACATATGCCTTATGCACAAGTAAAAAAAATATGATAATAAAGCATGACTAAAGTATGTTGATAAAGTTCTTATACATGTGTTATTGACACAAAAATCGAAAGAATTTTGAAAAAAGGTCAAGAAAGCACTTTTTTAAGGATGTATGAAGTTTTTTACCAAATTTTGACATTTTTGACTTTTGACTTTTGACTTCCTATGAAATCATATTCCAAATGGAGAAAACATATGCCTTATGCACAAGTAAAAAAATATATATATATATGATAATAAAGTATGACTAAAGTATGTTGATAAAGTTCTTATACATGTGTAATTGACACAAAAATCGAAAGAATTTTGAAAAAAGGTCCAGAAAGCACTTTTTTAAGGATGTGTGAAGTTTTTTACCAAATTTTGACATTTTTGACTTTTGACTTTTGACTTCCTATGAAATCATATTGCAAATGGACAAAACATATGCCTTATGCGCATGTACTTAAAAAATATATATATATGATGACAAAAGTATACTCATACAGTACTTACCCATGTGTAATTGACAAAAAACTCGAAAGAATTTCGAAAAAAGGTCCAGAAAGCACTTTTTTAAGGGTTTTTAAGTTTTTTTTAAAAAATGTCATTTTTCAAAATTTGGCTTTTGGATGTTGACTTGGGTGCCATTTGCAATATGAAATGCCCCGGTGGAACGCACACGCCCCCTATTGGAATTTTGAAGTGTTACAATTGGCAATTGCCATATGGCATTTGCAATATACTTTGCATGAATCAACGCCAAATTGGGTGGTATTGACCATCGTGTATATGGTTTGTCCAATGCCAATATACCGCCATTTGTTTTTGTCCAAATGTAAGCGCTCTTATTGAGAAGTGGAAATGTATAGCAGCAACAACAGGGCAGCCACAAAGTGATAGGCCACACAAGTTCACAGAGCGGAACTGCTGAATGCTGAAGCGCTAGAGTTCCAAACTGCATCTGGAAGCAACATCAGCACAAGAACTGTTCATCCAGGGCTTCGTGAAATGGGTTTCCCTGGCCGAGCAGTCACACACAAGCTTAAGATCACCATGTACAATGCCAAGCATTGGCTGGAGTGGTGTGAAGCTCACCGCCATTGGACTCTAGAGCAGTGGAAATGCGTTCTCTGGACTCATGAATCACGTTTCACCATCTGGTAGTCTGAAGGACGAATCTAGGTTTGGCGTATGCCAGGATAATACTACCTGCCCCAATGCATAGTGGCAACTTTAAAGTTTGGTTGAGGAAGAATAATGGTCTGGGGCTGTTTTTCATGGTTTTGGCTGGGCCCCTTTGTTCCAGTGAAGGGAAATCTAAATGCTACAGCATACAATTGCATTGTAGACGATTCTGTGCTTCCACCTTTGTGGCAACAGTTTGGGGAAGGCCCTTTCCTGTTTCAGCATGACAGCAATTCAATGGCTCAGACACGAGACGTATGTGGCTGGGTCTACAGAAAATCACGGACTACAACAAGAAAACCAGCCACTTCACGGACACTGACGTCTTGCTTCCAGACAAACTAAACACCTTCTTTGTCCTCTTTGAGGAAAATACAGTGCCACCGACGCGGCCTACTCACAAGGACTGTGTGTTCTTCTTCTCCAAGGCCGGCGTAAGACATTTAAATTAGTTATCCCTCGCAAGGCTGCCGGCCCAGACGGTATCCTTAGAGCATGCGCAGACCAGCTGGCTGATGTGTTTACAGACATATTCAATCTCTCCCTATCCCAGTTTGCTGTCCCAACATGCTTCAAGATGGCGACTATTGATCCTGTACCCAAGAAGGCAAAGGTAACTGAACTAAATGACTATCCCCACGTAGCACCTACTTCTGTCATCCTGAAGTGCTTTGAGAGACTAGTCAAGGATCATATCACCTCCACCTTACCTGTCACCTTACCGCCCCAATGGGTCCACAGAAGATGCAATCACCATCACACTGCCCTATCCCATCTGAACAAGAGGAATGCCTATGTAAGAATGCTGTTCATTGACTACAGCTCAGCATTCAACACCATAGTGCCCTCCAAGCTCATCATTAGGCTTGAGGCCCTGGTCTCAACCCGCCCTGTGTGATTGGGTCCTGGACTTCCTGATGGTTCGCCCCCAGGTGGTGAAGGTAGGAAACAACATCTACACTTCGCTGATCCTCACCACTGGAGCCCCACAAGGGTGTGTGATCAGCCCCCTCCTGTACTCCCTGTTCACCCATGACTGTGTGGCCATGCACGCCTCCAACTTGATCATCAAGTTTGCAGACAACATAACAGTAGTAGGCTTGATCACCAACAACAACGAGACAGCCGGTAGGTATGGGGTGAGGGCACTGGGAGTGTGTTGTCAGGAAAACAACCTGTCACTCAATGTCAACAAAAGAAATGAGATGATCGTGGACTTCAGGAAACAGCAGAGGGGGCACCCCCCCTTTCCACATCGACGGGGCAGTAGTGGAGAAGATGGAATGTTTTAAGTTCATCGGCGTACACATCACAGACAAACTGAAATGGTCCACTCACACAGACAGTGTGGTGAAGAAGGCCTAACAGCGCCTCTTCAACCTCAGGAGGCTGAAGAAATTTGGCTTGCCACCTAAAACCGTCACAAACTGTTACAGATGCACAATTGAGAGCATTCTGTAACACCGCCTGGTACGGCGACTGCACCACCCACAACAGGAGGGCTCTCCAGAGGGTGGTGCGGTCTGCACAACACATCACCGGGGGCAAGCTACCTGCTTTTCAAGACACCTACAGCACCCGATTTCACAGGAAGTCCAAAAGATCATCAAGGACAACGACCACCCGATCCACTGCATGTTCACCCCGTTACCATCCAGAAGGCGAGGTCAGTACAGGTGCATCAAAGCTGGGGCCGAGAGACTGAAAAATAGCTTCTATCTCAAGGCCATCAGACTGTTATACAGCCATCACTAACACAGAGTCTGTCTAGATACAGACTTGAAATAATTTCCCCATCTAACAAATGGATCATTGGTCACTTTATTAATGTCGCTTTAATAATGATGTTTACATATCCTGCATTACTCATCCCATATGTATATTCAGTTTTTATACCATCTATTGCATCTTGTCTATGCCGCTCGGTCATTGCTCATCCATATATTTATATCTACATATTCTTATTTCATCTCTTTACTTACATTTGTGTGTATTAGGTAGTTGTTGTGGAATTGTTAGATTACTTCTTAGATATTGTTTCACTGTCAGAACTAGAAGCACAAGCACTTCGCTACACTTTCAATAATATCAGCTAACCAAGTGTATGTGACCAATAAAATGTGATTTGATTTGAAAAACCCAGTGCATAAAGCGAGGTCCATAAAGAATGGGTTTAACGAGATCGGTATGGAAGAACTTGACTGGAATGCAAATAGCACTGACCTCAACCCCATCGAACACCTTTGGGATGAATTGGAATGCCGAATGCGAACCAGGCCTAATCGCCCAACATCAGACCTCACTAATGCTCTTGTGGCTGAATGGAAGCAAGACCCTGCAGCAATTTTCAAACATCTAGTGGAAAACCTTCACAGAAGAGTGAAGGCTGTTATAGCAGCAAAGGGGGGACAAACACCATATTAATATAAGGGCACAAGTCGATACCCATAGGCAGACACCGGATGCAGATGGTTGAGCTCTAATATTATAACGCAAGGGGTAGGCAAAAGGCAGATCGGGTATAGGCGAAAGTTCATAAACCAGTTCAGAGTTCAGAGTACAGGGCGTTAGACAGTCTCGAGGTCAGGACAGGCAGGGGTTCAGTAACCATGTCCATCTCCAAACAGTACAAGGTGTTAGGCAGGCTCGAGGTCGGGGCAGGAAGAATGGTCAGGCAGGCTGGTTTGGTGTCAGGACAGGCACGGGTCAAAACCAGGAGGACTAGGAAAAAAACAGAAACTGGGGAAAAGTAGGGGCTAGGAGATAAACGCTGGTTGACTTGACAAACAAGACGAAGTGGCACAGAGAAACAGAAAACACAGGTATAAATACACCGGGGATAATTAGTGATACCTGGAGGGGGTGGAGACAAGCTCAAGGACAGTGACAATTAATGATTTTGGAATGAGATGTTTGACGAGCAGTTGTCAATATACCTATGGTTTGAAGCAGACCGCCATAGTCTCTGTGCCCAAGAACGCCAAGGTAACCTGCCTAAATGACTACCGCCTCGTAGCGCTCACATCTGTAGGCATGAAATACTTCAAAAGGCTGATCATGGCTCACATGAACACCATCATCTCAGAAACCCTGAACCCGCTCCAATTCAAATACCACCCCAACAGATCAACAGATGCCTGCCCTTTCCCACCTGGACAAAAGGAACACCTATGTGAGAATACTGTTCATTGACTATAGCTCAGCGTTCAACTCCAAGTATTCACTAATTGCTCTGTAAGACTCTGACTATACAATGTGGGTAAACATAACTGATGTGTTTGCTTTGCTACTTTTATCAAATGCTGCACAACAAAATCAAATCCAACTTTATTTGTCACATGCGGCAAATACATAATTGAATAGAACCTAATTTATTTTGCCACGAATATATATGAGCCACATGAAAAATAGAATGTTAAAATCCCTAGAAAGATAAAGATATTGCTCAGCAGCAGAAGGACCTCAGTGTCTGCCAGGATAGCTAACTACTACAGTATTTCAGCACAGCTGAAGAGAAAACAACCTACTATTACAGGCCCAGGCCACTAGAGGGCCTGGTCACGCCTTAAAGGGAAATTTCACCCTGGCTCTGCTACAGCATATTGTCAGAACTATATGGTCTGAAAATACTCTTTGGTCTTCAGGCAACATCCAACAACCTGTAACCCCAAGCTCGTTCGATATGACCACCTGTAACCCCAAGCTCGTTCGATATGACCACCTGTAACCCCAAGCTCGTTCGATATATAACAAACATAAAAATTAACCAAACCACAAGCTGGAATGAGCTTGGGGTTACAGGTGGTTGGATGTAGCCTGAGGACCACAGAGTATCTTTCAGACCATGTCATCAAACAAGTCTCACCCCTTTCTCTTTTTACCTTTTCTCTTTGTAAAAGAAGGTAATCTGGTGTCCTTCCACAGTGCTCTGCTGAAAAATACCCTAAAGCGGCAGCATTTTGGATTCACCAGCATGAGGGAAGGGGCACGCCTTGCGGTTATGGTGCACAACAAGATTGTGGGACAAAAGAGAACAAGGACACTGAAAAAACAAACAAAAAAACAGTAATGACACAACCACCCTATTGTTCTCTCTGCAGATTCTCTGCGGGCAGTCAGCAGGTTGTCCAGCCGGATGGACAGGTCCACCAGCTGGTCCAATGTGAGGGTGGTGTCTCGGCAGGCCATCTCCCGACGGACGTCTTTGCGCAGACTGCACCTGTAGTGATCGATCAGGGCCCTGTCGTTCCATCCCGCTCTGGTGGCCAGGGTTCGGAAGTCCAAGGCGAAATTCTGCGCACTCCTCGTCCTCTGCCTCAGGTGGAACAGACGTTCACCCGCCACTCGACCCTCAAGCGGGTGGTCGAACACTGCTCGAAAGCGGCGGGTGAACTCTGTGTAATGGTCCAACGCACCGTCTCCTTCACTCCATATGGCGTTGGCCCACTCCAGGGCTTTGCCTGAGAGACAGGAGAGGAGGACAGACACGCCGGGTGGACGGTCGCCAGGTAGAGCTCCAACTGGAGTAGAAACCCCTGGCATTAGGCAGCTGTCGCTTCATACTCCCTTGGGAACGCGAGTCTAATCCCTCTGGGACCAGGTGAAGGAGGGGTGGACAGTGGGACCTGCTGTAGTGGGGCTGGTGGAGGCCCTGGAAAACCTCCTTCTCTCTCCAAAAGATCCATTGTCTTCAGCACACGATCCATGCGGTGCCCGGACATTGCAAAATGGTTGTGTGCTGCTGAACGTGCTCCTCCACTGGAACAGGGAGGGCGTCTGCTCCTGCAATGATCCTGTGTCTAGCTGGTGTAGAGAGTCAGGCGCAGGATAGCAGATATGAGTAATAAACGTGCTTTACTCAAAAAGACAAATATACAAAGTAACATATTGAGCACCCTCAGACGGACCGAATTTCAATAAACAATCACTCAAACACAACATGTGGAACAGAGGGTTAAATAATAAACAAGAATTTGGTTGAGTGAAGCCAGGTGTGAATAAGACAAAGACAGAACAAATGGAAAATTAAAAGTGGATCAGCGGTGGCTAGAAAGCCGGTGATGTCGACCGCCGAACACCGCCCGAACAAGGAGAGGGACTGACTTCGGCGGAAGTCGTGACAATACTTGTTCTTCCACTAGTGTTGCAATTATTGTTTTAGCTAAATAATATACATACATATCTACAATATTCTAATATACATACTGTAGGTTTAGAGCTAGCCTCATGTCCCAGTGAGGTTAAAGTATGTGGCTGAGGATCGTTTAGAGCTAATCTCATCTACCAGTGAGGTTAAAGCACATGGCTGTGGGTAGTTTAGAGCTAGTCTCATCTACCAGTGAGGTTAAAGTATGTGGCTGTGGATAGTTTAGAGCTAGTCTCATCTACCAGTGAGGTTAAAGCATGTGGCTGAGGATAGTTTAGAGCTAGTCTCATCTACCAGTGAGGTTAAGGCTTTTGGCTGAGGATAGTTTAGAGCTAAAAATACATTGAGGGCTACAGTTAGTTTGAATGCTGATAGGCTCCATTAAAACATATGTATGGTCATTATTGAATCACAAAAGATTTTCAAATACTGTACTTACATAACCCTTATATAAATCTGTTTAACTGTCTATGGACATGGCCTTCAGAATGTTTGTTCCAGTAAGGCAAAATCACTGTTTCCCATAAAGCCTTGTTTTCCAGGGGCAAAATGGGAAGGCCAAAATCTATTTCTACACCTAAGGAGCATGCCAGGGTTTAGCCCATATTACCTTACCAACTAGACTAAACATTAAACGTTTTTTGGCAAATGAGAATTGAAAGTCAATATTCCTGCCTTAATGTTCAAGATTCACTCAGTGGCGATGATGTAGTTGAAATACATGGCAAAGAACACCACAGGAATATTTTTAATAGATATTGTCTGGCTGCTTCAATATTGTAAAAAATACCTGGTGATAATATTCCCAGACAACAATGAACTAAAGAGTAGATGAGTAAATATGAACCAGAGGCACTTTATTTAATGTTGGACAATCATGGAACCACGAATCTGCAAATAATTGGAGCAAACTATTGACAGAGGTTATTCATTTACATGTTTGTCCAACAAGACAGGAGTCATCACTTTCCGTAAGCTGAGATCAATATGGGCAAAGAGGCAAAGTCATGACCCCATGTATACACTGCTGATGAAAACCAACACTACCTGGCCAAGTCTACTATGAGCAGCACACTAAACAGTGATATGATCCCCATGTGGTAAATGGAGTGTATTTTTATTTTCTGTCCAATATGCTCATTGGATGTTCTGTGTGTTCATCAGCTGTTCATCCCAAACTGGATATGGTTACAAGGGCCTCGGGTTCTGAAACGAGAAGATGGTACAAGAATCAGTGTGTGAATAAGTCCTGAAGATCAGGTGGCATTACAGTTGGGCCCCGTTCCAATTTTCTCCCTCACTCCAATCCCTAGGCCCTTATTATCTCCACTGGCTAGTCAGACATCACAGGGGGGCTTTGAAAGGAAATTGATCCTAACAATCCACCATGATCTGTGAATGGGAATGAGCATGGACATAGCATAGGGATGTGAGCGAGTGATTGGATATGAATCAGGCAAACGTTGTTTCAGAGATATAACTAATTCAGGCTTGTCATCTCTCCAATCCAGATCCCTCTAGGACACGTCTTGTAGGATGAAAGTCTATTAAGGGTTTAGTAAGACTTGCAGTCATAATGAACTGATTCTCTGTTTCAGTATCATTCTCTGGTACGGCCCATCGTGTCTCCGTTAATGAGATGTGGAGGTGGTCCACAGAAATCCTTGGGCTCTAGGAAGACATGGGTGACATCAGAGAAATACTAGTGATGAAATGTACCAAGCTGCTTTCATTAACCAGCAAGAATAGCAAACTGTCCAGAAATCTTCCCTACCCTTTCTGAAATGCTTTATTTTGCTTCATTTTGTGTGTGAGTTGGAGATAATTGTAAATCTACTTTAAACAATAAATAACTTGGTTGTTTTGCATTATTTTCCCAATGTGTTAAATCAATACAAATACAATTTACCTTCACAAATTGGAATGGAGTGACTTCACTGTCCATTGGTTGAGCAGACGACCTCTGATTCCCCCTTCAGAACGTGTCTAGAGTTGCTGCACTCAATCTGTAGCCTGTGTCCATACTTCATGATAATGTTGTTTTGGAGAACTCCAAACACATTCACATTATTAATCATCAGAGTTGTGAACTTAAGTCACATGACTTGGACTCGAGTTTAACTTGAGTCACACATTTGATGATTTGAGACTCCACTTGATTGAAAATAAAATAACTTGAGACTTGATTTGGACTTGGAGCCTCAAGACTCGTGTTTGACTTGAAATGATCTGTCCAGGTTTTGTAATGTTTTGTCACCCACTTTGTGTCATAGAGTCTACGTGGGATACTCTACACACAGAGAGAGACAGTAGCCTTAGCATCGTCCTTGCAAAGATAACCTGCAACAGATTAGCTAGTGAAACGCACACTCGGCACTCTGATTGGACAAGCAAACTGTCAATCAACATATGTGGGGTGAGCTAGCGAACAGATCGATGATATGCTGTACAGATATAGGATCAGGTGCAGCGCAAACTTCAAACGGCAGGGAGAGAGGATTGCCATAATAAATGAATATGCAGCTCCAAAAAATGGCTTGGTGATCAAGAATATGAACTGTTACGTTACAAGATCACCAGCAATGGGGACTTGATTACTAGCATAGGCCTACTGGCCTTTTGGTATGTAACAATTGCTTGAAATGCTAATTTGCTTATGAAGCTTGCATTTGTAATTTGTTGTTAAAATGAATTATTGGCGAGACTCTTCACATCCGCTCTCAAAACTCCCGCCAGTGGAGAGTGTTTTTTTTTCTCTTGTTGAAATGTTTACTGTTGCTTTGACATGTTTAAATGAGTGGCTAGATGGTCTTTACCATTCGGCCATCAGATTTGCCACCAATGCTCCTCATAGGACACATCACTGCACTCTATACTCCTCTGTAAACTGGTCATCTCTGTATACCCATCGCAAGGTCCACTGGTTGATGCTTATTTATGTAACCCTCTTAGGCCTCACTCCCCCCTATCTGAGATATCTACTGCAGCCCTCATCCTCCACATACAACACCCATTCTGCCAATCACATTCTGTTAAAGGTCCCAAAAGCACAGACATCCCTGGGTCGCTCGTCTTCTCAGTTCACTGTAGCTAGCGACTGGAACGAGCTGCAACAAACTGGACAGTTTTATCTAAATATCTTCATTCAAAGACTCAATCACAGACACTCTTAATGACAGTTGTGACTGCTTTGGGTGATGTATTGTGGTCTTTACCTTATTTCCCTTTGTGCTTTTCTCTGTTCCCAAAAATGTTTGTACCATGTTTTGTGCTGCTACCATGTTGTGTTGCACCATGCTGTGTTGTCATGTTGTGTTGCTGCCTTGCTATGTTGTTGTCTTCAGTCTCTCTTTATGTAGTGTTGTGTTGTCTCTCTTGTCGTGATGTGTGTTTTGTCCTGTATTTATATTTGAATGTTTTAATCCCCCGTCCCCGCAGGAGGCCTTTTGCCTTTTGGTAGGCAATCAATGTAAACAAGAATTTGTTCTTAACTGACTTGCCTATTTAAAAAAAAAAGGTTAAATTAAATTGAAATTAAATAAAAAATGCATTGGCCCTACGTGGTAAATCTCTAATCCATCTAATACTACAATAATTGCTAGCGTTTCATAATTCCATTCTCCTACCGTTTATTGCAACTTGTAGACAGTTCTGTTCCATGTATGATAGTTCTATGTAGACAGTTCTGTTTCCTGTTTGATAGTTCTATGTAGACAGTTCTGTTTCCTGTTTGATAGGCCTATGGAGACTGTTCTGTTTCCTGTTTGATAGTTCTATGTAGACAGTTCTGTTCCATGTTTGATAGTTCTATGTAGACAGTTCTGTTTCATGTTTGATAGGCCTATGGAGACTGTTCTGTTTCATGTTTGATAGGCCTACAATACATTTCCATTTAGCCAACTTTTTGCTACCCTGCTCTGAGTGGGTGCTCATGACCGTACTGTATAACACCATCATCATCATCTGCAGACCACTCACAACCTCCCGTCCATCTGTAGCCTCGGGGACACAACTCATCACTATGGAGAAAGATCATATTGCATGGTGTTGCACAGTCTAGCTAGCCTGTAACGTCAAGAGTGGCCCACAGACATCCTTGGGCTCAAAGAATGAAGGTCATAAAAATGGTCACTGTGGTGGCACTTGGTCACTACCACCACAGAACCTTCATTTGTTTTCCAGGACTGCAGGTATATTTTTTTAATCAAAATAATCACATTTCCTGTTTTACACCAACTGGCTTTATCAATGTAATCATGTTGCATAAAACTATGTAACTATTTGAAAGGGTATAAAACAATGTAGCTAGTTGCAATTTGCAAAAAGCCATCAACCTACAAACAGTCTCATTTAAACCCAGACTGTGAATGACTATGAATGAAAGACACATTCCATCTCAATTCATTGTATTCCTTTGAAGCCATTGTTTTTTTTGTGGTAATATCCATCTTTGCATGACATTTTCTCAAAATGTTTAATTACCCACAATCCTCTAAAAACATATCATTACAACACAGATACAGCACATAAATCTGTGTTTTTACTGAAATATTAACATGTTTGACTACTACTTTATTATTTTAAGTAAAGACATCAAACATAATAATAATATGATATTGTTTAGGACCTTGAGCGTGGCCGAGGTGCACCAATGACCAGCTCGGAAACCAGATTGCATAGGAAGCTACTGTGGGATTTGAAATGTTCGGTGATCTGTTTGTTAACTTGGATTTCAAAGACCTTAGAAAAGCAGGCTAGGATAGATACACTTTAACAGTTTGGGTCTTTAGAGTCTCCCCCTTTGAAGAGGGGGATGACTGCGGCAGCTTTCCAATCTGTGGGGACCTCAGACGATACGAAAGAGAGGCTGAACAGGCCAGTAATAGTGGTTACAACAATTGCGGCGGATAATTTTAGAAAGAGAGGGTCCAGATTGTCTAGCCCAGCTGATTTGTAGGGGTCCAGATTTTGCAGCTCTTTCAGAACATCAGCTATCTGGATTTGGGTGAAGGAGAAATGGGGAGTCTTGGGCAAGTTGCTGTGGGGGGGTGCAGGGCTGTTGACCGGGGTGGGGGTAGCCAGATGGAAAGCATGGCCAGCCGTAGAAAAATGCTTATTGAAATTCTCAATTATCGTTGATTTATCGGTGGTGACAGTGTTTCCTAGCCTCAGTGCAGAGGGTAGCTGGGAGGAGGTGCTCTTATTCTCCATGGACTTTACAATGTCCCAGATCTTTTTGAGTTAGAGCTACAGGATGCAAATTTCTGTTTGAAAAAGCTATCCTTTTTTTTAAACTGCACTGTCGGTAAGGGGCTCGGAAGTAAGCATTTCACTGTAAGGTAACATTTCACCTGTTTTATTTGGCGCAAGTGACTAATAAAATTTGATTTGATTTTGATTTGAATTAAGTAGCTTAGTGTTGTTATTTGGCTACTTGAAGAGAACTAGGGCCTTCCAATGCATTGTGGAAAAGTGTTCATCTGATTCTATTGAATGAAGACCTGAAACGAGTATAACATCCTGGCATTTTAAACTTACATGATTTTAAAAAATTCACATACCAATAAACATTCTATTTTTGCATCCTGAGATGCAAAAATCCTGAGATTGAGTTGTTTCCAGCTACTTGTTGATTTCAGTAGCACATCCCCATATCTGATTTTTTTTTTACGAGGCAAGTTCCCCAGTTTCTGTGTTTTCTGGGGTTTATATTTGTTTGCATGTGTGTATTTCAGGAAATGGCTTCCTGGATTCTAAGCAGCTGATTGGTCGGCCCCATCAATGATTGGAGCTCTGAACCATCCCCCCTCCCTCTCATCAGGGGAAACAGCTGTTTTTAATTACCAACTCCTTCTCCAGCTGGATAAAAGCCAGTGTTCCTTTGTCAGGAAGAGAGAGCTTCCTTGATGTCTTGTGTTGGTTGTTGCCCAGTGACAGTTCTGTTGACACTATTTGGTAGCTGCTATTTCTAAGGTATGTATGTGTATGCCAATAGGACTGTGTTTTTGATTATTGAAATTGTTCCCAAAGTTTGTATTATTCTGTTTAATTTTACCCAGGGGAGGGGGTGTTTAGGCAAGAGCCCTGCGGGCATACATAACCTGTAGTATTAACTGTCTATGCACACTAGGTAAGACCTGGATGGACTACCCCCTGTATTTTGGTTGGTGCGCCAGGAGGTTCTGAAAGGTTAGGTAAGTAGTGGGTAGGAGAGGACTCAAACTTTTACTTTCTTTGCTTTGCTTCCGTCCAGACCCTTTTACCCACATTACCATGTTATGGAAATAAAGTCCCTGTAAAAGGATATAGTCTCTGTCATCCTTACCCGCACCTACAATCACATACCTCTTTCACTCCACGGGGACTTGAGTTGTAGCAGGGTGTTGCGTTCCCTCCAAGAGGCGTACGTAACACGTCAGTTAAGAACACATTTTAATTTACAATGATCGCCTCCACAGGGCAAACCCGGACGACGCTGGGCCAATTGTGCGCCTCCTTATGTGACTCCCTATCACTGCCGGTTGTGATACAGCCTTGAATCGAACCAGGGTGCCGCCTCAAGCTCTGAGATGCAGTGCCTTAGACCGCTGCACCACTCGGCAGCCCCTCATGCAAGGGTTTGTCCATTATTAGCCTATGACCTAAACAAAACATTATATTAAATGTTTGCTTGCATATAATTGAAGGTCAATATTCCTGCCTTAATGTTCAGGAGTACATGGCAAGGAACACCACAGGCTTCAGTATCGTATAAAATACTTGATGAAATTCCCAGGTTAACTAAAGAGTAAATAAAAACACATTCATGTTGTACAATCAATTATATATGGATGTGTTTGTCCAAGACAGTTTCCAGTAATCACTTCCAGTAAGCTGAGATTGCCAGAGGCAAGAAGTAAAACAAAAGCATGACCAACTGAGACATTACTTATACTGTCCTGAGACCCTGGAGAAGATCTACTCTAGTAGCTACAGGTGCATGATAAGAGACAACTGGTTTACAAGAACAATCAATGACAAGTGATAATGACCTGAAAAATAGTTTGTCAGTTTTTAATGTGCATTTGTTAGGTTAACATCTAAATCTTATTCTGTTGTACTGTAGCCTTGTAAAGACTCATGGAGACAACGTGTCATCTCTTTTCCACAACTTTATTGTCTTGATAAGGTCAATCACAACCATAACAGTTGTTCACTTATATTACACCTTCAGGTAATGAATCACACAGCTGGGAGATACAGGAGAATATTCACACATTATAGCATGACGGTCTAATCCTGAATGCTGATTGGTTAAAACCGCATTCCAGCCGGTGCCTATTCCACAAGCTACCACCGGCTAAATCTATGACTTTAAATTGCCTATTTACTCTGTTTCAACTGACTGCGCAATCCACTGTTTCATCAGCCCAGCCAGGCAATTTATAAACTTGATAGAATGTTCACACAATCACATCTCTTTGTACTAATACAACAAATGTACCATTTTAGTCTAGCTTTAGATAGCTGTACTGTTATAGTGAAGATACTGTTATTTTGTTACAATGATGATACAAAGTCAAATGATGAAAAATACACCTCGTGTTCCATTACGGGATGGCTCACATTTTTTCTAAATCTAAATTAAACAAGCGACACACCACAAAAGCAAATATGTTCTTCTCATTGCACATAAAGAAGTCTTTGTAAGGATTCTTGCATTTGATGGACCAAACATCATGATTCTGTAGGAACGAAATCACATGACAGGATAATCAGTCTGTGCAGTAATATTGCTGATCACTAATACTATAGAACAGTCTGGAGTAATACTGCTGATCACTAATACTATAGATCAGTCTGGAGTAATTCTGCTGATCACTCCAACTATAGATAAGAATCTGTTGAGTAATACTGCTGATCCCTAATACTATAGATCAGTCTGTGGAGTAATCCGGCTGATCACTAATACTATAGATCAGTCTGGAGTAATCCGGCTGATCACTCCTACTATAGAGGAGAGTAGACAGTGTTTAACCATGTGAACTTTCACTGTGTGTTAATGATTAGAGAAATGACTCCTGCTTGCTGTGATGTTATACTCCATGTTTCTGTTATGCTTCACTGATAACCCCATCACATACTATTCATATTACTGTTTATATCATTGAATACAATACTGTTTACAATACTGTTCATTATACTTTTCATAACTGTTAATAATACTGTTCATAACTGTTTCTAATACTGTTCGTAATACTGTTCATAACTGTTTCTAATACTGTTCATAATACCTTTTATTATACTTTTCATAACTGTGAATAATACTGTTCATAACTGTTTCTAATACTGGTCGTAATACTGTTCATAACTGTTTCTAATACTGGTCGTAATACTCTTCATAATACCTTTTATTATACTTTTCATAACTGTTAATAATACTGTTCGTAATACTGTTCATAATACCTTTTATTATACTTTTCATAACTGTTAATAATACTGTTCATAACTGTTTCTAATACTGTTCATAATACCTTTTATTATACTTTTCATAACTGTTAATAATACTGTTCATAATACCTTTTATTATACTTTTCATAACTGTTCAAAAGGTTTGTGTGATTATAAGACATGCCACTCTCCTTGTTAATTTAACTTACCCATTATGTTCATCATCTACCTAAGAATAACGATGCCTACCTAAAAAGCAAAGAACAAATCATTTTGGTTATACAGTCAGAAGGTTACACACAGTAAGCCTCATTAAATATTATCAAACAGGTGGATTGATTTTCGTAATAAAATGTTTCAGTCAAAATGAGAAAATGTATTTAATTTCTATTGTATTAATCTACAGTAGATAGCTCACAGGGCATCCTGAACTTATGCATTCTATATATTAGATGATGTTAAACTCTTAATGTTGAGAGAATGACTATCTTACACTGATGGGTGTTCCTTTACATGACATGAACTTACATATAGGCATGTGTTCTCCATACTGTAACTCTCCATCATCACACTTCATCTCAATTTCTTCTATATTCCATAGTGAATAACGTTTCAATTTATGGTAATATCCCTCTTTGCAATGAAGAGTCTTTTTTTCACCGTGCGCAATATTATCTTTCTCAGGTAAATTCTGTAGATTGTACTCTGCATCAAAAGTGGAAATCTCACAAGGCCCTGATGGAAATGAAATCCCAGAAACGTTTTCATTAACTTAGTGTACAGTACATATTCATACATTTATATACACTTGACATGTAGATATAACACCATGTTCAGACCAGTTGAAAATAATGTACATACGTAAACACTTTGGAGGGCTCGGCCATTTTCCATCCAGACATCTGATGCTGCCTGTGAAACTCAGTGTAAACTGTCTGCTGCATTGGTAGGACATCTCTGTAATTACACCTTCAACATCTCTCTTTTCCTTGGTGAAATCTCCATTAGTAATGGGAGGAGGATCAGGACAGCTTGCTAGATTTAACAGGGATCATAACACCGTACCATGAAAATACATTAATGATACACTACCATGATAATACAATACCATGACAATACCGTACCATGACAATACAATACCATGACAATACAGTACCATGATAATACCGTACCATGATAATACATTACAATGATACACTACCATGATAATACAATACCATGCCAATACAGTAGCATGATAATACAATACCATGATAATACCGTACCATGACAATACAATACCATGACAATACAGTACCATGATAATACATTACAATGATAATACATTACAATGATAATACATTACAATGATAATACATTACAATGATACACTACCATGATAATACAGTACCATGACAATACAATACCATGACAATACAGTACCATGATAATACAGTACCATGATAATACAGTACCATGATAATACAGTACCATGACAATACAATACCATGACAATACAATACCATGACAATACAGTACCATGATAATACAGTACCATGACAATACAATACCATGACAATACAGTACCATGATAATACAGTACCATGATAATACAGTACCATGACAATACAGTACCATGACAATACAATACCATGACAATACAATACCATGACAATACAGTACCATGATAATACAGTACCATGATAATACAGTACCATGACAATACAGTACCATGACAATACAATACCATGACAATACAGTAGCATGACAATACAGTAGCATGATAATACAGTACCATGATAATACCGTACCATGATAATACATTACAATGATACACTACCATGATAATACAATACCATGATAATACAGTACCATGACAATACAATACCATGACAATACAGTAGCATGATAATACAATACCATGATAATACCGTAGCATAATAATACAATACCATGCCAATACAGTAGCATGATAATACATTACAATGACAATACAGTAGCATGATAATACAAAACCATGACAATACAGTAGCATGATAATACAATACCATGATAATACCGTACCATGATAATACATTACAATGCACATGATAATACAATACCATGACAATACAGTAGCATAATAATACAATACCATGCCAATACAGTAGCATGATAATACATTACAATGACAATACAGTAGCATGATAATACAAAACCATGACAATACAGTAGCATGATAATACAATACCATGATAATACAGTAGCATGATAATACATTACAATGATACACTACCATGATAATACAATACCATGACAATACAGTAGCATAATAATACAATACCATGATAATACAGTAGCATGATAATACATTACAATGATACACTACCATGATAATACAATACCATGACAATACAGTAGCATGATAATACAATACCATGATAATACAGTAGCATGATAATACAATACCATGACAATACAGTAGCATAATCGTGATTGTAGCATGGTACTGTATTAAAATGGCACTATAGCAGGATAATACAATACCATGAAAATAAATTACAATGAAACAGTACCATGATAATACAATACTGTAGAATGATACAGTACCATGATAATACAATAAACGTATTTATAGATGTAAGGCTTACCTTTACACTCAATTGGCATGTGCCATTCTCCATTATTGCAAGTTGCTGTTCCTCCAGGGCCTTTGTGTGGGTTAATGCATGTATAGTCTATTTGGTTCCCATTTTTGTATCTCTCTAGCTCTTGGTCAAGAATCTGAATGTGTTTCCCTGCACCCTCAGGCTTACCACAGTACTCTGTAGGTGAAGCACCACATGTTTGAACTATCAAATTACAGTTATGTACCAGAGACACAAAAGTGGCAGAGAATGACTGTATGGTTAGAACCATAGTCAAGGGCCAATGTACAGTATATTCAGAGAATGTAACTGGGGCAATTTGTGATATATACTGTAAATATGCACTGAAACTCATCCATTATCATATCTAGGAATACTACACTATAATGAATTATAGTAAAAAAAACAGCAAACTGTAAATCACAGATTGATATTTCTGTAATACCAAGCAAAGCCTTAACAATGATTCCTGATTGTGTGAGGGGAGAAAAAGGGTACTATATGATATGGAACTTTTAATCTCAATGACCATTTAAATATCATTTTTTCCCTGTTTGAGTAGGTGCTGTTCATAGTAGAGTTACTCTAAACTGAATTACTGCATCAGTTTCAAACAGTTAGCAATACTTACGTTTGCATGTTGGTGGTGGAGTTGTCCAACTCCCATTTTCACAAGTAAGTTTTTTATGTCCCTCTATTTGAAAGGACTTGCGACATTCATAATTCACTTCAAATCCCTCTCTATATTTATTTTGATACGGGATTTTAACAATTGCATTTTCAACTTTAGGTGGAGGATCACATGGAACGCCTTGCGCTTCAAGAGAAGAAAATATTGATGAAAGATTAGTGGGTAGAAAACACACAGTACAGACACAGAACTACTATCTATGTAACTACATAATATCATATGGGCTTCGGGGTCCTTTTCCCCAAACTATTCCAACATATAGTAAACATACATTGAAGGATGACTGGCCACTGTATTCAATTAAAATCAATTACATGAACAAAACTATTAACAACTACTCACGTCTACAAGCTGGTAACGGTGTTTGCCATTCTCCATCCTTACATTTTATAGTCTTAGTTTCAGATGTGTATCCAACTTTGCAAACAATTGTAACAGTTTGTTCATTCTTATAGACTTCACTGTGAGGTACCTTTCTTGTGTTGGGAATGACAGGGATTCTGCCACATTGTGATTGATCTAGAGAGAAAGAGCATTGAGATTGAGTTTCAGACCAATATAGCCAAGTCAGAGGGAAATGCATTCCACTGTTCTTGATCTACTTTGTAAAGAGGTCATTTCTAGAGGATCTGTTTTCTTACCAATACACTCTAATATTCCAGACCATGTTCCCTCAGTACATGTGGCTTCACCCCACCAACCCCCGGTAGAGGGTTTGAACCCTTCATTGCAGGAAGAGTATATCTTGCTATCAACATTCCTCTCATTTGACTGAACTATGAATCCATTCATCACATTTGGTTCGATACATGCTCCCTCTATTTCTGGGGGAAACATTAACATGAAACATTATAGAACAAAATGTGACACATCAATGTTTTTAAATCCGGTTCTACAGCTGTAACGCTGAGTTCCTCCCAATTGACCCCGCTGCCAACGGTAGGGAGAACTCACAAGAGGGTCACGTGGATCACCACATGTTATCCCTACAATGATAGAGATGTTTAGTATTAGCATGAATCATACCAGTACAGTAATACACAGTGATTACACTGTCTATACCTCCTTATAGCCTCAATATGATGCATGCTCCCTTTATTTCTGGGAGAAACAATGGCAGGAAACATTACAGAACGCATTGTGACACATCGTTCAGTTAACAGAGCACTTAGAGGACCTGTTCTACAAAGCATTACCATATCATTAGATTTTGGCCAAGCTGTCAGTTTGATAAAAGCACTGAACAGAGCAATATCTGGAAAACCAAATGGAAGCAAAGTGAGTGAACGTTCATACCATTAGCAATTCCAAACCAAATCCTCAAATAGGGAATAAAACAACAGGCTAAAATCGGATGCTTGATATTTCCAGTAAACTTTAAACCTTCTGGATCAGTGTCTTGACTCTTATTCTCAGAGTTTTAGATGATTGAAATGTAAATGTCATCCTACCTTTACAGCCAAGTGTCTTGGTCCAGCCATTTGTAGTACAGGTAGCAGTAGGTCTGGTAGTACTGTCCAATAGTTCATAATTCATCTTACACTCATAAGTGAGCAGATCATTGATTTTGTATCTTGTTTTCGAGTCTTTAATCACAGCATTTAGGATATCTGGCTTGTCACATGTAATCTCTGAAAGACAAACAATGTCATTCTGATGCAGTCCAAACTAACATCAGAGCACAAGGTAATCAAACCACAGTGATATTCAAAGATGGCTTCCTTCAAAAAACGGCACCTTCACAGAGTGGTTTTGGAGTCCAGGAGCCATCACTTGTGCATGTGGCAACACCCCGGGCATTTGTGGTTTTAAATCCGGTTCTACAGTTGTAACGCTGAGTTCCTCTAAATTGACCCTGCTGCCAGTAGTAGGGAGAACTCACAAAAGGGTCACGTGGATCACCACATGTTATCCCTACAATGATAGAGATGTTTAGTGTCAGCATGAATCAAACCTGTACATTAATACACAGTGATTCACCTGTGTATACCCCAATACACTCAATATATCATACTGCAATATACTCTCCAGTATGAACATACGTTCACAATCTGTTGTGGAAGGTGACCACTTTCCGTCCTCTTTGCATGTCATTGTATTTTCAGTCCGACGTGAGATAGAGTTCCAGAATCCTGAGGCACAGGTCACCATTACATGTTCATCAGGCAAGAACAGATTTCTGTCAGCAGGTCTGTAACTGGTTCCTCTTGTTGGTGGCAATGATAACTTACATCTCACTTCTGCATTTTGGAGACAAAAACATTATGTTAGTAGTTTGCAATAATATGTCAAAAATATTTAAAAAATCAACTTAAAGGTAAAGTTAAAGACATGAGTTACCCAGGAGACTTAAAATGTCAAGTTGCATTCACTTGATTCCTGAGATGATCAGATTCCTACCTTCACACGCTGGTGTTGGACTCCAGTTGGCACTGTTGACCATTTTAGTGCATTTAGGGACTCTTTCCTGAGACTTAACATACTTTGTGTTACAGCTGTATCTCAGTGTGTCGTCTTCATCGTAATCTTCCTTAGGGGGCCCGCTCACTGCACCGTTAGCTATGTCTGGAGCGTAACATTTAATCACTGTGAATTGAATAAGCACAGAATTAAACAGATGATTGGTCATCATGATTAGAAACAGCAACGTGTGACAGTAGGAGTTGTTGAATGGAATATGATACAGTCATTGTTTTATTACACTTTTGAGTTGATGACCGTCATTCAAATCTGGATTTTTAAAAACACTACATATAATCACTGATCATTCTATATGGTCATTATTAACTATTCCCCAGTATGGGATCGTTGCGATTTTGTATTGTATGCTAGTGGGACGTTACTCTGTGTGACAATGTAATAGTGCCTGGTGGTGCACACTACAGTATGTGGACACCTGCTCGTCCAACATTTCATACAAAATCATGGGTCTTAATATGGAGATGTCCCCCCTTTGCTGCTATAACAGCCTCCACTCTTCTGGGAAGGCTTTCCACTAGATGTTGGAACATTGCTGCAGGGATTTGATTCCATTCAGCCACAAGAGCATTAGAGAGGGCGAGCACTTTTGTTGGGCAATTAGGGCTGGCTTGCAGTCGGCATTCCAATTCATCCCAAAGGTGTTTGATTGTGTTGAGGCCAGGGCTCTGTGCAGGCCAGTCAAGTTCTTCCACGCCAATCTCGACAAACCATTTCTATATGTACCTCACTTTGTCCAAGTGGGCATTGTCATGCTGAAACAGGAAAGGCCCTTCCCCAAAATGTTGCCACCAAGTTGGAAGTACAGAATTGTCTAGAATGTCATTGTATGCTGTAGCGTTAAGATTTCCCTTCACTGGAACTAAGGGGCCTTAACCCGAACCATGAAAAACAGCTCCAGAACATTATTCCACGTCCACCAAACTTTACCGTTTGCACTATGCATTGGGGCAGGTAGTGTTCTCGTGGCATTCGCCAAACCCAGATTTGTCCGTCGGACTGTCAGATGGTGAAGTGTGATTGATCACTTCAGAGAATGCGTTTCCATTGCTCCAGAGTCCAATGGCGATGAGCTTTACACCACTCCAGCCGACGCTTGGCATTGCACATGGTGATCTTAGGCTTGTGTGCGGCTGCTCAGCCATGGAAACCCATTTCATGAAGCTGCCGATGAACAGTTATTGTGCTGACATTGCTTCCAGAGGCAGTTTGGAACTCGGTAGTGAGTGTTGCAACTGAGGACCACTTCTGAATAAAAGCACTTACAGTTGACCGGGGCAGCTTTAGCGGGGCAGAAATTTGACAAACTGACCTGTTGGAGGCAATCTATGACGGTGCCATGTTGAAAGTCACTAAGCTCTTCAGTAAGGCCATTCTACTGACAATGTTTGTCTATGGAGATTGCATGGCGGTGTGACCTATTTTATACACCTGTCAGCATCTGATGTGGCTGAAATAATCCACTCATTTGAAGCGGTGTCCACATACATTTGTATAGTGTATCTTTACCTACAGTAGCCTCAGTTTACCTTTACATGTTGGGACTGTGCTGCTCCATTCTCCTTTATCGTTGCAAACCATTTCAGACGATCCGTTGAGTACCATGTGATTTGATTGGCACTCAAACTGGATCACATTTCCATAGGTTGCATCCTCACTGTTTCCGATGACCACAACGTTGTCGTTGGCTTGAATCACTGGGCATTTCAATGCTGTGAAAAACACACCACATGAAGAATACATACAGTGCCTTACAAAAGTATTTATCCCCCTTGGCGCTTCTCCTATTTTGTTGCATTACAACCCGTAATTTTAATAGATTTTTTGGGGGGATTTCATGTAATAGACATACAATAGTCCAAATTGGTGAAGTGAAATGGAAAGAATTACATTTTTCAAAAAATTAAAAACGGAGAAGTGGTGCGGGCAATTACCTTCAGAAGTCACACAATTGGTTAAATAAAGTCCACCTGTGTGCAATCTAAGTGTCACATGATCTCTGTATATATACACCTGTTCTGAAACAGTCTGCAACACCACTAAGCACCACCAAGCAAGCGGCACCATGAAGACCAAGGAGCTCACCAAACAGGTCGGGGACAAAGTTGTGGAGAAGTACAGATCAGGGTTGGGTTATACAAAAAATATCAGAAACTTTGAACATCCCACGGAGCACCATTAAATCCATTATTGAAAACTCACAGACTAGGCAAGGAGGGCATTAATCAGAGAGGCAACAAAGAGACCTAAGATAACCCTGAAGGAGCTGCAAAGCTCCACAGCGGAGATTGGAGTATAAGTTCATAGGACCATTTAAAGTAGTACACTCCACAGAGCTGGGCTTTACGGAAGAGTGGCCAGAAATTAGCAATTGCTTAAAGAAAACAATAAGCAAACGCGTTTGGTGTTCGCCAAAAGGCAGGTGGGAGACTCCCCAAACATATGGAAAAGGGTACTCTGGTCAGATGAGACACAAATTTAGCTTTTTGACCATCAAGGAAAACTATGTCTGGTGCAAACCAAACAGCTCTCATCACCCCGAGAACACGCATTATGCTGTGGGGATGTTTTTTATCGGCAGGGACTGGGAAACGGGTCAGAATTGAAGGAATGATGGATGGTATTTGGTATGTTATTAGGATCCCCATTCGTTGTTGCAAAAGCAGCAGCTACTCTTCCTGGGGTTCCACACAGAACATGACGTAATACATTAACATTAATAGACAAGAACAGCTCAAGGACAGAACTACATACAGTTAAAGGCACAGCCTACACATCAAAACATACACTCAAACTATCTAGGTCAAATAGGTGAGAAGCGTTGTGCCGTGAGGTGTTGCTTTATCTGTTTTTTGAAACCAGGTTTGCTGTTTATTTGAGCAATATGAGATGGAAGGAAGTTCTATGCAATAAGGGCTCTATATAATACTGTACGTTTTCTTGAATTTGTTGTGGATTTGGGGACTATGAAAAGATCCCTGGTGGCATGTCTGGTGAGGTAAGTGTGTGTGTCAGAGCTGTGTGTATGTTGACTATGCAATCAATTTGGGATTTTCAATACATTAATGTTTCTTGTAAAAAGAAGAAGTGTTGCAGTCAGTTTCTCCTCAACTCTTAGCCAAGAGAGACTGACATGAATAATTTTATATCAGCCCTCTGATTACAATTAAGATTTAAGTTCTGTTTGTCTTATTTCTTGTTTAGTTCACAATAAAACATATTTTGCATCTTCAAAGTGGTAGGCATGTTGTGTAAATCAAATGATACAAACCCCCCAAAAATCTATTTTAATTTCAGGGTGTAAGGCAAAAAAAATGTGCAAATGCCAAGGGGGTGAATACTTCTGCAAGCCACTGTAATTAGCATATAGGATCCAGCCACTGGCAGTGGAATCAACGATTTTGTAAATTTCATTACACTGCACATTTTTTTCTTACCCAGAAAATGCTTAAAAATAATTTGTCTTGTATCAAGATATTCTGGCTTTGTTATGTTGGTTAAATTATGCATTACCTGCCAATGCACTAAGATACTTGTGTTGGGAAGACATCTGGGTAAGCTTAATCAACTCAAAAGTCATTTTGATTACATTATCTTAATACAAGATACAAAGTCTAATCTGTTATACAATGTAGGGTGAGTCTATGTTCTTGACAGAATATATCACTTCTTACCTTCACATATAGGGAGTGCGCTGTCCCAGCCTTGTTCCACGCAGGTCCGATGTCTGGACCTGGTCACCATTTGGTAACTGAGACAAGTTGGAGAACAGGCATTTAATGGTTTGTTATACTTTAAGAATGATAATTTACAGTAGAAGCAGTAGCGGCATTAATAATAGCACTATTACTAACAGCAGTAGCAGCAGTAGTAATAGTAGTAGCAGCAGTAGTAGCAGTAGCAGCATTAATAGTAGCAACATTAGTAGCAGCGGCATTAATAGTAGCAATATTAGTAGCAGCAGTGGTAATAGTAGCAGCATTGAGTAGCAATAATAGTAGAAGCAGTAGTAATAGTAGTAGCATTAACAGTAGCAATATTAGTAGCAGTAGTAGCAGCAGCAGTAATAGTATCAATATTAGTAGCAGTAGCAACAGTAGCAGCATTAATAGTAGCAATATTAGTAGCAGCAGTAGTAATAGTAGCAGCAGCAGTAGTAGCAGCATTAATAGTAGCAGCATTAATAGTAGCAGTAGTAACAGTAGCAATATTAGTAGAAGCAGTAGTAATAGTAGTAGTAGCAGCAGTAGTAGCAGCATTAACAGTAATATTAGTAGCAGCAGTAGTAATAGTAGTAGCAGCAGTAGTAGCAGTATTAATAGTAGCAATATTAGTAGCAGCAGTAGTAATATTAGCAGTAGCAGTAGCAGCATTCATAGTAGCAAAATTAGTAGCAGCAGTAGTAATATTAGTAGCAGCAGCAGTAGTAGTAGCAGTAGTAGTTGCAGTAGCAGTAGTAGTAGCAGTAGTAGATTTAGTAGTAGTAGCAGTAGTAGTAGCAGTATTAATAGTAGCAATATTAGTAGAAGCAGTAGCAATAGTAGTAGCAGCAGTAGTAGCAGCATTAACAGTAGCAATATTAGTAGCATGAGTAGTAATATTAGCAGTAGCAGTAGCAGCATTCATAGTAGCAAAATTAGTAGCAGCAGTAGTAATATTAGTAGCAGCAGCAGTAGTAGTAGCAGTAGTAGTTGCAGTAGCAGTAGTAATAGCAGTAGTAGATTTTGTAGTAGTAGATTTAGTAGTAGTAGCAGTAGTTGTAGTAGTAGTAGCAGCAGTAGTAGTCGTAGCAGCAGTAGTAGTAGTAGTAGATTTAGTAGTTGTAGTAGCAGCAGTATTAGTAGCAGTAGTAGATTTAGTAGTGGCAGTAGTAGTAGCAGCGGTAGTAGTAGTAGCAGTAGTAGTAGCAGTAGTAGATTTAGTAGTAGTAGTAGTAGTAGTAGTAGTAGCAGTAGTAGATTTAGTAGTTGTAGTAGCAGCAGTATTAGTAGTAGTAGTAGTAGATTTAGTAGTAGTAGTAGCAGTAG